>NC_046316.1:81414878-81735900 GCF_009819535.1 Lacerta agilis | reverse complement strand
TTTGTCTTTGCATAGCAGGCTAGTACAAGCAACTATTGGAGTTCAAGGACACATTCCAGGCAGGCAAAACCCCTCACGGAAGGCCTGAAGCAGGTTCAGTGAGGATTGTGACCTGAGGAGAACTCCAAGGGCTGTTTAGAGAGGCCTGGGGGCCGTATTCAGACCTTGAGGCTGAGCTTCTCCACCACTGCTGTGTTGTTTGGGCCCACATGTAGCTTTATGAGGTGTGGTTGGTAGTAAACGAGGACAGGTCATTTCTATAGTAGCCCCCCAGTTTAGAATCCCCCCTCCCAGAGGTTCATCTGTCCCTCCAAACTGCAGGCCTTTACTATTTAACTGTACTGTACTATTTTGACTGAATTTGATTGTCGCCTTAGCATCCATACAATTATTATTCTTATTGTGCTCTTGCTGCTGTTCTGCATTGTTGTCCGAATGGTTGATTGTGAGTTTTACCTTTTACCCAGCTTGGGGGGGGGGAGAGGGGCTTTGAGCAGAGAGGCGCCTCATATTGTTTGTTTCATTTATTTATTTTCGAGCAGCGTGTTCGAAATGGCATCACGACCACCCCTTCCCCCTGCTCTTAGTGCTTTTGGCTGTACTGCCATTTTCTCCAGGGCAACTCTTTTGGTAATTAATAACGATTAGCCGGTCCCAAGGCTCTCCTTCCCGCATCTCTCCTGCCTCCACCACGTTGTGCGTTGGTATGTTCAAGCAGGCCGTAATGGGCAGATGGGATTCCAGGAACGAAGAGAGTTCTCCGAAGGGATGCTTGGTGGCTGATGATTGCTACCCTCTCCCTCTCTTTGCTCGGTCTGTTGTCCCCCGAACCAGGTTTACTTGCTGCTTAACGCAATACAAATGCAGCTCAGGACACTCTGCTTTGCTGACTGACAAGGAGATAATGGACAAAAGCAAATCTCCCATGCCGGGTACATTGAATCCAGTGCTCTTTTTCTCTTGTCATAATGGGCAGAATTCACAGCCATAAAGTCGGAACTAATATTTTGTGAGCTTTTATGGGTGCCGGCAGTGCTGTAAAAGACGGAGCGGTTGGCAAGGACGAAAATGAAGCTGTGAAGGTGGAAACTGGCCCTAAACTGCAAAAAGAAGAAGGAAACTTTTATGACTTCTTTTCATCACCACCTCAAAACAGATCCTTAGTTTGCAGCAGGGTGCCTTCCAGATATTTTGAACCGCAGCTCCCACCTGCTCCAGCAAGCATGGCCAGTGGTCACAGATGATGGGAGTTGTAGTCCACAGTGTCTAGAGGGCACCGCATTGCCTACCACTGTATTTTACCTGCACAATTGCCAGCTGCCCACCCAGTCCTGCTTGTTGTGCCTTTAACATAATCTGCAGACATTATTACCACACACCCTATGTTTTCCTCACTTTATATTATCCACTCACAGAGATTATCCATTGAGGCTTTGTGACCCAATGTTCATTAGAAGTCTGGTTGCGGTTTGATAGAGCCTTTTTCACGATGTTACCAAGACGGTGAAGCTCCACACCCCAGGAAACCTGATGGTACCTCTCTCCTTGTCTTTGTAGGGGTGTGTGTGTGGCACATTTAAGACCATTCTTTCATTTCGTTTTCTCTAATGGCCAAATTTCTGCAGCGGACAGATTTCTGGGGGCTGTGCGTGCAGGGGTGCATAGAATTTGAGGTGCGTAGGGTTGAAAACATCTTAGCAATTCAGAAAGCAAGTAGTCCCTTTTAATCAAACAACATTTGTTGTTTTATGTGAGCATTGTCCTCCGTAAATATAGTTGCGCCCTGGCGCAATGGAGCTAAGGGTGGCATGCTCAGACCAAGGACCACTGGGAGATTGTACCTTGTGTTTCATGGGGGGCGGGAATCGTCATGGGGAAACCAACCTTATTTCTTTTAAAGAAAACACCTGGGGGGGCTGAGACAACCCCCTCCAGTCCTATTTCCTGCCAGTTCCACTGTAGGTTGCATCGCCGGCTGCTCCAGGTATGGCAAAAGAGGTGGGAAACACCATATAGATAGATAGATAGATAGATATTTCCTCTGTTGTTCCTTGTCTGTTTATTCCTGGCTTCCCTTCCTCCACTCCTGCTGGGTTTACGCTCTCTCCTGGCTCCATAGATCTCCCCTTCCTTCCTCTTGGCACCCAATTTTTTCCCTTGGCCTTTAGTTTTCGGCCTTTTGGGGGGCCTGTAGACTTTTGGATGTTCTAAAGGTGGGGTGAGCACCTTGGAAAGGACTTCAACAAGGTGGAAAGGGCCTATTTTCAGAAAGCAGAGCTGTTTTTGGAGATGGATCTCTGCAGTCTTGTTGGAAGGGTGATAAGGAACTCAGGCTGCCCGGGAAGGGGGACCTCTTTCCTGAATCTAGCAGTGAGTTGCCCCGGCTGCACAGGTTTGGGGGACCTGAAAAGTCTGCTCCAGCGGCCCCAGAGATCTGGTAAGCTGGAAAAGGGTGGAAGAGAAGAGTTTCTTGTGCTCATATTCTGCTCTCCCGGTTTCCCATAGTCAATGGTACAGCAAACCGGTTGGGCTGTTCCCTGCTCTGAGTTTCATTTCCACCGCTTGTGAATTACCATTTGTCTTCTCTATGGTGGCTTCCATCATTAGCATTGTGTTTTTGTCACTGTGATCCTTTTCTAACAGTTGCATCTTGTTCCCCATTTCTTGGAGTGCCTTGTTAACAACTGGAGATACAAGGGCAGGCTGCTTCATTTGACTGGCCTCTGCCAGATGCCAGACTTCCTTTTATTTTTTTTAAAAAATACATTATTATTAATTTTATTAAGGAAAAAAGAAAGATCTGCAAACATAACAAGAAGAAAGAAAACAAAGTATTCAATCTTCCGGCAGAGATTTGACAACCACACTTACTTTTAACTTTCAGAAGTCTCTTTAAAAACTTATGTGATTAGGCTCATGCAGTTGTTTAAAATACCTCTTGAGCAGCCAGTCATTTTAAATATTGTTCTGCACTTCTTTTAAAGCATTTACAAAACATGTGGCTCTATACCACCCTCAGGTTTTGCTAGAGAGCAGTATAGAAATCCTTCTATAAATAAAATAAAGAAATATTTAGGAAGGATAGTCGTTTCTTTCTTTAGGGGAGGAAAATGTGTTCCAGTGGTTGGAGTGACTAAGTGTGGAAACAAATGGACTGGATGTGCAAAAGACTCCACTGGTTTGCTTTCTTTTTAAGGTGTTGGAGGTTTTGTAGGGCGGACGGACTCAAAACAAGAGGCCAGTCTCCAAATTCGGCTCAGAAGTTTATAGTGGTATTTATTTGCCCAGTGCATTCATACAAGTTGTCTTCTTCAGGAGCAATATGCTGTTAAAGCATTGTTGCAATAATATTGTTCTTTTCCAGTTTTCTTTGTTGGTTTTATACTTCACCTTTCTTTGAAGGAGTTCAGTACATCATGATTCTCCCCACACTCCAAAATAATCCTCTCGGCAAATCTGGGAGGTAGGGCTAGGCTGAGAGGAAAATGACTGGCCAAAGGTCACTCAGTGAGCTCTATAGTACATACTGAGACAGACCATTGGTCCATCTAGCAGCTGGAGTCTGCTAATAGCTGGTAGTGTCTAGGGAAACCCTAGGAAACTGGGCATGCTGGCTATTGAACAAGAGACCTTCTGCATTCAAAGCAGTTGCCGTACCTCAGCCTGACACTCTAACCATTACATCTCTCCATACAGAGATGGGGTGCTGGACTGCTGGCTTACATCCTGGTCTTCCAAAAGCAAGTAATCAGGGAGTTAGCAATTTTGGCTATAATCTGTTGGCCTTTATTTCAGCTGCCAAACTTTATCTCAGTTTCTCTTTCCTCCCCCTTCCTCCACCCCCAAAGAAAACCCAGCCTCATGAGACACTGATCTTCCAAAGTACTCTTTGCTCTGGCATTGATAAGCTGTGCTTAGTAAATATCTCTCCTGGCTATTTTGACCCCAAGGTTGTGAGAGATGGGGAAATCCTTCTCCTGGAACAGCCGTAATGAAGCAACATCCTTCTGTTCCTTGAAATAACCATAAAGCCACACCCCATATTAATGGGGTGGGAATAGGGCCTGGCTAAAATACCCTGTCTCGCTCGTGCCTGCTTCTCTTGTGCAGCCAGTTAGGACATCATTGCACAATTCCAGCAGATAAAGCAAGGAAATTTCCCTCTGCTCCCTCTTTTCTGTCTCCCTCCTCATTTTTTCACATGACCTTTCACATGACTTAATCTTTGCCTGTTCTGTTCCATTTCCCTTCTCTGCTGTCCTCATGCCCTAGTTACTTTGCTTCTGTTCTCAACCCTCCCTTACCTGCCCAGCCCTGCATTCCGCTTTTTCCTCTGATGTGACAATAGCCAACACTTTGCATTCACAAAAGATTTCATTCACTTTTAGGTAACAGCCTATTCTGTCAACAAAGGTTTTTTTTGTTATATGGAGCAAAGGAGCTGTATTGCTGGTATTACATGCGTTCTGGTCATCTTTGGATGTGCGGCTTATTTGGAGATCTCTGCTAGAGGTTGTAACTAGGAAACAGGCTAGTTCAAGTAATAAATGTTAGATCTTTGCTGGTCAGCACCTTGGAATGGACAGGAAGCCAAAGGTATTTATGCATTTAGCCCAATACTATGCACACCGTGGGTGGCGCTGTGGGTTAAACCACAGAGCCTAGGGTTTGCTGATCAGAAGGTCGACGGTTCGAATCCCCACGATGGGCTGAGCTCCTGTTACTCAGTCCCAGCTCCTGCCCACCTAGCAGTTTGAAAGCACGTCACAATGCAAGTAGATAAATAGGTACCGCTCCGGCAGGAAGGTAAACAGTGTTTCCGTGTGCTGCTCTGGTTTGCCAGAAGTGGCTTTGTCATGCTGGCCACATGACCCGGAAGCTGTACACCGGCTCCTTCGGCCAGTAACACGAGATGAGTGCCACAACCCCAGAGTCGGACACGACTGGACCTAATAGTCAGGGGTCCCTTTACCTTTATGCACTCTGCTTGGTCAACAGCTCTCCAGGGTCTTCAGCCGAGTGTCTTTCTCATTACCCGCTGCCTGATCTTTTGACTGCAGGTTCCAGGAATTCAACTAGGCACCTCCTGCTATGGTCCCACTGTGCACATTTGACCACAGGAAACAGCTGTTCGTCAGGGCCAGCGCTAAGCCATAGGTAGCAAGGCACATGGAGTGCTCAGAGTATGAGCCCTGGCAGGGTTGAGGTGGACATTTTGCACTTTCACATGCCGCTTTTCTATTTTAAAATGTGCAAAGTGGCTTCTCCCAAGTTGGAGCCCTGGGGATGATTTCTTCGGAGGGCCAAGACTAGAAAATGAGGTTCTACATATGCAGCACAGAAGACTAACCTAGAACCTAGAATGGAACCTGTTGCCTTCTGGATCATAGAATCACAGAACTGTAGTTGGAAGGGACCTCAGGGGTCATCTAGTTCTTCCCTGCAGTGTTGGACTACAACTTGCATCAGCCCCAGCCAGCTAGGGATTATGAGAGTAGTACTCCAGTAAGATACAGAGAGCAGCAGATTGTGCATGCTTATCTTGTCAGTTGCTGACCAGGACTGAGCCAAGCTATCTGCCTGAAGGAGGCTGGGATAGATGCAAGGGAAGGAAACAAGCAGACAGAAAGCCCAGGGGTTGGATGGGCAGACTCACAAGCAGAGGAACCTAGAGGGAAACTGGGAAGTCATGATGTTGATGAGGCCAGAATCTTGCTGTTGCCTAGGTTTAACCTGGACATTTTTATGGCCAGGCTGAGTCAGGGATGCCCAAATGGGATGCCTGGGGCGGACACCAAGCTGGAGCCTGGGAAGGCAGTACTTCCTCTCCAACATTTGCAGATAAGACAGATATTTCTGTCTCTTGACTTGTAATTTTTATTTTTTTAAGGAGAAGCAGAGGAGTTCTTTGCACTCCTGATGTAGCACCTTGTAAGCTTTTTGGGAAGAGCTTCTGCTGCTGCTAAGGATCTGCAAAATGCTGGGTGCAGCGTGGACTCTAAATGAAGCAGCAGAAGCACCAATAAAGTGTGCACAAAATGCCTTTGACGGCATCTGCTGTGCAATTTGTGGCCGCCAGGAAAGCCCCAGTGCATTGTGCTTCCTGGTAATGGCAGCGCACGCTTCGTGCCGTCTTCGTGATTGTGCAAGTAGGAAATGCTGTGGTTGCAAAACACCCTGCCGTTCGGTCTTAAAGGCTCACTTTGGCTCCTGTAGCATGCAAAGAACTCTGCTTTATGTCTGTACCTCTTGGCATGCTTACATTTCAGCAGTTACCTCCTGGAACCAGGTGCATGATTCTTGAGAGCTGCAATTTAAACCTCCCATACAAAACAGAGTACTACCATCCAGCCTCAGTTCATAACATTTTGAGAATTGAAGTGCTCCACAGGTTATTAAAATGCCTCACTTATTGTGATCTGTGTTGATCATGAGAACCTGGATCAGTTGCAGTCATTGAGTGTGGGAAGTACAGTATTGGGTAAGCAATCTGTATCTCTGGCTGTGACTCATATCGGGTTGATCTAAGCTGCATGCCATTTCTGAAGGCTTCAGGGCCAGTAGAATCTGTTGCTGTCTGGCACCAAATAACTCTGTGTGTGTGTGTGTGTGTGTGTGTGTATATGTTTGTGTGTGCGGCTGACACATTCCTCTGGAAACACCTTGGGAAAGAGGACACCAGCCTATAGGTGCATGAAAACTGTTGTGCTGAAGTCATCCAAGACATGGCTGGGCATTTTACTACCCAAGTATTGCCAAATAAGCACTGCTATTTCTGTTGTTAGATCAAATGGTAGATTCAGTAAAAACAAAAAGCAGGTTGTTGCATAGATAAATGTGTTCTTAGTGCTATCAGATATTCAACTCTATATCACCAGTTAATCAACCAGGGTCCCAGCTGTCAGCCAGTAGTCCATTTATCTCATTATTTTGTCTCCCCCTTCCCCAAGTACAGTGGTACCTCTGGTTACGAACTTAATTCGTTCCAGAGGTCCGTTCTTAACCTGAGACCGTTCTTAACTGGATGTACCACTTTAGCTAATGGGGCCTCCTGCTGCCGCCGCACGATTTCTGTTCTCATCCTGAGGTAAAGTTCTTAACCTGTGGTACTACTTCTGGGTTAGCGGAGTCTGTAACCCGAAGTGTTTGTTACCTGAGGAACCACTGTAGCTGTTTTGTTTATCAAAGGTGCTGAATGGTGCATGTTCCATTTGACTGCCCTAATATTTTAGAATGTAATTCCATGACATGAGAAAACCTGGCACATTCATGGGGGGGGGGGAATATAATTGCTGTTCTTGTTTCCCCTACCAATCTCAGGTTAAAGAAACCCATAGACAGGGCCTAAGCACAAGAGCACTCTCCCTTCCTGCATTTCCCAACAGCTAGTTTTCAGAAGCATCACTTCTTCTATGGAGGTAGCCTTCTCCTCCATGAATTTTTCTAATCCCCCTTTAAAGCCACCCAAGGTCTGTATCCAGTGCTGTGCATACTCAGAGTATTTTCATAAGTGTGAACTTGGGCCTGTGGTTAA
The DNA here is from genome assembly GCF_009819535.1 of Lacerta agilis. Lineage (NCBI taxonomy): Eukaryota > Metazoa > Chordata > Lepidosauria > Squamata > Lacertidae > Lacerta > Lacerta agilis. Next base: position 81,728,366 of record NC_046316.1, on the reverse strand, counting down.
ACTTTCGCATCACCAGCCATTGCTAAGGTCATTGTGGTGTGGGGACAAAATAGACCCGAGCAGAGCTGAGCGGCTGTGAGCTCCTTTTTAGAGATTTGCACATTTTTGGAATTTGCTTGGTTACACCAGTATATTCAGTTATAAATATATTAAATTGTTCAATTATTTTCTTCGATAACTAGCTGGTACACATGTTTGCTATAGGAGCTTATTCCCATGAGCGTTCACATCCAAATAACAAACCATGTGTCTGCAACTAAACCTTATTATTCTGAATGTGTGGTGCTAAAAATAACATGGTGTGAATTGTATTTATTTATTGCAGGAACTAATCCTGTACACAGCTTCTGCATGTTGTTGTATTTTTGCTATTTTCTGACATTATCTTGTCGCTCCTTTTGGTGTTTGGCAGCCATGTCTGCGATTTAAGATACATTTGTGTGTGTTTTTCTCCCTTTGGAGTTGCTTTCTTGTTCTGTGATGTCATCATGTTGACTGCATGATCCCTGATTGGTCAGGATAATCAAAGTCACTAATTCTGAAAGGACAAAAAATCAGCAGCCAGTGGAAATGTATTTGTGTGGCGTCAGGTGCTCTCATTGTCTTAGTGTTGATGATTACACTCCATTAAACAAATGCATGTTCTGTACGTTTGCCAAGGCATGCATGAAGAAACCCTTGAAATAAGAATGGGGAAAAGCATTATGGGTTGGAAATTCCCGCTTGGGACAAGGGAGGATAGATACAACACATGGATTTGAATTCCTGGCAGGCTAAGCAAGCAGGTTTGAGATTCCCATCAGAGGCAGCACAACATTGTGATGTGCATATTTAATCCCTGGCATATAAATTTTCTCACACAGGTTTGCTTCCTGTTCTTCCAGTTTCACCCCATACCTGGCATAACATGGCCTATATAACTGCTGTGGCATTAGGGGTGTGCCACTTTAGGGGGTGAAACTTAATTGTTGCAAATTTACTCAGTCTTAAAATGTGGTTTTGGGTGTGAGGAATTCAATTCTGCTATTATTTTTGTGTCTGGGCAGCATTTAGCTACAATTCCCTGTTTAGTTTAACAATCCCTTCCTCTTTCCAGGGAATTCTGGGAACTGTATTTCCGTGAGGGGGATAGGGATCTCCTAACAATTGTAAATCACCATTGACGAGCTACAAATCTTGGGATTTTTGTTGTTGTTGTTGTGTGTGTGTGTGTGTGTGTGTGTGAAGCCATGAATGTTTTAAAGTGGTAAAGTACTGCCTTAAATGTATAGGTAAAGGGTAAAGGGACCCCTGACCATTAGGTCCAGTTGCGGATGACTCTGGGGTTGCGGCACTCATCTCGCTTTACTGGCCGAGGGAGCTGGCGTACAGCTTCCGGGTCATGTGGGCAGCATGACTAATTCGCTTCTGGCGAACCAGAGCAGCGCACAGAAATGCAGTTTACCTTCCCGCCGGAGTGGTACCTATTTATCTACTTGCACTTTGATGTGCTTTCGAACTGCTAGGTTGGCAGGAGCAGGGACTGAGCAACAGGAGCTCACCCCGTTGTGGGGATTCGAACCGCCGACCTTCTGATCGGCAAGCCCTAGGCTCTTTGGTTTAACCCACAGCACCACCCATGTCCTGCCTTAAATGTTTAGGCCAGGGCAAATGCGGCCTTTGTCTGCTGACACTAGGGTGGTTCTGTGTCCTGACTCCTCTTTTGAAGTTGTTCTGTATTTGAAAGGCTGCCTGCTCCCAAGTCCAGTTTAAAGATCAAGATTAAAGCACACTTATCTGGCTGCTGTGACTGTTTACTTCCCTCTTCCTCAGCACAGGGTGGGGAGATTGCCTGTGTTGCTTTTTATCAGACAATGCTTGACCAGATTAGCTGTGGCCTTTTTCTCTCTGTTTGTGATACAGATTGACCCAGAACCGCAGCAGTAAATGCGGAACAGCCTCAGACGGTGAAATTCGGGAGTCTTGATTTAAATTCTCTTATCGTCTGGAGTGATTTAAATGCAACGGCATAAATAAAGCCGCTTCTTCTTTTTGCCTCTCTGGGGGTGGATTATTTACATATTTAGTTTAACTGAAATAGATCAGAGGTCATCCATTCTAACCATATATACTTAGACTGGTGGGTGGAGTTGTCATATGAATTTGACATAGGCAATTAAACAGATTTTTTTTTTTTTAAGGATTCTTCAGTTAATCAGGAAGTAGAGTTCACCTGAAATGGATCCGGAAGATCAGTTATTCATTATTGTGGGATAATGGTCCCTTGGAACAACTTTGTGAGGAGGTGGCAATAGTGTTGGCTGCAGGGTTTTATGTGGGGGCGGGGCAATATCTCCTCAATATGGCTCCCCTTTTCCCCCACACCTCTATATTTGCAGCAAACTGTCTCCCACCAGGCCCAATGAACACCCATTTCCCAGAGGGACACCCCAAGGCAAGTCAGGGGTGATACTTAAGCCTCTTCACACTTCTCACTCTTCGCATGCTCAGAGAGGGGAGGTGAACAGGTGGCTACAGTAATTAGGGGGTGAGGGAGAGCAGTAGGGCCAGGAGCAGGGAGAACTTCAGGTGCTAGATGATGCTGGCCCGAGGCAGGACCTGGTTCTGATAAGACTGGCAGTATCTGGGCATTGAACTGGGCTATATCAGCAGAGGCAGCGATATGCATCAGAGATGCTTTCGTTTTCCCTGTTTGGGAAGACATTAATGTGAGAAGCAGCCCAGAGGAAGAAGACTTGTCTGTGTGAAACTTGCAAGCAAGGTGCTATGTTCCCACTTTTTTCACTGCAAATCCCCCTGAAAAACATTGCTTTGGAAATAATGGGTGGAACTCCTGCCTTGGCAATAAAAAACAAAAGGAACAACCACTGACAACGCCAAAAAAGGCACGTACTATGTTGTCATCTCCTGGAAGATGGTGGTGATTAATTTCAAGTGATATTCCTGTCTAGTAGTGGAGCAATCCCCCCGCCCCGCCCCCAATGTGGATGCAGCTTGTCCCATTTTAAAGAAGCGGTGATTTATGCCAGCCACCCCACCTCTGTGGCCTCTTCAAAAGGTCAAGTGTGATGGCAGCCAACTGTGAAATATGAAACCACATCCAATCCTGCACCTGTAGTTTGTGCTGTGTGCTTTTCATCCCCAGAAGCACCTTTGCCACAAGCATAAATCCACAACCCCGCTGTGAGGACAGCAATTATTCTCAACTTATTTTCCTTTTCCACACAGTGTCAATATGCTGGTCCCAATCTGAGGCAAGGTACAGTTGAAATCAATAAATCAATCACTAGTTTGCGGTTGATTTAGTGGGTGGTGTTTTGTTTTTGTTTTTTTGTTTTTTTTGTTTTTAAGAAAAAACAAACCACCAACCCTTGGAAGGGTTTTGGAAACTTGATTGCAAGCACTGCAATTAGTAATTTATTGGCTGATAGAAATGCCTTTTCCGAACTGACCTTGAACAGTTAAAAATATACAGTATACGTTTCCTGGAAAAAAATCATACAAGCAATGCACCAAATTAAAAACAAAAATCAGTAAGATGACAATTGCAACCATCTCAAAATATAACAGTCTCATTAACGAAAAATTAACCAAATGTTAAAGCTGCAGAATTTTAAATCGCCCACTAAAAGCCTCTAAGAACAGAAAGTTCTTTGAAGGCACCCAAAGACCAGCAATAAGGGAGCCTAGTGGATTTGGAAAGGGGTAACTTTGGCATACCTGTCCAGAAGGCCTTGTCTTGTCCACCTGCCCCTCTTAACTGGATAGGGATCAGAGTCTTTGAGCGTGATCTTAATTGTCAGGCAGGTTCATATGAGAGTGGACCAGCCTTCCCTAACCTGGTGCCTTCCAAATGTTTTGGATTAAAACCCTATTCAAAACATGGGGGGTGGGTGGGTGAGGTAGGTTGGGGGAAGCTAGAGTAGGAGATTGTGACGCAAACCTGGTCCCAGACTGTTTAAGGCTTTAAAGGCCAACACCAGGACTTTGGATTGAGTCTGGGAACAAAACAAAAAAAGTCAGTGTAGGTGGAGCAAGATCTGAGTAATATGATCTGTACCCATTCTACTACTAAAACATCAATACAGTGATACCCCTGGTTACGCACACAATCCGTTCCGGGTTGCGGTATGTAACACAGGCATGTGTATCACGAACGCACGAAAAAAAGAAAAACCAGAAGTAGCACGATTTGAACACTTCTGCGCATCCGGGGGTCGCGCGTGCTCTGGAAACACTTCCGGGTTGCGGGTGTTTGCAACTCGAATGTCCGCAACACGGGGTGTGTGTAACCCGGGGTACTGCTGTACTACTTTTTTGCTTCGTTACCATATCCAACAATTTGGCTAATAATATTATGTTGAGTTCTGAAACCCAGGGCAAGCAAGGCGACACCTTTTTTTTAATTTGAACAGCTAATGTTTTAAATGTTGGCAGTGGGAGTTGGTGCCTCCTCCAGTGAGGTATTTGAGGTAAAAGTAAGACATGATGCAGTTTCATGCTAACTAGGGACGTGATTCAGCCTCGGTTAAGTGCTTTAGGGCTGCAATTCTCTCGGCAAATGCTTGGGAATAAGTTAGCACAGGAGCTTGATGCGAAAATAATTTTGGCTATCAGAAGTTTTTCAGCCACATTCTGATGCAATAGCAAGCCTTGGTTTAATGTCATGAGGACAAGCCTCAGCAAGCCTTGGGCTTGTGCCCTCTTCCTGGGTGTGGCTGCGAGGCAGAGTCAAAAGCTTTCCTTTCTGCTGCTTGTGTTGACTATAGTTGCTGGAGCTGCCTTACTTCAACAAACCATAGCTGAGATCAGCTACAGTTTGTCTGGTAAGAACATCACACTAAAGTAGGTTAATCTGAATTGGAAATGGAAGTGCATTCACCAGAGGGAAGGGGAGGGGAAATGCGAGCCTGAGGCATGAAAAAGGTGCCTTCTGGGTAATTCTCTGGCGTGTCCAGTAGCTAAGTGGGGCTTTCAAGGGAACACCATCAGTCACTCTTGTGTCAAATGAGCAGACTGTGTTGCTTGTACCAACCTGGCCCATGTGTAGATTCAAATTCTCTCTTTCTTTCTACTTTGTTAATTAATCCCTTCAGCCTGTTTCCACTTGATTAATGCAATTTGGAGTTCTTCTTTCACAGCGATTTGCCCAGCAAGCATTGATAAAGTTATGAAGTCTTAATAGCTACCGCAGGGACCTTCATGACAAGAGAGGAACTGGTACAAGAAGTTGCCTGCTGGCACTTTCCAGGCCGTGAAGTTAGACTCACCATTGTCTTGTAAGAGTCTTAATGGTAGCACTATTGTTGGAGATGCAGTCCAACGTCACTCAGGTGTGGGGAGATGCAAGTCTTCAGGCAGCCATGAGCTCACTTCTTGTCTGGTTTTCCCTTACAAACACTGAAAAAAAGACCCATGTTCCGTGGTAGTTTTATACAAATTGTATTGCACACCGACAAAGCATCTACTTGAAAGGTTTTGTTTCCTTTTCTCTTTTTGTAATAAGAAGGTGTACTAAGGCAAAACTTTGTGCAGCTCCACTGGTAAACATTGCCACTAGGGAGGCAATTGAAATGTGAAGAGTGGAAATTGTGCCTGCAACAAGAGGAGATACGATAGCCATCTTCAGATATCTTAAGGGCTGTCACATGGAAAATGGAGCAAGCTTGTTTTCTCCTGCTCTGGAGGGCAGGACTCAAACCAATGGATGCAAGTTGCAAGGAAGGAGATTCTGGCTAAACGTCAGGAAGAACTTTCTGATAGTAAGAGCTGTTCGACAGTGGAACTGTCAGGAGGTGGTGCATTCTCCTTCCTTGGAGGTTTTAAAGCAGAGGTTGGATGGCCATCTGTCATGGATGCTTTATTTGCGATTCCTGCATTACAGGAGGTTGGACTAGATGACTCTTGGGGGTGCCACTCTACAATTCTATGATTCTTTGACACCCACTTTCAGCCCTGGAGAGCTAAATGTACCAGGTGTGCAGATTTTTATTTTTATTTTTTATTTTTATTTAAAAAAAATGGTTTTGCAGCTTCTTGGAATCCTGACATTTAACCTGATTTTTTAACCACATTAATGCAAAACAGCAGCGTGGTTTGGGGATTCATAGCAATGGCAATTCCCTGACTCCAGAAGTGAAAGTATGAAAGTCTACTGTTGCCTTTCCATACTTGACATTTAATGGAAAGCTTCCCACTGGAAGGTTATGTGATCCCTTCCTTGTAGCTGGCTATTGTGAAACCTGTTGTGAAACAGCTGTTACAAGGAACTAATGAAACATGGGGAGGGGGGGGGATATCAAGGCTCCCATCTGCGAAGTGCAGTTTCCACCTGCAGGCAACGTGTGAGAATTTAACTAATGTGTTAAAAGCTTTTTGAATTCAGCATGGACGTCATCAGTTGAGCTACTGAGCCTTCTCAGTTCACACATCCTTCAGACTTGTTCATCAAATCCTGACATTTTAAAATTTAGAATGCGTAAAGCAAAGCGTTTCAGAATGTATTGCTGCTTTTGCGTACTGAACAAAGTGGACTTGTCCTCTATTCTGTGTGTGTGGCAATTGTCGACCACAATTCATGGGCAAAGTTGGATCATTATGGGTGGCCTCTAGTGTCTGTAAGATACTAAAGGGAAGCGGTCACTGTTCACGCATGGAAAAGACGGAGCACTGAGGGGCACATACATACTCACAACTGGGTTACTTACCCAGGTGAAACACCTTGCACCATCTCACACGTGGAACTTTCCTATGGATTTGGTTCATGCGCTCAACTGTGAGTCACAATCCAGTTCTGTACTTACCACATATAAATTAACCTGGACTGTAATATAGATATGAATGGTCACTTGAGCATGAGAGACGAGGGAGTTTCAAAACCACTTTGTGGCCATGAGGCACTTGGTTCCATCCCTGGCACCTTCAGTCAAAAGGATTAGGTAGCAGGTATCTCTGCTCGAGACCCTGAAGATCTGCTGCCAGTTTGTGTGGGCTATACTGTACTGGGCTTTCTAGGAAGCTGTCTTACACAAAGCCAGTGTTAAAATGCAGGCAGCTCCCTGTTTCTTGTCCCTCTGTCCCACAGGAGTCTATACCAGGGCTATCTGGAAATACTGGGATTGAATCAGGAACTTGTGTATGCAAATCTTGTGCTCTGCTAATGTTGTCAAAATACTTACATACCTGTGAACATTTTCCATTGAATTCAGTACAGTGGTACCTCGGTTTAAGAACAGTCTGGTTTAAGAATGATTTGGTTTACAAACTCCGCAAAACCGGAAATAGTGTCTTGGTTTGAGAACTTTACCTCGGTATAAGAACGGAATCCAAACGGTGGAAGGGCACCGGTAGCGGGAGGCCTCATTAGGAAAAGCGTGCTTCCGTTTAAGAATTGTTTTGGTTTAAGAACGGACTTCCGGAACAGATTAATTTCATAAACCAAGGTACCATGTACTTCATGCAGCTTGTTTAAAGGCTCTCTATGAACTCTTTGAGTTTTATCTGTCAGCAAATAAAATACACTATGGTTTTTGTCTTTCAGCTCCATGTTGCCTTCTGGCTTGGTAGACCCACAATTTGATTTTCCTTATCACTTGATGACATTTGTTTGCATGGGGAAAATGTTGCTTTCTCCCATGCCTGGGCAACTTTTATGAATGCAATCTTATCGACTTGAGGCTGCTGAGAGACTTCTTACAAAACGAAAGCCTCTCTCAGCTTCCTCTGCCTGACGTCTTCAGTTAACACGCCATGGTACTACTGTTCATTTTGTTTCAGGGTTGCAGATACAATAGTTAATTCTGACCATACGGCGCAAGTAGTTCTGTGAAACCGTGGGAATTTTGCAAAGGAACTGAATGGTGCCACTTGTGTGCTTAAATGAGCAAACATGCCCCAATTTAGCATCTTATTTAGGGTCTTGTATTCAGAATACCGAGGAATGGCGGATCTCTCATCTCTCCACTGGTTGGGCAAAGCTATCCTTGAACCCAGCGGAAAGGAGCATTGGACCCAATTTTTGTAGACAAACTTCTGATAAGCCTCACATGGTGCCATTTTGCATGCTGGTTTTTGCTTGTGTGTGTGTTTAGTAAACCCATAGTTATCGGGTAGTTTTCTGGCTTGATTGGTTTCAGCTGTCCTTGGATCGTGAACCTTCTCCTTCCTAGATCTTCCAGTGTTGGATATCTTCTCATTATCTGCTATCCCTTGCTAGTCTCCCCCCACCCAACTAAAAAGCCCCCAATGTTGTAACTAATAGGGGATTTGCTCCAACCCCTGGATAATTTTGGTCGCCCTTTTCTGAAGTGGGGGCTGATTTCATGTATGAACTGTCCAAGAATTGCAGATTTATCACCACCAGAAAACTTGCATACAGTCGTACCTTGGTTTTCGAACAGAATGTGTTCCGGAAGTCCTTTCGACTTCCGAAATGTTCGGAAACCAAAGCGCAGCTTCCGATTGGCTACAGCGCCGGATGTTCGGCTTCTGAGGCAAAATTCGCAAACCAGAACACCTACTTCTGGCTTTGCAACGTCCGAGTTCCGAGTTGTTTGTGAACTAAGCTGTTCGAAAACCAAGGTACAACTGTATTTGTCAATAGCAATACAATATATTTCAATGGACTGTTCACTTGCACAGGTACACAGAAAATGTTTGTGTAATATATATCATAGAGTCATAGTCAGAAGGGGCACCAAGGGTCATCTAGTCCAACCTCCTGCAATACTGGAATATCCCGTAGGAACCATCTCTCTCATACAAAGAGCCTTGCTTGTCCCCAATAAAAATATTAGCTTGATTTTGGAGAGGTGTTTGTGCTTGGTCAGGCAGAGTCGTAATTGCTTTGGCTTCCATTCCCATTTGGACAGCATATAAATAACACATCTAGTATGTGACTTGAGAGTAGCTGATAAGCAAAGCTGGATATATATATATATATATATATATATATATATATATATATATACACACACACACCATCATTGTAATATGTGATGTTATCGCTTAGGGGGCATAAATCACACTGCAATACTGGGATAAAAAGATGGAGATAAATGTGCAAGTAAACTCTTCCAGCATCTGTCAAATAGAATGTTTGTTATCTTTTAGATTTGGCACAATTGACGAACGCCAGTAAGATGCTGTTTCTTGACTAGTAGTTTCTTTTTGGGAAGCTGGAGAATGGGGAAAACAGCAGTTTATTGCAAAGACAAAAATTAAATGTCTTGTTCACTGTTTCCACCTTGATCTAGGAGAATGCCAGGAAATGCTTTGCGTCTGTGAATACTCGCATTGTGAGACTCTTGTGGAAAGGACTTTGGGGGGGGGGGGGAGAGGCGGAAGGAAGGAGGAAAATATTTTGCCTAAGAGGAATAAAAACGAGGGACACCTGTGAAGGTTTGTATCGTACTCAGTGTGTTTCTGCTTCATTATTCAGCTTATAACCAAAGCAACAAACCAAAAAATAACACGAATCCAGGCATTTTTCAGATGCCCCAGGAGGGCTTCCGTAAAGCTGGCTGTTCACACAGAAGGGTTTATATTAGTGGCAAGACTTTGTGAAGAGCTGTCAAGAAGAAAATCTTAAAGCACTCTATTTCTTAAAATGTCTAACCTTAACAACACGGGCCCCATTGCTGGTAGCTCTCTGCAGCTGTGTGTGTTAAGAGAGTGTCTCTTGTCTATTTCCAGACCTAGTCTGACTATTACACAAAAGGGATGTTATCTAGGAATAAATTAGAGGCAGTCAGCTGGCCCTGAACTGACCTAGAATCCCCCCCCTTCTCCTCTCTGTGCATTTTTAAAAAGCCTCTGATCTCTTTGGCCTCGGGTGTTGCACCATTATGGGAAGCCACACGGACGAAATTTCAGACTTGGGCCATATTCTTCCACTCTGCTTAATGGTTATCTGCATGCCAATTAGGAAAATGCCTTATACTGGCGATCGCCAATGTGTTGCCTTATGTTGTTGGACTACAGCTCCCATCATCCTTTACCATTGGCCATGTTGGCTGTGGAGGATCGGCATTGTAGTCCAGCAACATCTAGAGCAGGGGTAGGCAACCTAAGGCCCGTGGGCCAGATGCGGCCCAATCGCCTTCTGAATCTGGCCTGCAGATGGTCCGGGAATCGGTGTGTTTTTACATGAGTAGAAAGTGTCCTTTTATTTAAAATGCATCTCTGGGTTATTTGTGGGGCCTGCCTGGTGTTTTTACATGAGTAGAATGTGTTTTTAATTGAAAATGCAGCTCTGGGTTACTTATGGGGCATAGGAATTCATTTCCCCCCCCCAATATAGTCCAGCCCACCACATGCCCTGTGGGACGGTGGACTGGCCCCCTGCTGACAAAGGTTGCTGACCCCTGATCTAGAGGAGGGAGCAAATGCTTTTCATTTTGAATCTGAAGTAGTGCTGAGCCAGACTTTTTGAAAATATGTTGGGTTGTATCCAAGAAAGTAGTCCTGTTAGCTCAAGAACTTACACCTGCACAATGAGACTTGTGTCTCTCCTCCATTGATAGGCTTTTAAGCTGTTAGGCAGAGTGAGGTGGCCACCTCAAGTGGCTAATTTTGGCTATCATGAAAGGGCAGTAGGTTTTTTTTTAAAATAAACTTAATCTATTGCAAAGCTAAGCAGAGTCTGGTATGGTTTCAAATTGGATGGAGGACCACGTTGTTGAGATTCCTGCATTGCAGAGCATTGGACTAGACCCTCGAGACCCCTTCCAACTCTGCAATTCTATTATTCTCTGATTATTGATGTACCTTTACAGTGTTCTTGGGATTTTTCTGCCTCATGTGCCAAATTACTTTGGGCACACCCAACTAAATAATTGTGTGAATGGAATGACTTCCACTTGCACAAGGGGACTTCTCACCTCCTTTCTTCCCCCTGTGCATGCACCACACAGTCCCAAATTTGCTCCAGAGGATTGGAGGAACCCCACAGAGCAGATTTAGGGGGCATGCAGAGGAGCAGAAGAGGGGAAAGTCCAATTTGCAAGCAGAATCCATTTTGCCCAGGCAAGGAGAAAATTAGTGCTATTTTGGTTACAACCGTTGATCAGTCTTAGGCCCTATCTGCCTGGGCCTTCAACTTATTGGGCTGCCACTGCTTTTAAACCACAGTTGGCTACAGACCAGCCCATTCCATTCTCCTGACTATGGGATGACCATTTTATTTTAACAAGTGGTCACAGGAGCCCAGGGCCCCTTCCACCCATCTGCATCACCAACACACATGTGTGCATTGATAGACTGGCGGGCTATCACACATTGCCGGTAGCTTTCATTTTGCTCAGTGGATCAGCATATCTGTAGGGCTGCTCCAAGCTGTATCCTCACCAGCTTCTCTATCTTGGTTTATATCAGTGGTAGGGAAGCTGTGCCCCTACAGATGTCGATGGATTCCAAATTCCATCATCCTCGAGTTGGCATGGCCGATGGACAGGGAGCTGTAGTAAAAAACACCTGAAGATTCATTGCCTCCTTCAAGTTGCATAGTTCTTGAGCCAGGTGCAAGAGGGCTGTATCCAAATCCAAGACAATTCCATGCATCTATTCATGCTTTGCACATAGAAGTTTTCAGGTTCAATCACCATCATCTCCTTCAAGCTTATCGCTGGTATGGAAAGACCCTTGTGTAAGGTCTTGGAGCGTCAGCGCCTACCTGAGTAGACAGCATTTGGCTAGATAGACTAGCAGCCTGAGGCAACTTCATATGTGTTGACCTTTGTCCTTCATTCATTGTCCACACCTGTTAAGGAACCTCTGCCTATCTACTATGCAACCAAAGTCTTTTGTAGAGGGTTTTGGAGCACACTATTGGGGGAACAATATGTATGTCAGTCTCCTCTAACCTTGTGCCCTCCAGAAATTGTTGGACTCTTAACTCTCTCCATCCTGGGCTATTGGCTGATGAGAGCTGACCTTCAAGAACATCTAGAAGGGAACCAGGTTATGGGAGACTGACAGGTGGCCGAGGCCTATTGAGATTACAGCCTGGGATGGCACTCAACCTTCCTCTGCATATTGTAAGGGATGGTTGGTCATGAAAGAAAGGCTTTCAGAAACCTAAGGAGAGAAGCCAGTTTGAGAACCACTGCTTTAGGAATGAGCACATTTGAGAGAACCCCTTTTTGAGCGAAAGCTAGCTATAAGGATGGAACACCCAAAGTGTTTGGGGCTTTATGTGCTACAGAGATGGATGTTGTTGGATGCCAGAGAGAGAGAATCTTTGCTGTACGTGTGTTTTTAGTTTGCTTAGTTTATCTGTGGTTGTGTGTCCACAAAACCCTGGCTGTATTAAGTTACTGGAATTTGTGCAGGGCTGCAGAAGATGTTTTTAATAGGGCAGAATTTCAGGCTCTAATTTAATAACAAGACCTCTTCTGGATAAACACCTGCAGCCTTTGGCACTGAATTTATTTAGTTCAGGATACAGCCGTTCTCTGGTATACTGGGAGCATCTTTGAATTATCATTTAACAAACCAGTAGGTGAGTAAATTGGCTTTTTCAAGTCTCTTAATGAAATCTTGCTTCCTGGTCACAGGTGCCTGTTCTTTAGTTCCACTGAGAGGTCCCTAATGAAGAGGGCAAAACCATATTAATGGTAGTCTTTCTCCTAAAGGCGCCCCGGGAAAATTGCATTTGCTGCTCGCTTCTGACTGAAATATTCTCTGAGGAAAAGTGTGCACGGCTTATCTTAACTAAAAATTTTGCGTATTTGTTGTATGAAGTCAAATGTGTTTACTTGGGATAGGGCTTTATTTATTTATTTGCTTAAAGAGATGACAGGTTGCATTAATAATGAGAACCTAAGAAACTGCCTTGTACCAAGTATATCCCTGGTACGTGTATCTCAGCTCTTGGTTCATCTAGCTCATTGCTGTCTACACCACTGGTTTTCAACCAGTCCAGAACCAGTCTCAGGGTTGTTGTGAGGATGAAATGGGGAGGGGGAGCCACCTTGAACTGATTGGAGGAAAGGCGGCGTATACTTGTCATTTGGTTGATTGACTCTCTTTTGCAAACCGATTTGAGGTTTGTTTGTTTAGAAAATCAAGTAGTATATACATTTTAAATAAACATACGTAATGATAACAAAGTAGTTGGCCCTGCCACATTTCACCCAGTGGATGCCAAGTCAGACTTGCCACATTTTGGGGAACTGGCAGCGAAAGTGAGGTGTGATATTCCTACTTTGTTGTGTTTGCTCTAGTTGTGTAGAACATGCCATTCTCTTTCCCACCCCCAATACTCTAATGCGACTTTGCATTGTGGAAACATACCCCATTAAGCACAGGTAATATTGAAACAGAAGCTTTTGCCTTCATTTCCCTCAGAATTTGCTCTTCACTGATATGGGTGCTCTGCTCGTGCAGTCTAAGGGCTTGCTCTCTTTGGGTCAGTGCTCCTAGAAGAGGGGGGGAAAGGGGGCTAGATTGTCCGCATGAGATTGGTCGCTCTGGCCACAACATAGACTCCTCTCTGGTGGGCATATAACTTCCCCCATGACATTCCTCATTAGATTAATGTAAATGTTATAATTTCCAGGCGTGTGTAGGATGCCACACTGAGCTATTATGGAATTACTGTGGTGAAAAGTGGGAGAATAATACTTGCCACCCACACGAAACTGGTAAAGGCATCCCATCAGAATTCTGAATATCAGAAGCTGAGCAACAGTCCTGAGCATTTCACAGACCAAAAAAAAAGGGGGGGGGTTGTAACACCTCATCCTCATCCTTAGGAGCATTGACACCAGCTGCCCAACTGCTGAATGTTCTCCTCAGGCTTTCGAATGCTCTGTTCATTTGGCCTGCAATTGTCTGTCATCCCAGGAGAATGGCTGTTTTGGGATAAAGGCATAATAGGACTATGGATCAGCAGCTCCAGAGTCTGCAATAGTGGACTGTGCATAGCATGGAACTGTAGTGTTGATGTGCATTAGCGGTAAAGGCAGTGTGTCCAGCTCCTGTTTTGAGGTGCAACTACTTAGGGAGCTCCATGCTACCGCTCCCCACCCCCAAATGTATTGAAGAAAACATTCCCCGCTGCGGCCAGGCCATCCACCATGGAAGCTGTTCTCCGCTGTTTGTTTGCCACCATGGAAGGTACTGTAGAGTTCTTCCATTGTTTCTGATGTACTGGTAAGTGGCTCCAGTAAGGGGGGGGGTATGGCTGCAGTATACATCATTTGAGTGTGGTGGGGGGGGGGCTAGACCTATCCCACATGGTGCTATAATCCCCCTCATGCAGTCTTTCTGCACGGTGGAGGAAGGATTGTGTGAACTTCCCCCTTGAGATCCCGGAGAGGGACTGGAATGCTGAAGAATGAGCTCTCAGGCAACTAATCCAGATTGCGGCAGCTAGACTGGTGACTGGCAGCGGCCGCCGGGACCATGTAACACCGGTCCTAAACAAACTGCATTGGCTTCTAGTATGTTTCCGAGCACAAAGTGTTGGTGCTGACCTCTAAAGCCTTAAACTGCTTCAGCCCAGTATACCTAAGGAGTGTCTCTACCCCCATCATTGAGCCCGGTCACTGAGGTCCAGCTCCGAGGGTCTTCCGGTGGTTCCCTCACTATAAGAGAACCAAGCAGATGGACTTCTCAGTATTTGCACCCACCCTGTGGAATGCCCTCCCTTCAGGTGTCAAGGAAATAAACAGCTATCTGACTTTTAGAAGACATCTCAAGGCAGCCCTGTAAAGGGAAGCTTTTAATGTTTGATCTTAACATTTTGTTGGGAGCCACCCAGAGTGGCTGGGGCAACCCAGTCAAATGGGCGGCAAATAAAGTAAGTAAGTTGGTGACACACTTTTCAGACATGCATCATTTCATGACACAGTAATTCAGTTTTATTAGCAAACCGGAGATTAAACTAGCCCCTTTCCAGCCCTGGGAGGAGCGTGGGGAGCATTTGCGCAACACACTGACACACTAATGTGCCGCGACACATAGTTTGGAAAGCTCTGCACTAAAGGGAAAAGGAAACTTTTAACAATGTTAAATATGGGCAAAATAGGGACAGAATAAGGTTTGTGATTTATCTGGGACAAATGGAGAAATAGGAATGGTGGGAGTCTCTGCCCGACAATGGCATACAGAATAACAATCAGATAGTGTGTGTGCACCAGACCCAAATACCACAGACACGCTGCTGTTGTGGCTTATAGAGAGTAGATGCAGGAAGCCAGAGGTGATGATAGAAGCCTAGACCTCTGTGTGAATACTTAAGAGTAAGCTGCAGCCCTGTCGCACCCATGCACATGCACACCCACACACACAAACCCTCTTCTGGTTCACAGTGGAGAGCAAGCCATGCCAAAGGCGGTTTGCAATTGCGAATGAGCAGCCTGCTTTTTGCAGAGTGGGTGTCCCTTGAATTTGTGTCGCCCAAGGCAGCTGCCTGCCTGGGGAAAGAGGGTCTGTAAGCTGTATTGAGGTGCCACAGCACAGTCTCTCAACACCCTAAAGGGTGTGAAGAAACTGGCGGAACCCTGACCTCGCGCAGCATCTTCCATTTTATTTTTTGCCGTTTTTGCATATCTGCGTCTGTTTGGCTTTTTCCTTTTAAGCATGGCTGCACCCTTGACAATTCAAGCCTAAAAGGTCATCTTAATTAATATTTCTGGATTAGTGGGATGGCAGGCGCCGCGGCGGTTGCTGGTAACAGCAGAGATGGAGCCTTGCTCAGAAAATGGCTTTCCAGGCTGGTGCTCTGGAGCAGAAACATTGCAATCGGGCAGCCTGATATAATTTGAAACGTGCTGGGTTTTTCTTTTTCTTTTTGCAAAAAAACAAAAAAAGATCGCGAGAAGAAGTGTTCCTTTCCTTTTTTAATTTGAGGAATTTCCATTGGTTTTCTGTGCGTTGCTGGCATTTCTCTCCCCCCCCCCCCGCCGCACTGTTTTTATACAAGTGCCCTGTAGTTTGTACTGGTTAGCTCAGCAGTGTGGGTTGAAATGGTGTAAGTAGGGTAGCATTAAAGGGCTACCTGCCCCAGTCTAAACGGGGGTACATAGCCTGAAATATGATGTAATATATTGTCATAATATTGCGGTGAATCATCCCAGTCTCGGAGTGGTGAGAGACAGCAGGGGTGCCTGCGCTTAGCTAGGCTTAGGTTTCCTTGGCATGAAAGTCAGTGGAAACTGTGGTGTTGTTAGGATATATGGTTTTATTCACAACCTGAGCATAGGGTCACAGCATTGACGCTCTGCAAGATCTTGCTTTCCCATTCAGTTTCCAAGGGAGCCCCCCAGCTGTGGCTCAGGTTCAGCACAGAACAGATACGTCTCTGTGTCTCCAGCTTCCCTCATCAGTCCAACCCACACAAACAATTCTCCCCTTTGTCCGATTGTGTGGCATCCAGTCAGGTGAGATGGGGACAGGCCCACCCACATGCCTCTATGGCAACAGAGCTCACTCTTTCAAGATGCAAATGGCAGATCCTTAGCTGAGCTTGACAAAGGAACTGGCCTATGACTGGTTCAATAATCTTCCTTCTGTAGTTTCTAGTCTTCTGTACACAGACTTACAGGTTTGGAAGGGACCTATGGTGTCATGCAGACCGATCGCCCAAACCCATAACAGTGTTAATCTTAGAAAGATTATACATGTTGTCAAGGTAGTACATACCACCTTGTTTTAAGAGGCTTTGTGAGGACAGTAGACCAGGTAAGGTGAACGCTGTTGCACCTTCTCATTCATTCTTTGCCTGCAGGCTAGCAAAGCAATGCACTTTCAGGTATTGACTACTGGTTGTGGCGGAGGGGAAATATTGTCACTAGCAGCTAACAAGATTTTCGCCCCAGCAGGCCTGAGTCAAAAGATGGCATCTGTTATAAAACCAATGTGGGCAATGAGAACTCAAAATTTTAGCTAGCTAATTGATCTCTCAACCTTTATATTCAGTTTCAATGTGCCTGGTGCCATTTTGGGGGCAAAGTACAGAACTGGGATTCTTCCCGGGACACAGCAATTTATTGGGCTGTAGACTGGCTTTGTGGGTATTGAAGATGCTAATATAATGTCCCTGGTTGGGGGTGGAGGGGATGGGGTGGGCGAGCAGGGGGAGGAGGAGCAAAGGGGAGATCCAGCCACGGATGGAGGCCTTGGCGGTGCCCAAGGGAAGCATCGGGGGAACATTGGGACCCCCTGGAAGATCTCTGGGCAAGCAGGAAGGAGGAATTATGGGTTATTGGGTTGTTGTTTTTGTTTTGATTGTGTATTTTGTGGTTTTATATTCTGATTTTGTTCTGTGAACCACCCAGAGAACTGCAGGTATAGAGAGGTATATAAATTCAATCCATCCATATTTTCCAAGTGAGACTCATGCCAAACAGCCCTTACACTGAAGTCCTTTCTGCAAACAGACATAAAGTGAAGCAGAGCTTGTGAGGGATGTAGGAGAGAGTGGTTGTTGCAAAAAAATAATAAAAAATAAAAAAATTAAAATTCCAAGGGCCAGATAGAGGTGTCCAGAAGGCCACATTTTGCCCCCCAAGCCAGGGCTGAGGTTCCCCACCCCGACCTGTAACAAATAGTCGAAGGGGAGAGGCAGACAAAGGCAGAAAGGGAAGGATGAAGGGTAATGCTGTTGCCCATACTTGACATTTATTACAGTTGGTAGTAAGAAGAAAAACCAAAGATCATGTGGGGAAAGGTTGGTTTTGAGGAAGGAGTTGTGTTGGAAAAGCACCAGAGCTATGGGGGAGGAAGGACCTATGATCACAAGGGGCTTGTTGTGTGGTGTCTGGCCCCCACATGGTTGCATTTTAGATGGCCAGCCACATGTCTGCTGTGTGGTTTGTGGTTTCTGCCTGCGCTAGTTTCTGCCACCGATATCTCGGTTCCCATAGCCTTTTGGTGGTAGAAAGGTAGGTGTCTGTCTGTGAAATGAGCTCTGGGGGGGGGGAGGTTGAGATTTGCTAAACAGAATGTAGCACATCGCTATAAGCAGCAAAATCCCAAATTCCATAATCTATATAAAAAAGTGACTATATTTGGTCTGAGATTATGCTCTGCTTATGCTGTGCCGGTCTCCATTTAAGCTTTTCTGAATAATTTACAGAGCTCCATTAAACGCTTTCACATTTTGATTCCTAAATGCCAGAGAACATTTCCCGAGCTATTTCAGCTCACTGTATTCCCTGGCACAGTGCTGCACTCCTCAGCTCTCCGGTCTCTGTGATTCTAGTTTGTAGTACTAAGCAATTTGGAATTTCTCCCCTCGCCCCATCCAGACAAAGCAAGTATAGCCAAGGCCACTTCAAGACTGGTCTCCTTCAGTGGACATTTCACAGAGTTGGAACTTGGGGTGCTGTGCTGCACCCCCCTCTGTTGACCTGGTTGGGTCCTGCTCCTGTCTTGGCACTTCCATCCCAGGTCCACCCCCTCCAGCCCCCATGCTGCATGTCCATTATTATAGACCAGTCTGTTCCTAATTGATGACCTGCAGGTGATCCTAGAATCCTAGAATTGTAGTGTTGGAAGAGACCACGATGGACATCTAGTCCAGCCCTGTGCAATGCAGGAAGCTTTTGCTCGAACCCACAACCCTGAGGTTCAAGAGTGTCATGCTTTGCTGACTGAGCCATGTTGGGCAACCAGCAGGGGCTGATGGGAATTGTAGTCCAACAACTCTAAATATTCCTTTAACAGCACTGTTGCAGCAAGTCGAAATGGATTGTCCCTTCCTGGCACACACTTTTAATGCTTACAGGAGAAGATAGATTCCTGACATGTATCATTGATTGTGAGTTCTCAACTGGCGCTTACTTGGTGTGGTACAGGGATGTGTGATCTTGCGAAAGGACTTAATGGACGCGCAAGAAGAGTTGACACCCTTTCATGTCCTTTAACTTGCTGTATTTATCTGAAGCTCAGACTAGCAATATTTTTATAGAAAGTTGGTGCTGATGGTGGGGGGAAGGTGTCAAGAATAATGAAGAATCATTATTCCATTGAAAGCTGTGTGGGTAAAAGCAGAATCAAGGACCAGCCTGTTGTTAGCATGAACGAAGACTAAATGCCCCCCCTTTTCTTTCTTTCTGCATTTGTTAATAACTAGCATTCTGCTCCAGTTGCCATGGCTTTGGTGAAATTGCAACTGCTAGTGCCAGCTGCAGAAAGAGATGCCATTCATTGACTTGACATAAGCTGCTAGGCTTCTTTGACTGACTGTGGTTATGCAAAACAGGAATAAAATATGCACGCAGACAGAGAGAGGGAGAGCATGCAACACAAAAAAATGCTTTTTAAAGATCTTGCTTTTTGTTTCTAGAAAACGGGTGCACAGGTGGACTCTAAAGAAGGGCAGCCTTAGGTCCTTGTTGGAGCACAGGCTCTTGCATGCTGAACATCCTAGGTTCAACCCGTGGCTGTTCTAGTGAAAAGGATCAGAGAGAACTGGAGACGATAGGGAGCCTACTGCCTGTGAGTGAAAATGCAGACTCACTGCACCAGTGATCAGATGCAGTATATTTAAAAATGGCTACCTACTCACAGGTTGTGAGAATTTATTAAATCAGGTCCCATATGCACTGTCTCTGGTGATGGAGCTTCCTGTCCTAAGCACTTAGATCAGGGGCCAGCAAACTTTTTCAGCAGGGGGCTGGTCCACTGTCCCTCAGACCTTGTAGGGCGGGGGCGGACTACACACACACACACACACACACACACGGGAAATGAACAAATTCCTATGCCCCACAAATAACCCAGAGGTGCATTTTAAATAAAAGCAGACATTCTACTAATGTAAAAACACCAGGCAGGCCCCACAAATAACCCAGAGGTGCATTTTATATAAAAGGACACATTCTACTCATGTAAAAACACGCTGATTCCCGGACCGTCCATGGGCCGGATTTAGAAGGCGATTGGGCTGGATCCGGTCCCCGGGCCTTAGTTTGCCTACCCATGGCTTAGGTGGCTGCCGTCTTGTTCCAGAATGAGATGCACCGGAACATGCAGCAGAACATGCATCTGATGCAGCAGAACTAGCAACAAAAAGACTTGTCCACAAGAATATGTGTGTGTGTGTCTTGGACACTGACCAAACAAAAATGACTGGACATAGGGATAGCTGAGGTCTGCAGTGCTGGGTGGGGGAGGGTCTGCCACTGCTTCTTCCCTCCTTCGGGCAGCTGGTGTGCCAAAATGATGAAATGCAGGTGTAAGGCAGAGTGTTTTGTTTTTAAAAGGGTGCATGTGCAGCAGCGATCCGTGTTATCAGGTTTTGATCAGTGTCCTTAGGTTCAAATCTGTGCTCAGGTACGAAGCTGCCTGGGAGGGCTTGGGGATGTTGCAATCTTCATCTTCAAAGAAAATGGTTGGGGAGCAGGAGGTGGGGAGGACACAGATCAATATCTGTGGTATGGATCGTGCACCTCGCTGTGTGTGGTGGATGCATGTAGCAGATGGTTTGGGCATGCCCTTAAGACAGATGCTTTGACATGTATTTGCTTGAACTCGAGATACTGCGCCCCAACTCTATGCATATTCCGTGTGAAAAAATGCACACAGTTTTAGTGCTTCCATGCCCAGATGCTTCCATGCTCGCAGTGTGGAATGCACACCATGCACACAAGTACACACCTACCTCTCTCCCCTATGTGCTAATCTTCCTTTCTTCCCTAACTGAGCCAGCAAAGCCCTCCATCAGGGCTGCTACACCAGAGCAGTGTGGATTGACTCTTAGCAACAGCATCCTAGTGCTGATCCTTATTTAGAATGAGAGTCATTATAGTTCCCATATCCTTCCCAGTGGTACTTGAACCAATGTAGTTTCAGCCTCATTTCTGCAAGGCTTGTTGCTTACGGCAAGCTATTTTCCCGCTCTTGAGTTTTAGTGATCAGCAACTTAAAAACCAAACCAAACCAAACACATTTGTTTGGCAGCAATGTTCTTTTCAAAAACACGCACATGTACGGTATATCTACACCCCCCCCCCCCCCAAAAAAAACTTTGTTTCATGTAACTGCATAAGGCACAGCTTGACAATCAATAGCTCCTGGTTCCCCCCCCCTTTCCTTTTTCTTTTCCACTTTGTTCCTTGTTCCTTCTCTCTGCCAATAGGAGCCTGCTGCTCTAATGGCACAAAATGCCTTTCAGGTTATAGAAACATCCCACGTCTTTGTCCATTTTGAGCTGTGTGCTTCTGTGTGAATGCTGCTGGCCCAGCTGTGCTCCGCATTCCCCTCGCCCTGTGGCATCTCCCCAGCTGAGAGGCCTTTAATGGCTTCATGGCTGGGCATTTCAGCCCAATCTCATCCTGGGAAGCTCTCTCTGTAGCCTACAGCGATGTGAAAGGCAGCATTAAAAAATCGGTTCTGGTATCCCTTGCTGCGAAGTGGTGCTGGTGGCAGCAGCTGGCATCCAGGTTTGCATTGGCATGGCCCCGTGCATAAAACATTTCTGATCTTGTGCAATGTAAGAGCGAAGCCGTCCATTCTCCCCTTGAGCATTAAGATGAAACAAAGCCCCTCCTTTGTTCCCCCCCACCCCCTAAGCAAAATGACTTTGAAACTGTGCTCTGGAGAAGCGTTGGGGTTCCTTAGTTCTGGAGTGAGCTTGCAGGACTTTACAAGAACCCAAGAACAAACAAAGCTTTTTGAGGGGAGGGATTTTTGGAGTTGCTATTATTAACCGGGAGTCTGACAGTCTTGCTGGTGTACTGCAAGTCACCTACAAATATTACCTGTAGATCCTGATTTGCGTTATTTTCACTCCTTTTATAAGGTTCCTAATTTATGTGGGGGGGGGCAGTGATGGGTCTCAGGCAATGCTCCATGTAAACGCGAGTTTGTGTCCCAGCAAAACATGTCCCCTAAATCTTTCACAGCTCACGTAGTTCCACTGCCAGTGAGTTGGGGTTTATTGCTTTTAGGTAGAAATCATTCCTTGGGAGTTTGCAAACGTCAGCCAGCGAACGTTGAACCAGGATTATAGACCGAGGATATGGCAGCTTTAACAACTGCACATCCCCCCCCCTGCCCCGAATACTTAGTGACCTGGCCATTTCTTGCCTTTGTTCAAACGTAGGCCCCCATATCCCTTCTCCTGTTCTTGACTTTTAAGAGATTCAGTTTGCCCCAAACTGCTTGCATAAAATTAGGCCTTAGGGCTGAAGGTTGCGTATCTCTCTCCCAGGTAGATCCTGCCTGAGGTCACAAATGCTTGGGAGATGTGGTTAGTGGGTGGCAAGGCCATGAGAAGCGTATCAAGATAGAACTGTGGTCTTGGTAGCAACAAAAGGTCATATGTTCTCCCATAGCTGTGAGGCAAAAAATTCCGCCCGCCTATCACCACAGATGCAATTCTGGCAAGGCTGGGCTTCAGACAGAACCGAGTGGAGTTAACTTGGGAAGCAAATAGTTTGAAACAAGCAATGCTGATTGTATCTACATTGGGGGAAAAGCTCATAATATCACAAGGTCACTGGCCAGAATGACTAGGCCCACCCCACCCCAAACATGTCTGCCGGACAGTGCACGAGCAAAACCTAATCTGATTTAAGCTCTCACCTATCCTTTATTCCAATGGGCTCACTATTTTGGGTGAGCTTAATGTGGGTGGCATTATTGATGTATGTTTTTGATAGTGTCATGTGGCAGTAGTGCTTTGCGGGCACTGATATGACCCTGCCTAAAGAGTTTATGAGTGAAATTTCAATGGTGCCTAGAGATGCTAATTTGCAGTTTCCAAAGCAACATGTGGACGAAAGAAGAACCGTCCTTCAAAATCTGCACTTCTCCAAATTTTGCTGTGCGAAGTAGTAATGTGTTAAAAAAACACAAACATATGTGCTGGAATAAAGAGTGTGTGAAAATGCATTATATTAGGGGAAACTGGTTTGCAAAAATGTGAATATTCATCAAATCTGCGTTTGATAATGCAGAAGTGAGCTCCAATATGCGAATGAATTTTCATAAGAACTTCTTAATAATAAAATTTGCTAAATGTGGAGAACTGAATTTAAGATTGGAAAAAATAAGAAACTGAAGATTTGCCCAGCACTTGAGGTGCAAGTTAGAAAGTGAGGCATCCTTGCTAGTAGTTTAGTTGTACATGGCTTCTTCTGGAGCACCTCATTTTGGTTTGTTATGGCATATAAAGCAAGAATCAACGTATGTTCTTAAGATGCTTTATGGTTTTTTTCTTTGCACTTTTGAAAGATATGCAAGAGAAGGGGTTTTGACCCTTACTATGACATTTGCCCCCCACCCTTCTGAACTCCTTCTCTGTCCCCTGTCTTCCAGCACTCTGTAAAAGCGCCCCTGAAAAATGCAGACTAGCCGAATTTAACAAAGTTTTTATTTGCAGCCACTTTTAAGTATTTGCTACTGACCGTCTTAAATGCCTTTGTTTATTTCTCTTTAGGATCCTGCAGGCATCTTTGAACTAGTTGAACTTGTTGGCAATGGCACCTATGGGCAAGTCTATAAGGTAAGACCTTCCGTGTTTTCCTGGAGCATGAGTTCACATGCTAAGCATTCCTTGTGTATCTGTCCTTAATTTTTACTGGGCTCTGATTGTAAAGGAAGAATTAACTTCAGGGTGTTTATAGTTTCCTGCTCCCCGCCTTCCTAGTACAGTACCTGGTCCAAAAACGTATGATTGTGAAAGAGAACATTGTGTGCCAGTCTTGTGTTTCTATAAATATCTCTGGGAGATTATTATTTTTTTGTACCTATGCGTAAACATCTTTCAAACTGAAGAGAAATCTTCCTAAGCTGATGAAGAACGTGTGTGGCTTCTTCCTGGTGAGAGTTACAGGTTGCCAAATCATTATTAACATTATTCATTGAATTTGTACACCGCCCTTCATCTGAAGATCCCAGGGCAATTATCAACACACAAATTGTATATTAATAAATTGCATATGAATGAATTGTATATTAATCACAACCTGGGACCAAGTGTGCATGCCTCAACAGTTTTGCAGGTGCCAAAGATGGTTCAGGAGGGATTCTCCTCCTCTGTCTTTTCACCCACCTCACCCTCCTATTTCCAAAAAAGCAAAATGAGTCCTCTTTGCAGCGGTAGGTGGGAGATGAGGGCCAGTGAAGGGACCCTGATTGGAAGGAACGGAGCATCCTAAGTCCTTTTTCCTGTTGTCCACTTACTAGAGATGGGCATGGCTTGCGGTCTGCGGAATTCCTAGTGGTGTGTTGTGAGGACGACATTTGTTCCAGTGTCTGAGTATCTACAATTCAGGGTTGCGAAGCTCCCTCCTCACAGACATTTGCCTGTCACTTTCATTGTTTGGATTTCCTTGACTGCCAAAGACATGTCTCTTTACTCTGGCCTTTGACATTTGAGATGCATGCAATTACGACTACCCTGTTCTTGTGTTTGCAAAGTAATAATAATCACTCTGTTTTAATGCATTTTAAATTGTTGTGATACTCCGTGAGACCTTAGGTCGAAGGGCAGCTGATTAATAATAATAATAATAATAATAATAATAATAAATAATGTTGCCTATCTCATGCAACATATGACACTATGATAAGTTGATGGGTTTTCTGTTTACGGTCATGGGGTGTGTCTGATCTCCTTAAAGTTCAGGTAGCAAACACATATATTTCCCTGGTTACCTGCACTTTATATAGTTATTTATTTTTGTTTTCTTACTCTCCTGTCCCACCTTACTTCCATAATGGGACCCAAGGCAGCATACATGGGATTCCCCAAGCACTAACCAGACCCAGGCTGGCTTTGTATTAACAAGGAATTAGATAGCTCAGTCAGTAGAAACAAAATCGAAAATTCTTTCTAGTAGCACCTTAGAGACCAACTGAGTTTGTTCCTGGTATGAGCTTTCGTGTGCATGCACACTTCTTCAGATACACTGAAACAGAAGTCACCAGATCCTTAAATATAGTGAGGGAGTGGGGAGGGGTATTGCTCAGAAGGGTGGTGGGAATGGGTGATCAGCTGATAGGTGGGAATCAGCTGATAGGTGGGAATCAGAAGGGTGGTGGGAATGGGTGATCAACCTATCAGCTGATCACCCATTCCCACCACCCTTCTGAGCAATACCCCTCCCCACTCCCTCACTATATTTAAGGATCTGGTGACTTCTGTTTCAGTGTATCTGAAGAAGTGTGCATGCACACGAAAGCTCATACCAGGAACAAACTCAGTTGGTCTCTAAGGTGCTACTAGAAAGAATTTTCGATTTTGTTTTGACTATGGCAGACCAACACGGCTACCCACCTGTAACTCAGTCAGTAGAGTGTAAGACTCTTAATCTCAAGGTCGTGGGTTGAAGCCCCATGTTGGTCAGAAAGATTCCTGTATTGCAGGGGGTTGGACTAGATGACCCTTGTGGTTCCTTCCAGCTACGCAATTCAATGATTCTGTGATTCTAAGGTGACTGACTCATGTACCTCAAGACCAGCGCCCCAAATGCTGCAGCAGAGGGAGAGAAGGGATGCAGGGCTATTCCATTGGTTCTACTGAACAACCAGCTCCATCAGGCTTCCCTCAGCTGTCACCTGGCAGTAGCCATCCAATCAGGCTGCAGCAAAGGGAGATAATAGGAAGCAGGTGCTCTGTTAGACTCCTTCACTCTCGGAACGGTTTACATCCCAGCTGGTCGCGATAAGAACCGTAACTAAGAGTTGGTGGCTGGGTTTCATTGTTTTCCTCTTCCCTCCCCACCCCCTTTCCTTTTGTGTTGTGTCTTTTGAATTCCAAACCTGAAGGTGGGAACTTTAAAATAAATTGACTTGTAATCCTCTCTGAGAGATTTTTTTGGCCAAAGAGTGGAGTAAAAAATATGCTTTAAATAAATAAAATCTCCCATTGCTGCCCCTCCTAATCTCTTAAAAGAGCAGAGTAGTTGTTCTTGACTATTCCCTGTGCTGTGTTCAGAAAGGGAAGGCATGCAGACAGAGGTTCTGGGTGGCCTGCGGAAGTCTTAATCACAAGCAGAGTTTCAAAAAGTGTTGCATGATCATTTGATGGAGGGCTATTTCTCATTAGGTCTTGGGGTTAAGATTTTAAAGCTGTTGGATTTGAGTGCATATTTTGCCATGATTTCTTTATTTTTATTTTTAACCTGGATATAGTTTATAAAATGGTAACTTGCCTTGAGCCTTAAGCTGGAGGCAAGATTAACCAGTCATTTGTACATTATTATTTTTTTGTTTGGATTTCCCCTCTAAACCAATGCTTGTGAAGGCGCTCCCTTTGGCATTTATGTTTTAAGATGTGACAACACTTCCCCCCCCTTTCCTTTGTGCCCCCTCCAAATAAAAGAGGCAAGTGGAGTGTGCAGCTGATCTGTCAGCAAATATTTATTCTGAATTCTGGTTTCTGCATCCTCCGATTGCTGTAGGCTAATCCCTTCAACAAAGATGATAGGAGAGGGAAAGTGAACCAAGACTGAACAGAAACTTCTGGAGTTCTTCAGAAGTGTGAATTTCTAAAATAGCGTTAAACACCCCCCCCCCCTCTTTTATATCTCAGTGCAGGAGACATTTCTACTGAGTTGCTATTTTTCTCTCCCTACATTGTTTAATTTCAAAACTGCTCTGCCCTGGTTTGCTGAAGCTAAGAGCATTAGAGTGATGTCTAAACAGTTTCTCTCTGCTGGTAAAATAACTGTAGAGTTTGACCTAGTTCTGAACATGTGCATATTTCTAATAACTGCTGCTGGAAAATGTGACTACAACATCCTTTTGAAAGCTTAATGTTTCAACGGAAAAGCAGAATGGGAAATGTTACCATGCAAAGCTTGTTTTGCTCTCCCCATTTCATTGAAGTTTTACTGTTTACGCTTTCGACTTTGATTGCAACCTTTACCATCCATTATTTCAGCAAAAAGTAAATACTTAAGAGTGGGGGTGGGGGGGTGGCACAGAGATTTCTGTCACCTCTCTCCAGATTCGAGCTATTTCATTAGATTATTTTTGTGGAGAAATCAGCAAGAGCACCTGCACCTATTTTAAAATTATTCAAGGCACCAGGGCTGCTGCCGGACATTTTGCTGGCAGAGGTTGGATACCTCAGTTGGTTAGAGTGTGGTGCTGATAACACCAGGTTTGCAGGTTCAATCCTATATGGGACAGCTGTATTGCAGGGGGGTTGGCTAGATGACCCTCAGGGTCCATTCCAGGAGTAGGCAACCTAAGGCCGATGGGCCACAAGTGGCCCACGGGGGTCGTTTAACTGGCCCCTGAGCCGAGCTGCCTGCTTGGCACGTTCCCACGCTCTGCGCTAAACGGCACAGCACAACGACTCGCTTCTGTGTTGCCGGAAATTGTGTTTGCGCAGACACTGGAAATCACGGGCGGGCGCGTGCAATCCGGCCCACAGAGGGATCTTTGCTGGAGTGAACTGGCCCAGGTGAGGTAAACCTTGCCGACTCCTGGTCCATTCCAACTATACAATTCTATGATTCTAAGGTGGGACAGGAAATGGCACCGTACTCAAAACAAGGTGCTTAGTACCCAATGCTCATCAAGTCATTTTGACACCCGAGGCAGAAAACCCTCCACCTCCTCAGCAGTAAAAAAATACCAGTAACAATAAATTAAGTAACTTTAAATTTCATGACACCCCCTGTAATGAGTCCCTTGGGATCCCTTCCAACGCTACAATTCTATGATTCTAAGTGGCTGCCTCAGTTTGCCTAATGTTAGGACCGGCCCCGTAGAAGCACTTGGTGTGGTTGACACACGGCTAAATGTTGCACTGGGTTTGGGTGTCAAATATTATTTCTAAAGAGATCAGTAGAGGAAAACGTGGTAAGGCACCATCACTCATCTGACCTCCGACTGGTTACATTGGTGCTTACTGGGAGGCATGAGATGGTGGGAAGGTTGTTACGGTGCAAACACGCTGACAGGAGTACCAGAGTATGCACATCCATGCACACACCCATGAACTGGGCTGGAACTGGTTAGGTTTGTTTTGAACTGTTGGTCTCTAAGGTGCTACTGGAAGGATTTAAATTTTTGTTTTGTTTTGACTATGGCAGACCAACATGGCTACCTACCTGTAACTACGTTTATACCTAATTAATTATACTTTTCTCTCAATCTTCTTTCAAGGGGCTCTGGGTAGCGTACCTTTGAACCTAGATTCAGACTTGCAGGTCAGCTTCAAATCTCCCTCCCCCCCGCCCCCCCCCCCTGATTTCTAGTTGAAAGCCAGCTCTGGTTAGTTTTAGTCCTGTTTAGCCTTGGAGAAATACTACTACAATGTACTAAATGCTACACTGTCATTAAATACTTAAAAAGGTGGGGAGGAGCAGGTGAGAGAGTCGGCTCCCAGTCTCTTATCTGTGGTTTTAAAATGTGGACAGCAGTTGCATCTCTATCATGATGAATATAGATAAGGCCTGATAAGGCTGGTATTGTGACAGGGGATCTCTGCTTCTATCTCCTTTTGCTATTTAATAAAGTAGGCCTACCTTGCCGTATCTATCTGAAGTTATAAAATATTTCTGATAAGGGTCAGCTGTCTGAGAATTGACGTTATAAAGAAGAAATAACACAGGTCAGTTTGAAGCAGCAACTGAAAAGAAGTCCGTCAAAGGCGTTGCATCCCATATTTGTTCCTTTCAAGAAGCTGATAGAGCAGTTGACACCTTTCCTTCTGCAGGACAACAGCAAAGCCACCCAGAGTGGCTAGGGAAACTCAGCCAGATGGGCGGGGTACAAATAATAAATTATTATAAATTATATAAAAACCTTCTGTATTAATGGGTGAGCAGCCCACCCTTGGGTAGACCTCCCTTGCTTGTCATTGGGACCCCACCGATAAGTGGAGTTGGAGGGAAGAGTTTGCAGGGTTTGCTGGGCAGGTTGGAAGCTGCTCAATTAAAACCTGAGAAAACAAATGGGCTCTGCAGTGCTTGTCTGGTTCTTGAACTAAGTAGTATATAAACCCCCTGAAATTCATACCTACCAGCCCATAGCCATGGTGACATCACCACCAGGCCTTGAAAATGGGGTGTGTTGCATCGGTTTTCTGTTTAGCACCTTGCATACTATATGGGAACTAAATAACTGCATCTTCCAATTCAATAACCTTTATTAGGCATAACAGACCAACTGCATCTTCCATTAAATTTCAGTGCTATTAATCTATCCAGCAAAGACTTAAGCCACCAAATCTATTTATTTCTTTTTCATTGTACATTTACGGGATTGCTTTGGTTCCCTGGATCCATCAGTGACCAGGGAGGACAGCTCCTCTTGACTGTGGCCCTTGCTACGTTTCCATCAGCAGATCAGGATTTAGAGGTCAGGGCTTGGGTGGTGGAGGGGGACTGTGGACAAATAGTGGAAAAATCTCTCTCTTGGCTGGAAATAATCCTGTGTGTGTCTTAACCACAGGTTGGTCATTCCAGAGCGGATGAATGAATCCCCATTCCTTCCAGCATCACAGCTTAATCGGAATAATTTTTGCTTGAATGAGAGTAGACCTCGGTGGCAGCTTATCTCTCTCTCTTTTTTGAATTGAATCGAGCAGGTTGTTTCATTATTTAACAATAACAAACAAGCTTTGGTTGTGCCTCTAATCTATTTATGATGTTGTCGTGTTAATTTTCTAGCTTCTTAAAATTAATGAAATGGCTTGGTTGGGTGACAATAAATTACCAGGCCTGGTCTGGTTTTTTTTTGGTTTTTTTGCAAACGGAAAGCCTTCCTTGCCAGTGATAACGTGGCAGTTGTAGAAATCTTGCTGATCTACTTCACCTTCTTTAAAAAATATATCTGGATTTACTGAACCGTATTTGACCTCTTTTGCTCCTCCAAGGAATGATTTTAGGGTAGCAAGTGCATTAATTGTAGTGAGATATGCTATAGGCAATAATTTTTGCTTCTCATCTGTGGCAAGTGGGAGGAATTATTTAACCTTGAAGCGAGTTCACTCAGGGTGTGTGCATTTGTGTGTGTGTTCTTTGTTTCTTCTTCGGCTGTAACCATCCTTCTGATCCTAGATCAAGGCTTCTCAAATAATGGACAAGGCCTCTCTGTAAGGCCTGGGGAATTTCTGGGGAAGGAGGGGCCTCCTTAGGGAGAGACTTCCCCCTCCTGTTTTTGTTGCTGCTATTTTGCATAAGAGGTGGTGGTTGTTTGTTTTGAAACGTTTTTTCCCCCCTGCCACCCACTTGTTCATAATTTGGTTCTACCTCTCCCCAACTCATGCTTTCCCCCCTCCCCTCTTCCCACCCCCCTCCCATTGTGTCAGAAAAACTTTCTACTGTAGTTATCCTCAAGGGTTTTTGAGAGGGTGGGGGGCGGTGCCTTTAAATCATGGGTAGGCAAACTAAGGCCCGGGGGCCGGATCCAGCCCAATTGCCTTCTAAATGCGGCCCGGGAATCAGCGTGTTTTTACATGAGTAGAATGTGTCCTTTTATTTAAAATGCATCTCTGGGTTATTTGTGGGGCCTGCCTGGTGTTTTTACATGAGTAGAACGTGTGCTTTTATTTAAAATGCATCTCTGGGTTATTTGTGGGGCATAGAAATTTGTTCACCCCCCCCCCAATATAGTCCAGCCCCCCACAAGGTCTGAGGGACAGTGGACCGGCCCCCTGCTGAAAAAGGTTGCTGACCCCTGCTTTAAATCTTTGTGTTTTGACTCTCATCTTTTTACCAGCTGCTTTCGAAACACACAATTACTTCCTTGTTTTATCAGACCAAAATAGCCCACCCGGTTCAGCATTAAGGGCAGTGCGCAACTCAGTAGTTGCAAGGCTTAGTGCTCGTGCAACAGGAATCCCCCCCATCTCTCCCCTCACAGTGCATCACACTGAGACCTCCGGCTATGGGGCAGTATATAAATTCAATAAATCATCATAGTCAACAATATCACAATGTGTCTCTGTGAGCTTCCCATGGAACACGACTGGACTTAACTGTCAGGGGTCCTTTACCTTTACCTTTTTTAAATACAGTGGTACCTCAGGTTAAGAACAGTTTCAGGTTAAGAACGGACCTCCGGAACAAATTAAGTTCTTAACCTGAGGTACCACTGTATTTAAAAAAGGTAAAGGTAAAGGACCCCTGACAGTTAAGTCCAGTCGCAGACGACGCTGGGGTTGCGGCGCACATCTTGCTTTACAGGCCAAGGGAGCCGGCGTTTGTCCGCAGACAGTTTTTTCCAGGTCACGTGGCCAGCATGACTGAGCCGCTTCTGGTGAAACAAGAGCAGTGCACGGAAACGGCGTTTACCTTCCCGCTGGAGCGGTACCTATTTATCTGCTTGCACTTTGACGTGCTTTCGAACTGCTAGGTCGGCAGGAGCTGGGACCGAGCAACGGGAGCTCACCCTGTGGCAGGGATTCGAACCGCCGACCTTCTGATCAGCAAGCCCTAAGCTCAGTGGTTTAGACCACAGCACCACCTGTATTTAAGCACCAGGCAAAAGTGTTCCTCTTCAACCAGGCCTTTGGCTGAATAATATTCTACAGCCTTTTAAATGTGTTTGGGGGGTGGAAGGTTACTGTTTTGTTGTTTTAACTATTTATTTATTTATTTATTTATTTATTAGATTTATATACTGCCCTTCCATCATAAAATCTCAGGGCAGTTTACAGAATAAAATACAGGATAAAAAACAAGTGAATAATTAAAAACAAAACTGTAAAACAATACACACACACCCCATTCCATAGGCACATTTAAAAGGCTGTAGAATGTTAAGCAGCCGGAATCTAATTGTTGGGGTTCTGCTACCCATATCAATATCTAGAATGTTTGGCAGCTCTTGGCTGTCTTCTAATTAGGGACTTGCAAGTCTCATTGAATAGATGAGATTTTAAACAAGCGCACACACATTTTGTTTACATTCCATTAGAACAAACTTTAGCCTTGCAAGGCTGGTTTGACGCAGGAGAAGTTCGCAATCCTTGTTCATCGATTGATGGCTGCATCTTAGGTGATGACCTGCATGTGTGAATGGGTCCCATAGACTGAACGCCAAAGAGACTGCTGTTGTCTCACCTCACCTCATCTGAAATGCACTGCTGTCCAGTGGGATCCATTCACAGAGTTGGCAGGCAGAGAATTTGAGCAATAAGTTTGTGAGGGTGAGTTGTCGTATTAGAAGTGCCTGTTTTATCCAGAGCTGGTGCAGAAGGCTAGATTATCATTTCAAGGAAGTCCTTCTGTGTCACAAAAGGTGGTTCCCATTTGGGGAACAGTCATTGCGGATTCTCAACACTTATTAGTAGGACCCTGGGGAGTTTGATGAGCTAATGCCAAGACAATGATGGCATTAATTGTTTGAATAATCTGCTGTTTTATTATCTCTCTATCTGAAAGAGTGATAGGGAGCAGTTTAATTAATCACAGGCTCTTTAGCTGAGTGGGGGGAAATAGTTGCCATAAAGCACAACATAATTGTTTCCTGGGGGATTGTTGCTGAAAAGAATCACGTTTAGCTTTCTATATCGAGCTTCAGTATCCCAAAATATACTGCGGTAGTTTCCTGAGGGTGGTGGTGGTGATGGACTGTGCCCTGCAAGCCATGTGTGCTACCAATTCTATAAGCAAATCTTCAAAACCAAAGTACTTCCTTTGTTGTTGTTTAGTCGTGTCCGATTCTTCATGACCCCATGGACCAGAGCATGCCAGGCACTCCTGTCTTCCACTGCCTCCCGTAGTTTGGTCAAACTCATGTTGGTAGCTTCGAGAACACTGTCCAACCATCTCATCCTCTGTCGTCCCCTTCTCCTTGTGCCCTCCATCTTTCCCAACATCAGGGTCTTTTCCAGGGAGTCTTCTCTTCTCATGAGGTGGCCAAAGTATTGGAGCCTAAGCTTCAGGATCTGTCCTTCCAGTGAGCACTCAGGGCTGATTTCCTTCAGAATGGATAGGTCTGATCTTCTTGCAGTCCATGGGACTCTCAAGAGTCTCCTCCAGCACCATAATTCTAAAGCATCAATTCTTCAGCGATCAGCCTTCTTTATGGTCCAGCTCTCACTTCCATATATCACTACAGTGGTACCTTAGGTTACATACGCTTCAGGTTACAAACTCCGCTAACCCAGAAATAACGCTTCAGATTAAGAACTTTGCTTCAGGATAAGAACAGAAATCGTGCTCTGGCGGCGCAGCGGCAGCGGGAGGCCCCATTAGCTAAAGTGGTGCTTCAGGTTAAGAACAGTTTCAGGTTAAGAACAGACCTCCGGAACAAATTAAGTACTTAACCAGAGGTACCACTGTACTGGGAAAACCATAGCTTTAACTATACGGACCTTTGTCAGAGCAAATAACTCTCAGCAACCTGAGCGGCCAGATGTGGAGGTATCTCTCCTAAGATGGCAAATACCTTGCTCCTGCAACCCAGGTGTTGTCATAGAGGACATTATCAGCTTAGATGTGCAATGCATTGTATGCGGGGCTAGCTTTGAAGTCTGTTTAGAAACTACGGCTGGTGCAAAATGGGACAGCCACGTTAACTAGACAAGGTGAGAGCATTCTCTCCCCCCCCCCCACAAATGCTCTCACCTTCTTGTCTCAGGTAATATATCTATATAAATAAAAATAAATCCGTTCTGGTGCAACTGCACTGGCTGCCAGTTTGTTTCAGGGCCCAATTCAAAAGTGATGTTTTTGACTTTTAAAGCCATGTATGGCTCAGGGCCTCTATATCTAAAGGACCCCCTTTCCCCATACTTGGCCCCTGAAATGGTCATGTTTTTGCCTGCATACCACTTTCAAGGGAGGTTCAGAGAGGAAGTGACAAGAGAAAGAGCCTTTTCTGCACTAGCCCCTTGTCTGTGGAATGATCTCCCCAACTTTAATGTTGTAAGAATGAGTGAGAATACTTGAACCCTGTCAAAAAATTTTGCTAAATGTTGAGGCTGCTTCACACGTGCTTAAATCTCGATTCTTTTCTTTTTTCTCTCTCCCCCCCTAAAAAACCCAAATAGTATAAATGTGGCAAATAGGAAAACCATTAAAGATAATACAAGACGAATATATAGAATATAGAAATAGAGTAACACTTCGTGTTGCGTTCGCTGCGGGTTGTGAACGGTGCGGGCTACGAACGCTCTGAACCTGGAAGTACTAGAACGGATTACTTCCGGGTTCAGCGGGTCACGCATGCGCAGACGCGTCAAATGACATCATGCGCAGATGCGTCGAATTGCGACCTGTTTTTGCGCAGAAGCGGTGCTGCAAGTTGCGGACTGCTCAGGATGCGAACGGGGCTCTGGAATGGATCCCATTCGCATCTAGAGGTACCACTGTACTTTATTGTCACAGTACCACATGTTTACAGTGAAATTCCCCAGTCTGCTTTTACCAACATTTTAAGGACTGTAAAGAAATGTGTAACCCAGTGCATACTGGCATTAACCAATTAAAATTAATATTAACCAATGAAAAACCGCCACAAATAAATAACTTGACCATAATCCAGACAAAAACCAAACACCTCTTTTACAATTGGCTCACTAATATCTACTTATAGATACACAGAGAGCGTTGACATACTTATAGATGTACACACCTTTAATACAAACACATGAGCAACGTATAGGAATTTAATATCTGTCAGGCGGCCAGGCCTTGTCTACTTGAATCCTGCCATTTAGGTTAGGGAAGGTCTGCTTGGTGACAGGCCCAGGTTTGCTCTCAAGTAATGTGTGAAATGCCTCTCTCCTCCCGTGTTGTAAGCAACTTGTACTTGGAAGCAGTTAGCTGGTGGCTTTGCTCCATCATCAAGACTTCTGTAGCATACCATGCTTGCGTATTGGAAGTAAAGTTGTTCCTGCGCCCCATAAATTGTTGGTCTCTTAGGCAGCTATATTTTCCCTGGGCAAACTCTTCAAATGGATGCTTCTTTGCGAGGAAAGGGAAGGGGGGGGGGAGAGAGAAGAAGCCTTGTTGCCAGAGCAACTGGTACATCTTGTGCTTCTTGATTTGTGTGAAAGATAGAGCAGAACTCTGGAAGGGGAGACAGGGAAGCAAAACAAAAGAACCCAACCCACACATGCCTGCACACCGATATGTCATGCTAACACTTGGGCTCTGTGAAGAGTTTTCAGGGGGAAGGTGCTTTTGCCCTTCTGCCCTCTGGAGCTGCCTGGGTTCTATAAAGGGGAATGGATGTTCATGTACCATTCAGTTTTAGCAATGTGATCTTAGTGGGGTGTGCAGAGACTGGCTGAACCAGCACTCCCATGGCTTCCAACCAAGTCAGCACCCATGTGTGTTGTTCTGGTCTGTCACCATCGCTGGCCCTAATGTGGGGTATTTGGGACATACCGGTAACTTTTCAGGCAGAACAAACATGCCTGACTCTGTGGAAGCAACTGTCTCCTTTTGACTTGATCTTGAGCGCACTGTTTCCTGCTCCCAACTTTCATCGTGTCCTGGGAAGTACCAGGACAGTTTTATCTGGATTTTCTATAGAGGGAGATGACTGATCCTTTTGAGGATGTGCATATTCACAGCAGCGTTAGAAACCCCCCAGGTGCCAGACACATTTTGTGACTGCTGCGGGTCCAATTGCGACCACGTGGAGATCTCTGGGTGCCAGGTTGGCACCTGACATCTCCCTCTGGGCTTTCTTAAGCAGGTGAGCTGAATACCTTGTTTATTGCATTACATCCCACCTTTTTCTCCACGGAGTTCCATGGTTCACCTTGCTCCTCAATTAATCTCTACAACAGGGCTCAGCAAACTTTTTCAGTGGGAGGCCAGACTATATTTTGAAAAAAAAAAAAGGAACAAATTCCTATGCCCCACAAATAACCAAGAGATGCATTTTAGATAAAAGGACACATTCTACTCATGTAAAAACACGCTGATTCCCGGACCGTCCATGGGCTGCATTTAGAAGGCGATTGGGCTGCATCCGGCCCCCGGGCCTTAGTTTGGGGACCCCTGCTCTACAAAGACCCTGTGAGGTAGGTAAAGTGGCTGTGACTGGCCCAAGGTCACCCAGTGAGCTTCATATCTGAATGAGGATTTGAACCCCGATCTCCCAGGTCCTAGTTCGACACTCAAACCACTACACCACACTGGCTTCCTAGAGTACTTTTGCCACGGGGCAGCTCTATAAATTAAATTGGTAAATAAATATGGGGAAAGCAAAATATAACTTCGGGTAGGATCTAGAACTTTTTCTTTGAATCTTCAATTTGTTTTATTGTGGATTGTTACATCTGATGTTTTAATGTGCTGTAAACCACTTCGATATTTTTATTTAAAATATAAAGTGGTATAGAAATAAAATGAACAACAATTTTCATTGAATTATAAAAAAAGGCCCCTAGACGTTCCATTGGAGTGACTGCAACCTAGGTTTAAGGTGCCACTTGGCGATTAGCATATATACCTGAGTTTCTAACACTGATTCACATATATACAGGTTGAGCAGGTGCAAGTTGGGACACATGTAGGCATTGCTGATGAGACATCAATTCCCAAAAGCAACAGGAATGTTCTTGCAGCCTACAAAGCTTGCTTTCTTCTGGCTAGCTTCAGAGACTTTGAATCTCATACGCAATCTTTCGAACTTCGTTTTATAGAGTTACACCTGTTTACTGTGTCCGAGGAGTGCTGCTGTCAGTTAATGGTAAGGGGTGCTTTGTTGACCAGGGCGAAGTGCACTGCAAGACAGGAGCTTCCTTTGCAAGTTAAGGATTAACAAAATAAGCTTTGCAGAACCTGAGGTGATCAGGGCGGAAGACATTCCTTTGCTTACTTACCCTGTAAGTGAAGAATAGGGAGCAGTGGACGTTTTCATGACAAAGTAGCTGCAAATCATTCAAAATTCATCATCATAAATGGTGTTTATGGGGTGGGGGAGAGAGGACAATTATCTTCTAGTCCATTGTCTGTGGTCCTGGGTCAAAGAGGTTCCTCTGGAACCACTAAGTCTGGTGTCACCCATCTTTTGCCGTGTTTTAAAGTGTTAAAAGATTTTTCAAACGAAAGTGAGGCAAGTGTCTAAACCTGCTCCTTGGAAGGGCCCTGCCATAAATATTCTGCAGAAAGTGGCACCCATCTAAATTGCAGATTAAGTAATATGTTTGCTTAACATCTTTCTGAGAAAGGCAAAGTTGCGTAAGAGACGCGCTTGTCTGGGATGCCTTCTGCAAAGAATCTTTCAAAACAACACCAGGTAGTCTTCCCAGTGTGACCTCGCCACCAAAGTACTCTTATAACCACAGTCGTTTTTCAAAGCTTGCATAATATTCTGACACGTACAAATGATAATGCTTAATATTTTAATCAAATTTTCACTTTTGCCAGAGGGTGGAAAAACATTTGTTCCAACAGGAGAGAGCCAAAGATCTTATTTCCCATGTCTTTTTTTTTTTAAATAACAGTAATAATTTAGAATGAGGGACAGATTACAGCATCACAGAACCAATGTTTTCCTTGTTGATTTATAAGTTGTTGTTTTTTAACCACCTCTAATCACTGTTGTTTGCAGAGGCGCTGGGTTCAGGAAGATTTGATCTGGATTTCATTCTTACATGGAATTTGGACAGTTTGATTTGCACTTATTAGCTGAATCTAGCCCTGCATAAGTCCTGCTAGTACAATGGACCTTTTTGCCTCCTCTTCTCCTTCTGCATCCCTGAAATCAACTGAGCGGCTTGCAGAACCCCAAAACAGTATAGAGGGGGAGGAGAAGGGAGATGGTTCTGTCTGGCAAGCGGTAAATCTCCTTAAAGCTACACTGAGTGTCTCCTCAAGGAGATACCATTTGTTTCAATTGATCTGTCAAAAGTGATCCAGAACCACTTGCTTTTTAATGTTGAAATGATTGAAAACATTAATTTTCCCACATTTTTTTGTACGCTTTGCATAAAAATCTAGTATTACTTTGCAATTTCTAGAGCTCTTTAGAATTCAGAGGGTGGCACATTATGATCCATTTATTTAGAGGGGGTGTATATTCCACCCAGTAAGTTAAATACAATGCAACCAACGGCAATACTGATCGATATGCACAGGTAGAAATATATCGGTTAAGAATCAAAATGTGGGGGTCCTTAATCTGAAAAAAAAATCAGACAATCATTCCTACTGTTCAGAGTTACCTTATAGCATCTTTCTGTTTGGCTTATCTCACTCCAGTACTGTCTATTCCCAGTACTCTGCAGA
This sequence comes from Lacerta agilis, assembly GCF_009819535.1. Classification (NCBI taxonomy): domain Eukaryota; kingdom Metazoa; phylum Chordata; class Lepidosauria; order Squamata; family Lacertidae; genus Lacerta; species Lacerta agilis. The sequence goes on along the minus strand of NC_046316.1, from coordinate 81,690,252 downwards.
TGCTGAAGACTACAACTCCCATCCCCAACCAGCATGGCCAATAGTCAGGATGATGGGACTTGTGATCCAAAACTTTTGAACAGCAGCATGTTGGCCCTGGTGGTGTGTGTGTCTTCTTTTACACTACCTTCTAAAGTTGGAAGATTTAGATCTCTTCGTTATGCCTGCACGACTTTTTTTCTACACTGAGCAAATGCAGTTTTTGAGCTGTTTCTGGTTGCCTATTAAGGACTCAATAAACCAACATAGTTTTGCTGTCTTCCTGTGACAAATGGGTGTTAGTGGGAGCGTGGGTGTCAGACACCTGACCGGCTGCAGTGCATGACTGTGGCTTGCTTTATAGCTCACATGTTGGGGCAGAGTTGCCTCTTAATTTGGTTCGCCTCCTCGCTCAGTGGATCTGAATTGTCACGGCCAGGTTCAGAGTCTTATCTGTGACCCGTGTTCCTCAGAGGTTTGCAGGGGGGGTTAATGCCTGAGCACTAGCAGATATGGGGGCTGTGGGATCTCCCAAAGTAATCAAATGGTGCTCTGGTTTATTTCCAGAGGAAGGGCAACTACCCATTACTGCTGTGGGAAGAAAAATGGATATTTATTGATGCTGCAGATACTGTTGGAGCCTAGGGAGTGGATGCCGTTAGTGCAACAAAAACTAGTGTTTGTGGGGGTGTGTGGTTTGTTGTTTTTTAAAAAAAGATTGCTTGCATGGCATGGGATGAGCACGTTTGCTGAAGGAATTCCTTGCTTCAGCCACTTCAGAGTGCCAACAACAGCTGTACGGAATGGTTATACAAGACGCCTCTTGGCAGGCGTTAACGCCAGCTGTGTGCCAACGGTTTTGCAATGCCTGCCAAATATTTCCACATATGGGGGAGATAGGCACTAGCAAAGATAGCTATCGGAGTCCACTTATGTGAACCGAAAGTACTGGAAGTTGCATACTTCTCCAACATGTAGGTGCCTGATTTTCTTAGTGCCTTTGCAAACATGCAGGTTAGTTCTTACAAGTGAGGCCAGCGATGAAGTATGCAGAGTTTTCCTGCCCATTATGCTAGCCAGGTGGCAACAACCCCTTCCAGGACTCCTCATTCGGTTCTCCCTCCTTCTTGGAATTCTGTTTCCTCCTCCACCAGTCAGCCATTGAGCATGCTCAGTCCTTTGTATTGTTTTTTCTCTCTGCCATACCTTTCAGCATCCCCCCCCCCTTAAAGCTTCCCCGCCCTTTTCTGCAAACCTTGGGGTTGTCCTCTTGTTTGAAATGCCACTTAAAAAAAAAAAAAAGCAAACTGTGTCCAGAGTGTAAAGAAATCTTGATAACACTTTACTGAACCGAAAAGCACAATATATAACTTCAGGAGCAATAAACAGAGAGGTTTAGCCTTTCACGGCAAACCTTGTAAAAAGCAGAGTTAGCTTTAACATAACATTCACCAAAAGATTTCCTCGCAGCTACAGAGCCAGCATGCGCTATCTCACCAAAGATAATCCCACCTTCACTGGTTTCTAAGCAGTTCCTCCATCTCTGCCATCAGTATACAGTGGTACCTCGAGTTACAAACGCTTCAGGTTACAAACTCCGCTAACCTGGAAGAGTTACCTCGAGTTGAGAACTTTGCCCCAGGATGAGAACGGAAATCGTGTGCTGGCAGCAGCAAGAGGCCCCATTAGAGAAAGCACGCCTCTAGTTAAGAACAGTTTCAGGTTAAGAACGGACCTCTGGAATGAATTAAGTTCATAACTAGAGGTACCACTCTTATCAGCTAGCCAAGAGAGGAGTCCCTCTTGGCTAGCTGACTCACTGGTAACAGCGTTAACCCTTAAGCTGCAAACTAAATGATCCATGCTGTTGCACTTCTGACACCTCCAACATTCTCTATGTCTTCCATTTGTGTGTGGATGGTGCTGTTTTGGCAACATGAAGATAGGCCTTTGGAGAAGGAGTTTACTGTTAGCATATAGTGCCGGTGCATAACCCGTATCCCTGCAGATGTTGTTGGAGCGCACCTCCCACCATCTCTGGTCATTGGCCATGCTGACTGCTGGGGCTGATGGGAATTGGAATCCCAACAACTGGGGTGGGGGGTGGGCTGTGGTTAGAGCTAGGGATGGTGGATGAATTGCATCTTCGTGAATTCTGAGGACTGGACTGACCCACACTTCCCGGGCTAATGCACACATCAAAACTTAAGATGCCTGCTATCTTTCACAGTCCCTGAGTGTTCCAGCACAGGTACAAATCTTAGTCCAGCAAGATAGGGTGCTCCAGAGGACCCCCCCCCCCATGCTTTAGCTCAGGGGCGGGGAACCCTTTTCAATCCAGTGGCTGCATTTCCTGCTGAGCAGAACGTCTGGTGGCCACAGACCAGTGGTGCGCAGGGCTAGAGCCAAAAGGGAGCAGAGCGATGAAAGTAGAGTTGTTGTCATTTTTTTACTTTTTCTGTTGCAGGCTCATTTCTACAGAAACATCTGTCTTTCACCCAGGCAAGCCAGATGCATTAACAGAAGAACATCTCAGCAAACACTCAAAGAGAGTTTGATTCAAGACCAGTGAGGGTGTAGCTGGGGGAAGGTCCCACGAGCTAGAAATAGGTGCCTTTGCCTGAGGTTCTCTGCTTTAGCCAGAAATCCAGCTCCAATAATTCTTGGACATTTGCGACAGGGGCTTGTAAGACGGAAGACGTGGGAAATGAGACAAGAGAAGCAAACCAATAGACTAACGAATGTCGTTTGAAAACGTTGATTTGTAATAAAACCCCACATGATCAATAACTCTACGTAGGAAGATAGAGATCTTTCTGCGAAAACTTTTGAAGCGCTGTTGCAGTAAAGGAGGCGAAGACCTTCCTTGGCAATGTAACCGATTCTCTTTTCGCTTCACTTTTATATTTGCAACTTGCTTTCAGCACATTTTCTTTGGAAATGTAGCTAAGATCAAATTGATTAAAATATACCGCTGGTAAAAAAAAGAAAAAGAAAAAAAATCCAACCATGAACATTATCAGCACCCAGAAAAACTGACAGCCTATCAGCGGCACTCAGCTGTAAATCATCTGTGATTAGGGAAAACATTTGAAAAGGAAAGCCTTTTATCCATTGGCAGAAGCCATGGAGGTGAGGTAGCACTGCTGTTATTCCAAGTTGAGAAATAATAAGGAATTTTTCTTTTCTGTTCCTTTGTGTCTGTGATCTAGTGCTTTTAAAAAAAGAAACACCAGGAATTATTCACTTCAGGTAGGGGGAGGTGTGTTGTACCTGTGTGAAAGAACGGGAGCACTGTTTTTAAAATCCCCAGGCCTCCACATAGAAATGTAAAGATTTACATACCGTATAAATATATGTATATACCATTTTATCTAATTTCTGTGGGGATATGGCATCTAGGATTTTATTTATCTCATTTGTGCCGAAAGGAAAATCCAATGATCCACACAGGTAATGGTGTAGATTTAGTACTATTAACTGAAATGTGGTTACTTTTCTATGTATGACCTCTTTCTTTCAATGGAATTATGTGTCAAGCCCAGAGAGAGAGAAGCTTGGATTGACCCTGTTGAAAAACAACAAATTTATTTCAGGGAAAGGAAACAAAAATATGTTTTCTTACGTATACAAAGAGGTTTACTTTGCAGGGAGGTCACTGGAAGCGGAGCTCAAAGGATGGATTTCATATTTTTTCCTCATTCACTGCTGAAATATATCAAATGTATTAACTCTTTCACCTGACCTGCAGGGCCTCTGTGCAGATAACACTTAAGAACAAGACCTGATGAAGTCAACTAAATGCAATGCACAGTAAATAAAACAAAGCAGAACAAACACGAGGCAAAGGATCCCTGCATTGCAGGGCAGGGTTTGGGCTCAATGACCCTCGTGGTCTCTTCCAACTCTACAGCTCTGTGGTTTTATGATTCTAAAAGAATTTTCTCTGTATCTTTAGGACCCAGTCTGCTAAACGCCTCTTGGCACATTTCATTGTTTAGGACGGTGTACACTTAAGACACATTAAGCATACATTTCAGGGGAAGTGGGAAGCCACGGTTGCAGACACATCTGTCTGTGCATGTGATGCTACAGGCACTTCCCCAAAAACTTGATACAATTGCTTTCCCTCTTGCATCAGGCATTGAGGGCTTGGAGATGGAGGTTCTGAATTAGTTGACAACAAGAGGATGCTGAATACTGTGTCCAGATTCCCCCCCACTTGAATTCTGTGGCTTGTATATATTACAAACATTAGAACTAATTATGCAAACTAGCAAAAATTGCAGGCAGAATTTATTTCTACACAGAGAAGCAAATAGCTGCACAGGGCACAGATCCCCTGACCACTGAAAAGCTTAAGTTACGATCCAGTACACACTAATGCATGCATTTGCAGTCATAGGCATTAGCAAGATAAGAATCCTGATTATAATCCCTTCCATAAGATAAACATATTAACGGGGGGGGGGGATCAAAGCAGCAATGACACTATATTAAAAACACACCTTCCCTTTCTGCTCAAATGTCTCCATAGATGTGTGTAAGCATGAACCTCAGTTTTTAAAAATCTGGCTAGTTTATTTGCGGGAGCGGGAGAAGATGGGGGAGACAGGCTAAAAACCCAGCGTCCTCCTTCTAAATAAATCTGCTGTGCCAGTTTGGCACACCTACGTTTAAAACACTGGTGGAGAACCTGCAGACCTCTACATGTTGACCACTCCTGAACATTGACCATGCTGTCTGGGGCTGATGGGAGATGGAGTCCAGCAATATCTGAGGGGCTACAGGTTTCTCGTAGAATCATGGAGTTGGAAGGTACCCTGAGGATCATCTAGTCCAATGACCTGCAGTGTCGGAATATTTTGCTGTCCCTTACAGGGATTGAACCTGCAACCTTGGCCTTACCAGCACCATGCTTCAACCAGCTGAGCTATTTGTTGGTGCTTTAAAGCGACCAGTCTCAACTCTCTTCCCCCCACCCCCCCACCCGGAGAAAACATAGGAAGTCAGACCCTTGTTCCATCTAGCTCAGTATTGTTTACACTTACCGGCAGTGCGTTTCCAGGTTTTCAAATGGAGGAAATTCTTCCCAACCCTACCTGAAGATGCCGGGGATTGAACCTGGGACTTTTGGCATGCAAAGGAGATGCTCTACCACTGGGTTGTGACCCTTACCCAAAACAAATGTAGAGGACACACACAGGTTTTTTTTATGTAGTGTGTTTGTGTGTGAGAGAAACTATTCTGATGATTGCTATTATTATTGAGCCATCCTAGATGGCAGAATTTAACTTTGCAATGCTCGAATAGCCAAGCAGCCTGGGTTTCTCCAGCCATAGCTAATGAGGTCCACTCTGCAGCTCTTCAGACTGATTGCATTGATTTGACCTACAGGCTGTTCCCTTGCAGGCTTAAAGCCCACTGCGGAGGAGCTTTGCTTGAGTTAAGGGCTGGGGTTGGTGTGGTGGATGAGACCAATGATCTGGGCATAATTCAGAGATGTCACCCAGGGCACAGGTTACCCTCCGACACCCCCTCCAATAGCACAAGAACCATCCTTTGCACCTGCAAAGCTGCATCAATGAAATTCACAACTCTTTATGAAGTACGATCATCCTGTGTTTAACAGGAAGGGAAGAAAGAAAGCTTTCACCTCCCTTTTGTTTCTCTCATAGAAAGTACACACTGCGATACACTAGCTTTCTTCCAAAAAAAAATGGGTGGGGAGCCTTTGGGCTCCATCTGGCATGACTGATAGTCGGGGAAGATGCGAGTTGTAGTCCATCCCCATCTGGAGATACACAGGGTTTCCCATCCCTGTCCTAAAGAAGCTTTCATCATTCATGAACCTCCTTCTGCACAAGCTTGTCCGTTGTGCCTATGCATGTCCCAGATTCTTGGTTTATATTCTCATGTGCATATATGTGCTGGTCACGGGCCTGTTGGACCTCATTGCTGCCCTGTGCAATTGAGAGGGCACATTCACATGCTCTTCAGCTGCTCATTAGAGGGAAAGACTGATAGCAATGAGATGCTGTATTATGATGGAAGCTGACTTCCTGTCTACCAAACTTATCAATGAGCCTTCCATGACAAGCTTCCAAGGAATGCCAAGATTCCCTGGACAATGTGAAAACCATGGCTGTCAATACACTTGGGGGATGCATTTACATGAGCACCCTACTTAAGATTAACCTTCATGTTTTGTTTATGGTTAGGCTTGAGCATCAGCGTTGTGTTGTGGTTAAGAGTTGGATTTTTTCGGTTGGAGTTGAGAGGTAGTTTGCAGCGATTTAGTTTTCTTGTCAAAATTCTACTAATGGGTTTAGGATTGGAGCAACTCCTATGAGGGAAGGTTACAGCACTTTGGTACTTTCGGCTTAGGGGAAAAGGCAACTTCCACTACTGGAGAGCGCTGCTGAACTCGGATCCTGCTTTTCAGCTTCCCATAAGTATCTGGCTGGCCACAGTGAGAACAGGATGCTAGACTAGATGAACTGTGGGCCCAGTTCCGCAGAACTCTTCTTCCACTCTTAGATTTTGGGTTAGCAAAGAGCTAAGCAAGCAAAATGTCAGAAGCATAAGGCCGTCTGCTGGTAGTAGCTGCAATATTAACTGTAGCCTGGAGGTAGATAATTCCTTTTATTTATTCCTTGTATTTATAGCCTGCCTCTTCAAAAGCCCCAAAGATACAAGAGCGCAAATGTTTATCATTGAGATGGCTGTGAATTAGGGTCTAGTGTAAATCCAAAAGCACACTTACTTGAACCGCCGGGACTGCCTTCTAAATAAATAGGTCTCTCTGCTATTCATCAGGCTTCCCCACACTCATTTTTTTGTGTTGTTGGGAGAGAGAAAAAATTAGCTAGCTTTTCCAAACCTGCCAACCAGGATTTCCACTGCTTCCTGGCCCATTTCCTAATCCCAGAGTTGTTGCTGTTGTTGTTGTTTTGTCCATCTAATGGGCATGGTCCCAGGCCCAGCCTTCTAGGACTGCCATGAGTAGCAGTGCCAATGGGAAATGTTGGTGGGGGCGTAACTCATCCTCTCTTGGTGGCCCCATATGCACCATACAACTAAACATTAATGACTTCCGCTAAAGAATCTTGTGAACTGTAGTTTTGTTACAGGTGCTGAAAGTTGTTAGGAGGCCCCATTCCCTTTACGGACCTGCAATTCCTAGAATGCTTTAACAACTCTTCCCAGGGAACTCTAGGAATTGTAGGTCTGGGAGGAGAATACTTTTTGTAAAGGTATTATATTTTGCTAAAAAAAAAAAAAATTGCTAGTTAGCCTTGCCACTTTACTCCTTTCCCCGTGTTACCCCCCTAAGGCAAAAAATCAGATTGTAAGCTCCTTGGGACAGGGATCTACCTCCATTTTGCCTGTTATTTTGTAAAAACCATATGTGCCGATGATGTTGTAGAAGACACCAGCTGTCCGTCCTCTTGCGAAGCATATTGCTTCCATTTTCTTTACCGTACCTGTTGTGTGGTGATGTGCATTATGATATATTTCTATGCTAATGACCTATCATATTACCTAGCATAAGAATTATCTGCATGAATGGGATATAAAAAAGGAGTGGGAATACGTTGGTGAATATTTAAAAGAAATATAACAACCAGATAAATTTCCAAGTAGGGTTAGATATATGAGCAGCAGCTAAAAGTCATCAGAAGAGGGGTGGTAATTAAGGAGATGCAGCTCAATAAGGATTAAACAAGACCCCACAAAGGGATCTGAAGAAGTGTGCATGCACACGAAAGCTCATACCAAGAACAAACTCAGTTGGTCTCTAAGGTGCTACTGGAAAGAATTTCCTATTTTGTTCCCACAAAGGGATGTATGTGGAAGTCAAAGAATGTAAGATAAACAACGACAACTGTATAATAGATGTATTAAAATATGTAAAATGCATAAATAAATAAGAATTAATATATAGTGCTACAATTGGAATGCAAGTTCCTTTTAAAAAAATAAATAAATCAACATTCTATCTTCTGTCTTCTGCTGTGTGGTTTCCAAAGGGAAAGATCCACTTGGAGCATGGCTGCCGTTCTCCGGGGTCTGACATCTGTGCATCTGCAGGAACTGCCAGGACTCCTCGCCAACACTTTGCCAGCTTTGATCTCCACTGTGCGCTCAGTGAATTTGCATTTCCCTTTCTCTCTCCTGGTGCTTTGGCACCGAAACGTGCCCTTCGTTGCTCTTCCAGACTGTCAGGTTCAATTCATCATTGCTGGAATGTTGTAAAGGCCTTTTTGTTTCGTGTTTTGCTTTGCTCGCATCTCCCCCGCTTCTTCTTCTTCTTCTTTTCTTTTCTTTTCTTTTTTGAGATCAGCCATCTTATTGTCTCCCCCACTTGCACTTCTTTGTTAAATAAATAAAATGCTGCACCTCCCCATTTGACAGGCCCATCGCTGCAGCCTATTGCTTGGCGAACAGCTTCTGCTGTTTGTCATCAGAGTGGAGAAATTTGGTGAAAAGGTGGCGCAGCCATGCCCTTTCTAGGTTCTAAAACAGGTGTGGGAAATCTTTTGCCCTGGGCTACAGCTCCCATCAGCCCTAGCAAACACCGCCAATGACCAAGGATGATGGGAATTCTAGTTCAGCAACATCTGGAGGGCCAAAGGTTCTTGATACCTCTTCTGAAAATTATCTTGCTGGAAAATTGAATGGTGAGTGGTAGGTCATTGGGATGACCCAACTTGGTAAATAAACTTTGTTTTGTACTAAGACGCACTCTAGATAAATACTGCTCAGTCTTCTAATGTTAACTAAGTAGAAATAAACCCTGAACTGTCATGGGGAATTGCAAGCTGTACAGCAGAGCTTTCCAAACCTTTTCATGTTGGTGACACACTTTTTAGACATGCATCATTTTGCAACACAGCAGTTCAGTTTTACTAGCAAACCAGAGGTTAAACTAACCCTTTTCCAGCCCCGGGAGGAGCCCCGGGAGCATTCAAGCGACACACCTACACCGTGCAGCCGACACACTAGCATTTGGGAAGCTCTGTTCTACAGATATATAGGCACTGCTTGTGGTAGTTGATTGTAAGTGAACAGGCAAGAGAAAGAAGCTAGATGCTTTATTTTCCTTTGCAGAAACAACATCCTATTAATTGCATAAGAAATGGGTGCTCAATTTACTATCTGCACGTGCTCCTGTAATAGTTGTGGAGCAAATGGCCTTGTAGGTTAGCGATAAGATCTCCTGTGGATCTTTAATTAACTCAGATCAACATGTGCTCAAAGCTGTTGCAATTTGAATACATTTAGGAATAATCTAATTCTAACATTCCAGGAAAGTCAATTTTCTGCTCTTTGGTACACTAGATTGCTGCTAAAGACCAGTACAACTTGTACACCAACATTTATTGTGTGTTCTGCGATTGCTAGTCCACAAAAGATATGTGTGATACATATTGTATCTTAAATGGATATCTGGCCTCGCAGCTTCCATAACAATTTAACTTTTCTTGCTTTGCACCCCTTCTCCAAGGCAAGCCGCTGTAAAACATGTAAGACAGCTCTGGTTCTACATCACATGAGATCACACATGAACATTATAATAATTTGTGTGTGTAATTGTGTTCTCTTTTTATTGTACAGCGGACAGTTCAGAGAGGTTTTAAAAAAACACAACCACCTGACACCCTGAAACAAATTATCTCATTATTGGAGGGAATAGAAGCGCCAGTTTATGGAAACTGGCGAAATAGTAGCATCGAAGTCTAAAAGAGGTGATTTGTGTTGCATAGAAGACATTAATCTTGGCAAATGGGAAAAGATGCATAAGGCTTCAGAAGAAGCTATATTGGATTTATTCTTGTTGCATTAAAATTAGATGCTATATGCAAGTCAATAATACCCGTGCAAAAGTGTCCCAGCTAAGAGAGTTGATAATCCACAAGCGTTTAAATTCCAAATGAGATAGGAAGCATTTTAAGGCAAGAGGGAGGAGGAGAATTCTATTTAACAAAGAGAATAAGTATTTGCAATTGCTGGTGTGAAATGGGATAATTTTAAGAGAAATGTTCTGAATAGCTTTTGCCACAGATAATGGCTTTTGTTATATTTTTCCAGGGAAAATTGAGCCGGCGACTTTCAATTTCAGGGTTCTGAGATGATCAAAATACCGTAGGGCAGCTTGATCACATAATACCTCACCTGAATGAGGTCATCAATAACTCTTGCCTGGGTGTGATTTACACAGTTGTCTGTATCTCCGTTGCAATAATATATCTCTGCCTCAAAACATTGCTGCGTTTGTGCAACAGTGGGTACTGGTGGATGTTGATACAGTAAAGTGATCCCTTCGTCTAACTGGTATATATATCCCACAATCTGGGTCTCAAGGCAAGAGGCCCTGGAAGCAATTACAAGGTCAAATTGCATCCTTTGACAATGAGAATTCGGAGACTAATGCCATCCGTGGTAGATAATACATCTGCACCTTCAAGAAAATTACACGTGAAATGAAGATTTAAAGGTACTTTGTAAGTCATGCAGAGAAAAAAGAAAAGAAAAGGGAGACAAAATCTGTGAGGTAGAAGGAGGATTAGGACTAGGTGAAAGATAAACTGAAATGCTTTCAAAAAGGAGATTTGAAGAAGGTGGGCAGACTATCAGACAATACACTTACAGTGCAGGGCAGGATTGGAGCGCATTGCTTTTCTAAAGTGATCCGAAAGCAAAATCCAAATTGCAGTCGAGAGTGGTTTAAGCGTAGCTGAACACCCAGCTGAGGCACAGTCACCCACCCAGTCCTCTTAAAGCTGAATCCGGGCTATCTAATGACACTTTGTGCTGGTCTCCACAGGACCACGACCCCCTAGAATGCTCTCAGCCTCCTCATGTCAGAGGATGATCCTTAGAACTGTTCTTGGATCTAAGAGCCCCAGTTTATCATAGGGGATAAGGACAACTCATCAGTATCTCTGGAAGCCAGGTTGGCGACTGCCATCTCTCTCTGTTTGGCCCCTCCAGCTTTCTTAAGCAGGTAAGCAGAAGAGCTTATTTACTGCATTTACACCCCAACTTTTCCTCCAAGGAGTACAAGGTTCACCCCCCTCCTCAGTTAATCCCTACAACAACCCTGTGTGGTAGGTTAAGAGGCTGTGATTGACTCCAAGGTCACCCAGTGAGTTACGTGGCAGAGTAGGGATTTGAACCCTGATCTCCCAGGTCTTAGCCCAATGCTCTAACCACTACACCACACTGGCTTCCCAGAGTACTTCTGCTGTGGGGCAGCTCTATAAATTAAGTAGGCAAATGAATATGGGGAAAGCCAAATGTGCCTTAGAGGATCTGAAATATTTTCCTTGAAGCTTGAATTTGTTATATACTGTATTGTTTTGTTTGATGTTTTAATGCCGTTGTATTAAACCGCATTGAGGTTTTTTCCTTTAAAATATGAGGCAGTATAGAAATGAAACGAATACAGTAATAACAACAATAAATTTCATGGTGGGGGGGGAATGTCACACAGACGTTCCCTTGTTGCGACCGCAACTTGGGCTTACAAAGCCATTCGGTGATTAGCTTATATATATCTGAGTTTTTAACACTGCAGCCCATCCCTCCCCAATACAAACCAGCTAATCGTGACTTGGATGGCTTTTGCAAAAATGCGGATGTAAGGCAATATTTCATGCAGAAATGTACATTTATAGGAGAAATTAGTACTAAGATGTTGATGAAATGTCATGAGGATATTAAGAATTTTTTTTTACAAAATTATGTGGAAACGTGGAGACCCAAACCTAGGAGTGGAAAAATGAGAAAGCGAGAGAATCCAGAATTAACAGAGCCGCCCATCAGTATGTAGGGCACTTGATTTTCGCTGACCCCCTCTTCCTCCCTCTCCCACTATAGCTCTCTGTGCTGTATCACATTGTAGATGGCCCCACATCCCTAAATTGCAGCTTTGTGGGTTGGGGGTTAAGAGGGGAGGGTAGGTCAGCAAAAATTGGGTGTCCCAACTTCTTCTAGCAGAATAGCTTTCCACTGGCACAGCGCTACCATTGGGCAGAATCCAACTCCGAATATAGAGCTGAAGGGGACAAATCCATATGCATGTATTCCATACACCCTTGAATGTTGGGTCACCTCCCTCTGTCTTTTGTATTTGGATAATGGCAACTAGGAGAAGACCACAGTTTCATTTGGCAACATGGCCCAAATCGAAATTCCAGAAACGAAGTGGAAACATGTCTGTTGGGTGCTGTGCTTCTTTAAAACGAAAAGATCTCTCAAGGAAGAACAATGCTGTATCAGTCACTGTGCTCCACTGTGCTCTGTTTTGTGTTTTGTCTGTAAAGGACTAATGCTGCTAGATGACAGGTCTATGAATGGCAATATGGTATGAATGCTAAATGGAACCTCTTTGTTCAGCGACAGTGCCTGGGGATAAGCAGTTTTGTGTGTGTCGGGGTTGGGGGGAGCATTGCCTTCATACCTTCCAGCGACATCTGGCCACAGTTGGGAGAAGAATGCTGAAGTGCCTGGGCAACTGGGAAGAAGTTCCTATGTGTTGTGTTGATCTAATAAAAGTGTCTGTGTTTGTGTGTGTTTATGATGAGATCTGCAGAGCTTTAGAGAGGGAACTGCATTACAAGCACTTTGAGAACCGTTATCTGGTCCCAAACCAACAGCCACAGGTGTCTGTTCTCAAATAATGAGTGTTCATGACAGAGCAGTTTCTTGATCCCCAAATCTCCCAAGCCGAATTACAAGCTAGTCACCAAAATTCCAGCTTTTATTATAAAACCTTACATGGATAGGGTGGATTTTTGTGGAGAAGAACCTTTAAGAATACATTTTTTTGTTTCAATAATTTTTTATTGTGTATTGTCCCTGATAAATCGCTTCGAGGCACCTTTGTGTGAAGTGATACGTAATTTGTTAACTATAAAACAAGCTTTTATAATGAACAGCCTGTTCCTTTAATGCATGCGCTGGGTGACTCCAGAAAACCCATAAGGTAGCTGAGCCACCTCAGTCAGAGGAAAGGTGGGGGAGTTTGCCAGTAGGATCAGGTGTGTGCTTGATCTTTTGTTCATTCCTGTTACCATTGACCTGGAAAAACTCAACGTGAAATGATGTCAGGTGCTATGATAGCAAATGGTGTTGGTGGATTAGGCTGCGACAGAGAAGTTCAGTAAGCCATGAGTGAGATCTCTCTTGCAGGGGTCAGTTTACAAGGGATGCCTGAGACTTCTGCCAACTCCCCTCAGGTGATTTTAGTCGTGTCTACTCTAAATGGAACATAGAACATAAGAGCCTGCTGGATCAGGCCGGTGGCCCATCTTAGTCCAGCATCCGGTTCTCATGGTGGCCAACCAGATGCCTGTGGGAAATCCACAAGCAGGACTCAAGCACAATAGCACTCTCCCCTCCTGAGGCTTCCAGTTCCTGGTATTCAGAAGCATGACTGCCTCCAGCCATTGAGGCAGAGCACAGCCATCATGGCTACTAGCCACTTCCACGAATTTGTCTAGTCCTCTTTCAAAGCCATCTAAACCTTGGAAGGCTGCCATCTTGAGTGGAAAAGTGATAGCACAGGGACTACTGAACCCTTTCCCTGATTACTGTTTTCCTGCTCAAAATCATCCCTCCTTCTCTCATCTCAACCCAGGTTCAAGATCACCTCCAAGCCATTGCATAATCTGTGGGGAAAGTAGCATTCATTGCAAAATAGCATTGTGGCCTGAAGTACGTATATGTCTGTGTAATATGTAGCTTGGCTTTGTCAGCTTCCTTCCTGCACAATCCAGTATCTTCAAAGTACTGTGCATCATTTCATTCGTTTATTTTCTACTCTTTATCAGTGTGATGGACACTGTCGGAAGGGTATGGTGCTCCCTAGCTAACCGTGTGAACAATGCAGACACTGAGACTTCCTTCTGAGAATTGCTGGCTTTTGTAAGACCCTGAGAGACAGGGTCATGAGGAAGCCTTAGTGGTAGCAAAGAGGATATTACACGGGGCTGTCCTTGGCTGCGTGTTACTGGAGAGACTGACAATGTGTGGAGGCTGCCAGAAAGCCTTGGAAATGCGAGAAGGCCGGGTGAGTTAGCTGCCATTTGAAACCAAAGGGAATCTTCTCGGGGTTGCGAGAGAAGCTTGTAGTTAATTTAGTGTCCCCTTGTAAACCCAATCTATGAAATCCTCCTTTTTGTGTCTGGAAAGATTTAACATTTTAGTTTGGCTGGGCAAACACCTCTCAGGTCCAAGTCTTGATTTAGAGCAAGCGAGGGCACTTGGAATTTGCTCATAATTTCACTTGGTTGAAATTCACAGATTGGAGAGTACGTAAGCTGCAAATCGGGAACATAAGAAGAGCCTGCTGGATCAGGCAGATGGCCCATCTAATCCTGCACCCTGCTCTTTCAGGGGCCAGCCAGATGCCTGTGGGAGACCTGTAAACAGGACCTGGGCTCAAGAGTGCTCTCCCCTCCTGTGGTTTCCAGCGATTGGAAATTGTCACGATACTGACAAGCTGGAACGTGTCCAGAAGAGGGCAACCAAAATGGTCAAAGGCCTGGAAACAATGCCTTATGAGGAACGGCTTAGGGAGCTGGGTATGTTTAGCCTGGAGAAGAGAAGGCTAAGGGGTGATATGATAGCGATGTTCAAATATATCAAAGGATGTCATATAGAGGAGGGTGAAAGGTTGTTTTCTGCTGCTCCAGAGAAGCGGACACGGGGCAATGGATTCAAACTACAAGAAAGAAGATTCCACCTAAACATTAGGAAGAACTTCCTGACAGTGAGAGCTGTTCGGCAGTGGAATTTGCTACCAAGGAGTGTGGTGGAGTCTCCTTCTTTGGAGGTCTTTAAGCGGAGGCTTGACAGCCATCTGTCAGGAATGCTTTGATGGTGTTTCCTGCTTGGCAGGGGGTTGGACTGGATGGCCCTTGTGGTCTCTTCCAACTCTATGATTCTATAAGAGATGTGTGGGGTCAGGTTTTGTAGGACATCTGTGTGAGATGCAGTTTAGACAAAGGAGAAGTGGAAGGAGAGCATTCAGAGGTACTATTTTCTCACTGGACTCCCTTCTGTTCTTCTCCCCAGCTGCTCCCGAGGTTTGGAGGAGTGTCTAGTGTGGGGTGGCATGTGTCTTAGGGACTGCAGCTCTGTATTGGTGGTACAGCTATCGGAGGTCCTTCCCTTTGCATGAGTGAAAGGGCATTCTGTTTATGAATACGGTTCTCTGAATTCCACCCATAAAGTTCAGGCTCTTCGTATGGATTAATTTCATTACGGCGGCGTTCAGTTCTCGTGACGCTCTTGCAGCAAGAGTTCCACCAGCTTGGAGAGGCATTTGTGTCAGGTCAACAGTTCAGTGAGGTTCCAAGTAGGAAGGTGTGTGTGTGTGCGTGTGTGTGTGTTGGGTTTTTAATGACAGTGAGAAATAATATAACCCACAAGAAGGGAATGTGCTTTGCCCTTTGTGCCTCAATTGGTTTAAACTAGCCCTAGAACTACCTGAAAACTAAATGCAAGACCTCACATCACCACAAGTACCACAAATACTGTTGATGACAATCAAGCCCAGCATCTGTTTGACATACCTGATGCAGTGTGCATAGCAGCATAAGTCTAAATGCTGAAAATGCATGGAAATGTATTGGAATTGTGCAGGAGGACATTTCAGTGGGTTCTGCACATGCAATATTAAGAAGAGACCTGCTGGATTAGCCTGTGGTCCATCCTTCCCCATGGCAAGCAACCAGATTCCGCAAGCAGCAACCTTCTCCTAGCGTTGCTCTGAGGCACATTGCTTCTGAATCTGGAGGTCCCAATAAGCTGTCATGGCTAGCAACCGTTGATAGCTTTATCCTTCATGTGTTTCTCTCTTCCCCCTTTAAAGCCATGGAACTTTGCGGCCATTGCTGTCACTGCAGTAAATTCCAGCAATCAATTACACACTGTTACCTCGCTGCAGGTGGACTGTGCCTCTGGGAACCAAGATGCAGTGTTTCCATATCAAAGGTGCACAAGGGATGTGTTCAGCTTTTTTCACCTGCCCTTTAGACCACAGGAAGCTCCCTTATAAGGACCATTGGACCTTCTAGCTCAGTACGGTTGACACTGATTGGTAGAGGGTCTCCCACATTTCAGGCAGGGTTCTTGCTTCCTGTTGCCCTACCTGGAGCTATTGAGGATTGGACCCGGGGCCTTTTCTGTGCAAAGCATGTGTTCTATCCAACTGAGCTATGGCTCTTGCATCTTCTTTTTCACCCTGACCATGTATTTTCTGCTTTCTCAGCCCGTGCCCTAAAACAGCGGATTTTGAAAAGACATTCCTGGGAATTGAAATTTATGGCCTCGTTAAAAATATAATGAATTATAACTTTAATAGAGATTTTGGGCTTCTGGGATCATTAGAGCTGCACACAACTCCCTGCTGGTTAATGTGTGTGTACAAATGCATTTGAAATGCTCAGTATTAAGGATGTGTGTTCGTGTTTATAAGCAACTCCTGCTCTTTCTAAATAGCATATAGAATTAGAATATTAATCAGACTGGTAGTTCCTTCCTTCATTTTGCTGAGGAAGTGTTCCACAGATTTCAAGTATTTTTAAAGTGGTCTTCACTCTTTGTGCTGTGAAGACTTGCTCAGCATAACTGAGTTTGAAATAACTGGAAGGGAGGACTTGGGGTGTGTGTGGGAACATCGCTGTCACAGGGTATGGTTTAAATAGATTCAAATACATTGCAGACGTTGAATGTATACAATCCAAATTTCTCAGCCATCACCTACTCAACATAGGTTATTTTCAGCCTTTCTTTCAGATTAACACATAACTAATGTTATTGTTTCCATTGCAAAACTCTGCAACATCTAGTTCTTCAACCTTCGGTCCCCAATAAGTTGTTGGACTCCAATACCCATCATCCCCAAATAAAGGGTCAAGGATGATGGTCGTTGTAGTCCAACAGCACCTGGGGACCCAAGACTGAAGAACACTGCTGTAATTCAGTCGTTTCTTTGCTCTTTCTCCAGTTCAGATACGCTTTTCTAAAAAGTGCATGGTCGTTTTTTGTTTAGTGTGTTCAGCACACAACAAAGTGTGTAAAACTATATAAGCAGAGGTCTGGGAACATGTGGACTTCCAGATGTTGTTGGACTGTAACTGCGGCTCATCCAAGGAAGGAAGGGGCATTGTCACAGGTCAATGATACATTCAAGACATGTGAGGACACATGAGCGCATTCAAGCTGAGTAGGGCCGGGGGGAGTCTAAGAAGAGCCCAGAGGGCCAGATAGAGAGGTCTGGTGCCACCCCTCTGCTCTTATGGGTGGGTGGAGATTGTTTCCTGGTGGATTTTGCTGCTCACCTGTTGCTCAGCGCACAGCCTGTTATATATATATCTGTTGCTGGACATTTGACAGTCCTGTTGCCTTGCTTTCCTCATTAGGAGGAACATGAGGATAGAAATGGATGCTTGTCATGATCTGGCTCTGCTCAAAGCAATGCTGGGAGATAAATGTCAGAACCCCGGGGATGCAACCTGTCTGCTTGTTTGACGGGAATTGCCACTGGGGTGTCAAGTCCATATCTTCTGTTGCAGATACAGGAAGAAATTTAATTTTTCAAAATTGAATTGTAGGATCTTTCCAAGCAGCTTGTACACATTTAAAAACCATTAGGTGGCTTCAAAAGCAGTAGCCAGGCCTGGAGCACTTTGAGACCCAGGACTTTCCATAAACATCACTTTGACAATGAACTCAGGTGGTGTGAGAGATGGTGCCTAAATCTTCTCCAGAGCTATTCTACAATCATTACCTGATTTTTTTGGTTTTAACCTTTTTATATGGTTTTTATTGTATGGTTTTAGGTGCAGTTGTGAGCCAACTGTATTTTCCTTATGAATTAGTGCTATACAAATAATATTTAGTTAATTAGTTAAACTGAGAAACAAGAGAGATGTTTCCATATGCTTGGGAAAAACCTAACATTTGCAGAGGTACACCCCCCCAACCCCTGCATTCTTAGTAGCCACAGAACATTGAGCATCACTTCAGAAAGAAAGAAAGAAAGAAAGAAAGAAAGAAAGAAAGGGAAATATTAGGAGTAGGACTGCAGTGGAATATCCCGGATGAGAGCACAGCTTCGCAGTAGAAACATTTCTGTTCGAAAGTGAGACTACACAGCGACATTTCGTTGCAGTCTTCACACGTAAGGGTTTGGCTTTTTTTAATGCTGAAGTTCTCTAGGGCAAAGTTTCCCTATTAAAAATAAAATAAAATAGCTCTTCTGCACTTGCCTTATGGCGCCCTGCTGTGGAATCTTACATCAAACACTTGTCTTCCTTGAGCAAGAACAGCTGCCCTTTGCAAGAGCATTTAATTGGCAGATGCAACCAAAAAGAGGACTATGCCTTTTGTCTAACAATCCAAGGGGGATTTTATATTTAAAAGAGGGGGGGGGGGGCTAAAGCATTTCTTGTAATATTTGTATTGGTGCTTTTTTATTTATCTTGTCATTTTTCCATTCTTCTGCTAAATCGTTGGTAGACCAGGCAATTGTTTTGATAATGCAGCATTTCTGAAAGATTGATTGATGTGCTGACACAGTGCATGGACACTGGATTTGTAATGAGAGAGAGAGAGAGAGAGAGAGAGAGAGAGAGAGAGAGAGAGAGAGAGAGAGTTATTTGGAATATCTTCCTGTTCTTTAGAATAAGAAATGTTTGATGTGGCAGCCTAGCATTGGAGATTCTTGATCATGATGGATACCTTTTATGGGATCATGTCTAAATCTTAAGACATTTGTACGACTGGAAAACGTGTATAAGCGAGTAGATTTGGTCCCCAAAGCCCCTTCCGCCCTTAGAAAGGAGGGGGGGTTGCAGTTAGCACGAGCCCTCCACGTGCACAGGGGATGCTTGCATCCCCTGGCGCTATTGGGTGTGCTCTGGGTGCGGTGCCCAGCTGGCTGACCAACCGGTGCAGCCGGCTAGGGCGTGCCCACTGCACTTAAGTGGGCTCGCAGCCAGAGCTCGCCCTCTTTTCCTGGGCTCCCGTTCATTCCTGCTTTGCTTCCTGCTCCGTCGGATCAAGACACGCCGGATCAAGCCTCTTCGGATCAAGCCCTATTAGCTGAAATCACTTCCGCTGGCTCTTAGCCTGGGAAACCTACCTTGCGCTAGCTGGAATCACTCCGGAGCTGATTCCCCTGAATGGCTCCACAAACGGCGTTTTTAAACGCCAAATTCCTTTCGAAGCTGTCGTGGTTAATATCACATGCAGTTTAACCTTTTGAAGTTTCTTCTCATAGTAGTTGCAGTTCGGATGGAGGACTTCAGAGATCACCACATTTGTCTTTGGACTGTTAATTGAGCAGTCGTCGGTGTCCTTGCAAAAGCAGGCGTCGAGTTCTAAGAGGGTGTTGCTCCCACTCCGCGCAATTGTGCAGCTGTGCCTTAAGTTTATATTCATCTTCCCATACATATTTATTCCTGGGGTTACTAATGGGGTACAATGCCTTACCTTGATGGGCAGAGGGAGTAGTGGTGTCTTGGCTCTGTACACTCTCATGTCTCTTAAGAAGGCCCGGGCGGATGTTATGGACTCTCAGTTCAAAATCATTGGTATCAGACATTATGGCCTATTTGGGAATATCTGTGGGTATCAGGCATAGTCAGCCCTCCCACGGCAGATCAGGTGCTTTAATACTTTGCATACCAGCTTATTAAATAGGATTAAAAACCAACAAACAACACCCCCCCCCAAAAAAAACCAGATAAATAAACAAATAAATAATACGATATTAATAAGAGATATAAATAAAGAGTAATTGTGGGTCAAAACAGGAATAGGAATCTCGCTTGTTTAGCATAGCGTTTCTATGGCCTTGGTTTCCGCTTCCAGATGAATATTATCGAAAGACTTAACCTGGTCCAGATCAGATTTGTTTGTTCATGTCTTACATCCCAAATCTGATCAGCAATTGATCAAAATGAAAAGGGGCCATTATCGGACATCAAGCAACTGGGCACCATGGGCCTTTTCCGGTAAAGGACACTAGGTGATTTCTGTATTTGAGACCAGCCAGACCAGGCACATTCCTGATTCACCAGGACGGCTCCCGCCTTACACGCCACCAGTTCACATGTATTATGCGCTGCATCCGCCGCCCACTCTTTCCAAGTTGGAGCTGCGACTACTGCTGTAAATCTTGGGTTGTCAGCCGAAAGGATAAAAGGCTTAGGGGTGGAAGTCTAATGCCTTCAAGGGGTATGTTCGCAGTTCCTTGTAACCTACTTCGATCATCCTCACCTTGTGTTGTCATTCCCTTCTTACTTTCAGATAACCATTTGGTGCACATTCGGTTATGCAGCCGCAGCATAGTCCACTGGGCCCGAGAACGGGCCATTGATCATGGTCTGGGGTGCAGACTTGGCCTGCCACAAAAGTCATTGTTTCCTGGATCTCTAGAAGGGAATTGCACTGGGATGAACTCCTGCCAGAGGTGTAAGAATGTGCTGGGATGAATTCCTGGTGGCAGCGAAAGCCAGGGCCGCCTTGCAAGGCCCCTCGGATGTTTTATTATCCAGCTGGGAGAAAACGACTTGGCCTATTGGAAAGGCGTGGACTTGATGTGGAAAATCTTTAAGGACTTGGATGAACTTAGTGCCTCTTTCCCTATCTTGACCCCTTTTCTGGTCATCGCTGCTGGAGAGGTGTGTGTGGCGAGATGGGCATCATAGCTGACGTGCATCAGCAGGACTACCTTGCCCTATTGCTTGGGATGAGTTCCTCCCTACGGTAAAAGCCAGGGCTGCAGCACTTACAGTGGAAATTTTCCATGGACTTGGATGAACTGTTGGCTATGACCATTTTCTGGTCTTCGCTGCTGGAGCGGAGTGTTTGGCGTGATGGCAGTTGCCCGGTTGCGGTGAACAGAGCCAGAAAGTTGCTTGAGAAGGCGGTGGCCCGCCGCGTGGTGGCGCTGGGGGGTTGGGTCATCACTCACCCCACTATAAAATTCAATGAGTCGGCTATGTACAGGAATGATGGCGTACACTTATCAGATGTGGGAAATGATGTGTGGTTAGCAGATATCATACTAGGTATTAGATATTGGTTACGGGTGTGAGGGTATTGGCGGCGAGCCAAATGTTTTGGCTCGATTGGCGGTTAGGCATTGGATAAGGTCAGGAAGGTTAGGAGGTGGGGGGGGAGGACGGGCCAACACCTCCCCCCAAGTGCTGAAGGGTACTTCGTAAAGGAGTCCGGGGGGCGTGTCCGTGTCCGGAGCCGTGGGTGGTCAGGGCCTAAGGCACGCCCCAGATCGGTGATCACAGGGTGAGTCCTTAGCTGATGTGCAGCAGCAAGGGCTCACCCAACAGTGGTTATCCCTTCCTGGACTGCCAGCACGTCGTACTGGAGTCGGATATAGTCTAGTTAGATCCAATGCCTAAAGCCAATACCGCTCAACATCCGGAACCAATAAAGTTGTGGCCTTTTATTCTCCATTTAACCTTATATACGGTGTCTTGTGTCTTATTTATTCACGGGAGGGGTCGGGATATCGACATGCAAAGAGAACACTCGTTACTTCCTGGTTTGCTTCGACAGACCATGAGTCACTTGGGATAGGGGCCCAAGCAGCAGGTAGGCGCCCATTGAGCTGTCTTAAACTACCGGTAGGTTGGATTATTTGTGCACTCTCAACTAGCGAGGTCTTTCCCATCGGCTGTTACCCAGTCCTTTCAACAGGAGATGCTAAAAAATTGAACCTGGGGCCTTCTGCCTTGCAGGTGGGCAACCAGTGACCCTGTGACCACATGCAGCCCAACAACATTTTATGCTGCCCCTGCTGCCTCCTGAACTTTCAGGGTCTCAGCCTAACCTACCTCAGAGTTGTTGTTGTTGGGATTAAATGAGATGGGGGAGAGCCATGTACACCCCCCTAAACTCCTTGGATAAAAAGGTGGGATGTAAAAACTAAAACTCTCTATTCCACTTCCGCTGTAGGGCCTGCCTTCTTTGTTCCCTCCTTATTTCCCCCCTGCCTTTTTAAAGAGTGCGTTTCCGTGCTTCTGTTCCGTTTCAGAAAAATTGGGAGGGGGCAGCAAATTTATCAGGTGAAAATGCATCTCTGTCCCTCTAAATATCATGACTCTTTTTGGAGCTGACTTCTTGTTGCAATGGCGGCGGCGGCGGAGATGGAGGTTACATTTCAGAAGGAAACCATTGTAGAATAAGCACAGTGCGCCCACCAGCTGAAGCTTGGCATTTACAGCACCCATAAAGATGAAATGCATATGCTAAGCCCAGGCAAATTTGTGGCGGTAGCCGCAGCTCCCTACCCAATAATATATTTCTGATGTGAGCCTCTCGCCCAAACAGGTTGCTTATCCCTTCTTTGGGAACGGTGGTATCTGGCTGCAACATAAACATTTCATCGCTTTTTGCATGGCTCTCTTCCTCCAGCTCCCATCCTGGCAGGCGGGCGTGTTACACAGCGCTAGGTTATGGAGCATGGCTGAATGGGGAAACAGCTGGCACTCGGCTACATGTCACTGAAGGGAGTAAGTGTGTGGGAAAAGAGAGGCTGTTGAAATGAAAATTGGAAATTAGTTTCTCCAATTACGTTTGCCTAAGGTTCAGCCGTACTCGCTGATCTAGGACCCATGCAGTGTGACTAAGAACTATATCTAATGGATTATTTAAAAATCATCTTTCCCCCACTGCATATGAAAGTTGCTGTTTTCTAAGCTGTTATGGTGAGCCGTCCGAGTATGCAGAAGCAGGGGGAGCTGTCGTACGTGCCTGGATTCAGCACCTGTTTCCCAATGCAAGCCTACCATTTCTTCTCAGAAGCAAGGCCGTTAGGTTCAGTGGGGCTTACTCCCAGTAAGTGGGTCCGTAGGATTGTGGTCCTGGTTAGGGCCATCTTACTCATAGGCGCTAGGGGTGCGGGGCACCCGGGAACCGTGCTCTCAGGGGTGCCAGGCCGAGAGTCTGGGGCCTGAGAGTTGAGTCCGGGGAAGAGCCTGCCCGTTGGTTGGAGCGCTGTGGCGGGCTCTTCTGCTGCGGGCGGCTCTGCGGCGTGGGTTCAGGGGCGACCGAGACAGCGAGACGCTGAGGCAGCTGGCTGGCTCTGCCCTCCTGCGCCTGGGACTGGGCAACCGGGGGGGGGGGCGCCTGGTGGATCTTTGCATCCCGGCGTCACATATGCTTAAGACAGCCCTGGTCCTGGTGAGGGAACCGTCATTGCAGGCTAACCACGTGGGCTAACAGAGTGGTTTTCAAAGTTTCTGTCCATGAGGGAGACGCTCAGCACACAGGTTACTGGCTGAGGAGCTCCTGTCTGTCCACCAAGACATCTTGCGAGACACACTTCAGACTTGCAGGATCCAGGGCTGTAAGTTTGAGGGAGCCTATGACATAGACTGCATTTAGGCAACACATTATCCCATTTCCAGTGTTAGACACTCAGATATATAAGCTAGGTGCCATATTGCTCCTTAAACTAAGGTTGCAGTCGCCAAAACGGAATGTCTAGTTGCCATTTTGGGGCAAGACGGCTCCAAAGTCTTATTTTTCAAATGATGGACTGAATGTGATTGATTCTCAGTTAAATTTCTGGCTAGTTCAGATGATAACCTTGATTTAAGTTAACTCTTAGAACTTAAAGAAGAAAAGTCGCTTGATCCATTGGCCTATTCTGACCTCTTTTTCTTAATGGTGACTGCTCTTGCTCAGGCTGCACAGAAAAAGCAATTTGGTTCCAGAAATTCATTCCTATTCTGCAAATAAAATATAACGGATAGAATTCTACAAGATGGGGTATTAGTGTGTGAAAACAGTTCAGATCCAATGATCCCCAGATGGTGGAGATGTCAGGTGCCAACTTGGCACCTAGGCATCTTCACTTGGTCGCAAGTGGTCGAAAGCTAGGTACAAAATGCGCCTGGCTAATTTTGAACATTGCCCCGTGTCCAGATATTTCCTTACCCAATATTTTCTGTGTTTTACGTAGCCTTTCTAAAAGCTGCTTCTGGAAACCTAGCAGAAGTGTAGTGCCCATTTCTGTGCGACAGAATTTGGGGGGGGGGTATTCTGATGTACAGTGGTATCTCTGGTTACGAACTTAATTCATTCTGGAGGTCCGTTCTTAACCTGAAATAGTTCTTAACCTGAGGTACCACTTTAGCTAATGGGGCTTCCTGCTGCTGCTGCTGCTGCTGCCGCCACGCAGTTTCTGTTCTCATCCTGAGGTAAAGTTCTTAACCTGAGGTACTACTTCCGGGTTAGCGGAGTCCGTAACCCGAAGTGTTTGTAACCCGAGGTGTCTGTAACCTGAGGTACCACTGTACAGTACTTTCCCCCTGTTGAATAATGAAGAAGACAGAAGCACACATGCGCATAAAGGGTGGTAACATAAGCATGGTTGCATCACATCATGCCTGCTTGTGTGAATGAAATTCAGCATGACATGGAGGTATGAGAAGCTTCAGTTCCATAACCCAACAGGAAATGAAGTATAAAAGGAATGCTTGAAACTGGGACTGAAGTGAAACCTAAGCAGGAAAACCTGTTTGTACAATGGTAAAATGCACATGCATGGCCCCACCCACTTTTGGTTCTGACCCCACCCACCATTGGGATGTTGCCTCTGGAAGGTTGCCCCGAAGGGAATGTGGCCCCTGGGCTGAAAAACTGCCCTGTTCTCCTGCATTAATGTCATTTGTTCTATCCCCGGTATGTAATTCGTAGCAGAGAGCCTTTTTAGTGGGTACCTATAACTGGGAAAGTGTGCTCATATAATTTGAAGTCAAAAAGGGATAAAGAGGAAAGAAGTGCTTTTAATGAACAGGCATTGCAGAATTGGAATGCCTGCTGTTCACATGAAAAATAGGGGGGGGGGAGCCCTCTTGGAAAGTAGGTCACGCTGTAAAAATGAGTTAGGCATTGCTTCACATTTTATTGACTCTCTACTAGTTTTTCATCCAGATTGGCTTATAGTTAGCAAAAGATGTTTTGTCTTTTTTAGTGGTTGGTTTAAATAAAAAGTGGGTTGGAAAAGAAGCTCCTTTTTTATTTGCTCTAGTTAGAGTTTCATATTTCGAGTAATCGGAGTTGTAATGGATACCATTTTTCTTTTTCACTTTCAGTTTGGGATTTTTCCGCCATTCATCATAAATACTGCTTGAACGGCAACTGTTTGCCTCAAATATATTCTGCGAAGGGTAAAATTCGCTCTTAGGGTTGCACATGAGGATTGTGAACAACAAAGAACCCTCAAAATAGAAATCCTGAAAGCACTTGCTGGTAGTCTATGATATTTGGATTATGTGTAAGTGCTCTCAGAATGATATCTTAATTTATAGGTTTCATCTTCTGTTATGGGGAACTCTGCGGTTCCTTACAAGTTCTCAAGACTTCCTCGATAGAGAGATTAGTAACTCCATGAAAGACAGCTTGCTCACCACTATCAGTCAACTTGTGCATTATGCAGGTGTGTGAGAGCATTGGATATGTTCATCTGTGAGGTTTATAAGGGGTGATGATGATGCCCAAGAGGTTTAGTTAATGGTCAGCATAGAGTGTTCTAGTTCCTTAGAGATGAGACTGACCAGGCCTCCACTGGGCCTACCTCCCCTTAGAGAAAGAGTGGCCAGTAGGGTGTGACTGCTGTAACCATTAAGCACAATGGGCCCACAGTACCAAGTTTCCTGGAGGAGAATGATGTCAAAATGCTTGAACTATGACATGAGTTGGTGATTGTTTTTCTTTGTGCGCCACCCTGCGATGTTCCAAGATAGCAATTTTAGTTCCTTGTTTCTCTGTAATGTATGTTCGGTCTTTCCACTCTGTCCAACATCCCTGTTGAATGGTCAGCATAAACTGACTTGTCATTCTTGGTTGCCAGATAAGGACTGATCAGAGAATTTACACCAACCCATTATTTATGAAGGTCCCATTGCCGAACCATTATCTCTTGTCATTTGAGCGTGCCAGTAACTTAAACTAACTGGAGAGCCAATTGTGTGGCAGGCGTGTCCTCAGAGTAAGACCAGAATAGACATTTCTAATGAATTTGTGCATTTCTGCACAAGAAGTGCCATATTTTTCTGTCTATAAGACACCCCCATGTATAAGATGCCCCCTATTTTGGGGGACTGAAATTTAAGCAAAAACCTGTGTATTTTACTATCCATGTATAAGAAGCCCCCAAATTTTTGACATTATTTTTTAGGAAAAAACCTAGTCTTATACACGAACAAATAATGACCAGAACAAGGGATATCTGATAGCAGCTGTCTTTTGAAGAGTGCTCTTGAAGACTGTTGCTTCAAAGGAGTGAAGTTTGGCCGTTAACAACCAATATATAATATGTTTGGAATTGGAACAAATTACTATTAGAGGGTTTTGAATATAAGATATATAGTACCCCAAGAGAACTTTGCTATAAACATAGGAGTAATGGCAGAGCATCGTGCGAATCATAAAGAGCAAAAGGAAAGTTTCTGAGATGTGACCATTAGCTGGAACAAACTACCTAGACATGCATATCTTGGAACGGCATCATGTGTGGAAGTTTTTATCCAGTGGCATATGAGGTTATGTGCTTAACTTACCTGTCCGTAGTAAACAGGCAAGAGGAAAGCATTGAGTTTCTGGCCATTACCCAGTTCAATTTTTGAAAATTCTGTGTATGTGTGTGTTTGAACCTTAGCCAAAGTTATTTGGCCTTAGAAAGACTATTCCATAATATGATTAATGCAATAAGATCAGTGGAGAAATCATAACAAGGACAAGAGTTCTCCCTTCTCTTTTTTATTTTTGGAGTATAAAATTTATTTTATTAATCCTTGGCGAGGGCGGTGGACAAGCTGTATAAATCAAAATAAGAGAATAAAACAACATGCTGTAAACGGAAAATCTGATAAAGCTAAGGGGAAACTGATTGATTCCTATGGATTAAATGTTTTTGGCTCCTAGCCATGTGCTTAAGAATGATGCAGAGTTTTCAAAGAATGGCTAACTCCTGTTACCAAGTACACACTGCATAGAACAGTTGTACATTTTTGCTTTATCTTCTGAAAGGCACATGATCCATTGCAAGTCAATGATAGTTTTCCACAGAATGCATGTATAAGTTGGGCCTAGGAGCAGCTGCAGCTAATATAGATGTTAAAAGTTAAAATGCTGTACATATTATCATGGAGGTACATATTATCATGGAGATACGGAGGTCTCATACATCCCAGGTAGTGTGGTTGCTGACCTTGAGCCAGACATCCTGGAGAGTGAAGTCAAACGGGCCTTAGAAAGCACTGCTAACAACAAAGCCAGTGGAAGTGATGATATTCCATCTGAACTATTTAAATGGAGGCAGTGAGAGATTTTACTTTCTTGGGTTCCATGATCACTGCAGATGGTGACAGTAGCCACGAAATTAGAAGACGCCTGCTTCTTGGGAGAAAAGCAATGACAAACCTAGATAGCATCTTAAAAAAGCAGAGACATCACCTTGCCGACAAAGGTCCGTATAGTTAAAGCTATGGTTTTCCCAGTACAGTGGTACCTTGGGTTAAGAACTTAATTCGTTCTGGAGGTCCATTCTTAACCTGAAACGGTTCTTAACCTGAAGCACCACTTTAGCTAATGGGACCTCCCACTGCCGCTGCGCCGCCAGAGCACGATTTCTGTTCTTATCCTGAAACAAAGTTCTTAACCTGAAGCGTTATTTCTGGGTTAGCGGAGTACCGTATGTATCCTGAAGCATATGTAACCTGAGGTACCACGGTAGTGATATATGGAAGTGAGAGCTGGGCCACAAAGAAGGCTGACCACCGAAGAATTGATGCTTTTGAATTATGGTGCTGGAGGAGACTCTTGAGAGTCCCATGGACTGCAAGAAGAACAAACATATCCATTCTTAAGGAAATCAGGCCTGAGTGCTCACTGGAAGGACAGATCCTGAAGCTGAGGCTCCAATACTTTGGCTACCTCATGACAAGAGAAGACTCCCTGGAAAAGACCCTGATGTTGGGAAAGATGGAGGGCACAAGGAGAAGGGGACGACAGAGGACAAGATGGTTGGACAGTGTTCTTGAAGCTACCAACATGAGTCTGACCAAACTGCGGGAGGCAGTGGAAGACAGGAGTGCCTGGCATGCTCTGGTCCATGGGGTCATGAAGAGTCGGAAATGACTAAACAACAACAACATATTATCAGGGATTCGCAGATTTTGACTGACTGACAATCAACTTTAAGGTTGCCATTTTTCAAAGAGTGAAAATCCAGACACAAAAATTGTTGAGCTTTTTTTTCTTGCAAAATTCCCCAAAACACTGGTGGACGAATCATGAATATGGGAAATTCCATGTGTATGGAAGCCCTAATCAACTTTTACTTTCTGTGTCTGCTGCCTCACTCTCCCCTCTGACTTTGTCCTCATTTTCATGAAGAGCATCTCTATGTTGCTCCATTGTTATTGCTCTTTCTGTTCTCATTCGTGTTACTTTGCTGTGCCACATACACAAAGGCATTGTGACCAAGCCTTGGACAGCCATCTGCCCATGAGTATTATGGGTACTGCAGCTCTTTTCTCCTGCCCTGCCAAAAGATACCTACCGTATGATGGCTTAAATTACAATTAACTGAAATATGTGTTGTCCCTGGTGACTTCTTCTTCTTCTTCTTCTTCTTCTTCTTCTTCTTCTTCTTCTTCTTCTTCTTCCTCATCTTCTGCGATCACTCGTAGCCAAGTAAGATTGGCTCCAACTTTTCCCCTATGAAAAAAATTGCCACACTCCACTGTGTTTCA
This sequence comes from Lacerta agilis, assembly GCF_009819535.1. NCBI lineage: Eukaryota > Metazoa > Chordata > Lepidosauria > Squamata > Lacertidae > Lacerta > Lacerta agilis. The sequence goes on along the minus strand of NC_046316.1, from coordinate 81,661,462 downwards.
GCCTTGGCATGATCAAACCATTTTCCTACCCTTCTCTCCCTCCTCTTCTCTTCTCTTCTCTTCTCTTCTCTCTCTCTCTCTCTCTCTCTCTCTCTCTCTCTCTCTCTCTCTCTCTCACACACACACACACATTGCAAGCTGGACTTCACTTCAATACTAATGGTGGAGTCTATATGACAGAAAGATGGTGTATAGATTTAGCTGACAAATAAGAAAGAAAATAAATGAAAAACTGCTGCTGTTATAAAGGGTTTTATAGCACAACAGTTCCTTTTCTTTAAGTGGTCTTTATGTGGCTGCAGTAGAACGATTCATTTAAATTACGCCCTTAATTTTAAAAGGTAATTCTGGAAAATGGTAGAAACGGACAAAGCAAAATGATGGAAGGAGCCTGTTCGATAGGCACGGACTATCTTGCGCTCTGTGTGTGTCAGGATTGTATCCAGCTTCTCATACATACTCTTAGAAGCAAAAATGAAACTGCAAGTAGTTCAGGAGGAAAAGGAATCCTGAATTAGTTGCTGCTCTTGGAGGGATGGCTGTGAAAACTAAATCAGAACTTTTCCCTCTTTTAAAGTGTCCGCTCATCCATTAGAAAGAGAAAATAAAGCTGTAGAGAACTGAATGTGTAAAAAGAAGAATGAAGTTTATGCAACCAGTAAGAATGTCATTCTGTCTTTCCATTAAGGCAGTGTTCTTCAACCTTGGGTCCCCAGATGTTCTTTGACTACAACTCCCATCATCACTAGCCAGCTGGGCCAGAGGTTGGGGATGATGGGAGTTGTAGTCCAACAGCATCTGTGGACCCAAGGTTGAAGAACACTGCATTAAGGGATAGTATACATTTGTAAAACATGCCAAATATAGGCACATGTGGAAATAATATGTGATCAGATAATTAACACCATCAATATCCCAGAATCCTTAGGGATTGTTATCATAGAGTTCCAAGGGATATCTTCTTTTTCCTCCGATGCCAGAATCTCCTTCACTTTACAGCACACCATTAGATTCAGCCATTTCCCAGATTCAGTCCTTGTCACCTCCAGTTAAAAAGACCAGGTACAAGGTGATGGGGGAAAGATTTTCTCTGCTGGAGAGGCTGGAGATGTACTTTCAGCAAGAGTGGATATTACTGAGCTAGATTAGCAAAATAGTCTTCCCTGGTATAAATCAAGATTTGAGCGAGCCCGTTCCTTTTGGAGAGGTGGATGGGATGGAACAGATGGGAGGTGGAATTTGTCCACTTCATTCATGAGAAGATCACAGCCTGGAGAAAACATAAAAGGGGGAAACAGGCTTATTTAGGTAAAGTGTTTTGAACCCGGGACTCAAAGGGCTTTTAAAAAGGTCAGGTAAAGCACCACATCCAGTCTGGTTTGAGCCTATTAAGGATCAAAACCTGCTTGTAGTATTAAGCATATTTTAAATTAGTAGGCTAAATATATCCCCGGGCATCAGAGAGGCAAACTCTTCCATTTTGCCTTCCCATATAAATCAAACAGTATTCAGACATAAATCTACATGCCTGTAGAACTCCACACAGAAAGAAAGAGGTATTTTTTTTTAAGGTTCTTCACTCAACGACTGTTAAATGCAATCCTGTGTCAGAAGGTGTCATCCCAGGGAGAATGGAATGTGCAGAATGATAAATAATTCTCGGAATGAAATTGCCTGCATTCAAGATGGGATGCAATAAATCAAAGCCATTATCTGAGAGAGCATCGCCAGGTGGACCTGTGGAAAGAAAAGGAATACGCATGTTCAGCATCTGAAGCACATTTGAGATTATTCTTTTTGGGGTGGGGTGGGGTTGATTAGCCTCTTTTGTGGCTGATCAGCAGTGGTTAGGCACATACCTGTATATATTTTAAATCAGCCTTGAAATTATTGAAATATATGTTGATTCATTATCCCGTTCTAACAGGTAGGTGATAGTAAGCTTGAGTGAGTATTATGGTTTTTGCCGGTGTGTACGCTCATATTAAGAGGCTCAATAAACGGCAATCAGACAATCTTTATAACACCATGGGGTATGCAGAGGCTTTTGAATATGTGCACAGGTGTTAGCATTCAAATCTGGTTTGTATTGTATTTGTTGGATATCGGTTCCTTTATGTTTAATTTGCGCTATCACCCTCCGAAAGTGTCACATGCCATTCTGCTACACCTCTGTGGCATGGGTGGGGGGGCACAGGTTGCTAAACTACATCTCCCTTCATCCTGTGCAGAAAGTGGTTTGCGTGTCTGACCCTGTATATCCCAGTGATATGTGGAGGAGGCTGAGAAAGATTTGACTAGCCCCAAATGTCCCAGTTAACTTTGGGATAAGCAGGTTACTGATTCTAGACCCCTCACACCCAAATCGAACACTGCAGACCTATGGAAAACACCCACCCTGCCTTATTAGCGTGGGAACTATTTCCCTGTGCTGCCAGGCTCCACATTGGCAGCGGTGTATGGATATTTTAGCAGTGTGACTGAGGCCAATCACATGGATATCATAGAATTGTAGAGCTGGAAGGGACCTCAAGGTCCAACCCCGTGCAGTGCTGGGATGTCGCCTAAAGCATCTATGACAGATGGCCACCCAACCTCTGCTTTAAAGTCTCCAAGGAAGGAGTGTCCACCACCTTTCGTGGGTGTCTGTTCCACTTAATGTCAGACAGTTCTTCCTCCTTTCTTGTAACTTGAAGCCATTGGTTCGGGTCCTAACCTCCAGAGCAGGAGAAAAAACTAGAAGAAGAGTTTGGATTTGATATCCCGCTTTTCACTACCCGGAGGAGTCTCAAAGCGGCTAACATTCTCCTTTCCCTTCCTCCCCCACAACAAACACTCTGTGAGGTGAGTGGGGCTGAGAGACTTCAAAGAAGTGTGACTAACCCAAGGTCACCCAGCAGCTGCATGTGGAGGAGTGGAGACACAAACCCGGTTCCCCAGATTACGAGTCTACCACTCTTAACCACTACACCACACTGGCTCTCACTTGCACTACACATTTAAAGCAATAGCATACCACTTTACATGGTTATGGTGCTGAGAGTGGTCAGGAGACCCCAGTTCCTCCCACAAAGCTCCAGTTCCTAGGAAAATAGATTGATTGCTAAACCGCTTTTGAGATTTTGTTAGCTCCATAAGGGGAGTGGGGAGTCTCCTAGCAACTCTCAGCACCCTGAGCAAACTATCCTCTCCGAATTTCTTTGGAGGAAGCCATGCCTGTTTAAAGTGGTATGATACTGCTTTAAATGTATAGTGCAGATGTTTCTTCCATGTCGACATTGGGGGGGGGGTGTTTTTCCATTAAAACAAAACACCCTTCCAGGTGTTCTTTAACTAGCAAGAAAAATGGGATTTATTTATTTTTTTAAGTCAGGAAAAATAAGGAGGGAGTTAACATAAAGGCTGGAACTCGGGTCTGATGGTAGAATGAAGCAAAGTCAGAAGGCATTGGGGAGTGCATAAACTGAAGTCGTGTGTGTGTGTGTGTGTGTGTGTGTGCTTGCATGCTTCATACCTTTAAAGACCCAAAGGGAACATTATTTAAAATAATGCACTGCCCTGTTTTCCTATATGGGTGCAGGTGAAACCATGTCCTCTGTGTCTGTAATCTTTTATTTGCCATTGCAATTAAGGGCTTTGAAATACCTTATTGGCTCCTGAAATTTCATCACTTGTAGCCAATTATATGGATGCTACTCTTTGGCGGAGTTGCATAATCTCTTACAGTAATAGCCCCTTTTGCTGATTGCTCCCCTGCCTGGATGTAAATGAGAAACACTGCATAGATCAACTGGAGCTGTAATCCAGGTCTGTGAAGTGGAACTGGGTCAGTGATTAGCATTTGATATATACAGGTCAGCGATTATTGGAGCCAGTGTGTCAGCTATGTTATCGGCCTCCCATTGGTATGCCTCTGAAGCTGAGGGAAAGAACCCCTGGCTATATGGGCACATAGCTTTTCTTTTCTTTCTTATTTTTAGAGATGGGGAAATGTTCCAAAGTGTAGCAAGCTTGAAGCATATAACATGGCACTTAAGAAAGGGTCAAAGGAAGATATGCTTAGGGTGTTTTTCACTTTGACAAAAGCCCAGTGTGAATCTTTGTCCTTAGCTGGTAAGAAAATGGGTCGGCAGAACCACTGCATGGATAGTTCATTGGGATCAAAGTGAATGGTGCAAGCTCTAAAGTTGTGGGAAGCTGCGCATGTGCCTATGAGATTGAGTGATATGGCTGAGCAGTGGCACTGCGTTGCATTCAGCACACTTTTAATCTGTTTAGACCCATTGAAATTAATGGCCATGGTGAGCTTGGACCTATTATTTTCAAGGGGTCTACTCTGAATAAAAGTTAATTGGCTACAACCCGTTGCTATCTAGTGGTGGAGCTGCTGGAAGGCTCCCAGCTTCCCATAAGCCTTAGCCTAGGTTTCCAGATATTGTTGAACTCTCCATCTGCTCTTGTCGGCACGACCCCTAGTCAGGGATGAGGGGAGTGCCATTGTTTGTTTACTGCATTTATATACTACCTTTCTGTCCAAAGTGGTTTACAATTCTTAAAACACTGAAGCAAGTAAACGTTACACAATGTAAATTTGGCAGGGGGGCACAGTTCGATTGGAACCGGCTCTGTTGTATTTGCCTCCTTCCCTCCCTCTCTCCTCCTTCTCCAGCTACATATAGAGGGCCATAGGTTTCCCATCTGTGCCTTGGGCATAATTTGTATTGACCACTGAACTTTTGTTCCATCCCCCATCCCAGATGTGAAAGACATCCCCTTTTCATCTTGCACCATGCCCTTAGTATAGGAAGCTGATGCACACATCGAGTCAGACCCTTGGTTTAGCCAACTGAGTGTTGTCTGGTCAGGTGAGTAGCTGCTCACTATAGTCTCAGCCAGGGTTCTTTCCCAGTCCTCGTGCTCATTTCGCTAGAGAAACTGAGCCTGGGAGATTCTGCTTGTGGTCTTCCACTGTTAGTCTCAGGTCCCTCTTTGCCCCATTTTAGAAAGGATATTCATTCTGGTTCAAAATTTACTTTATTGGTCTGTCTGCTGGTTCCTGGGTTTCTGGGCATGTGGCCTTTCCATTTGATGTGCAGGTTGTGTGTGTGTGTGTGTGTGTGTGTGTTCATGTACATGCCCACAATCCATACTCCATGCTTCTGTAAACCAAATTCCTCTGCCTGAATAAATCATGCAAACTTTTAAGTAAAAAAAATTAACACACGTTGACCTAGTTCTGCTTCTTCTGCTGAAGGATATGGGCAAAGAGCAGTGAGAAGCTCTGGAACCCTACTTTTTTGGGGGGAAATTTGTGTTCCATACAACCTCAGCCCCTTTTTGGTTTATGGGATTTCATCAGACATTCCCCACAAATTTTTCAAGGCTATTTTAAAAAGCTTGCTTTAAAAAAAGGAGGAGGGAGGGAAACATGCAACAGGTGAGAATATAAGAGCCCTCTTGGATGATCACGTTTCCCACAGTAGAGAGCAAAAGAGAAATGTAAGAAAGCTACCTTAAGCCAACTCAAGCCATTAGTCTGTCCAGCTCAGTATTGTTGATACTGACAGGTCTACCTGGATGTGTCATGAGGATTGAACCTGGGACCTTGGGCATGCAAAGCATGTGCTCAAAGCTACTGCCGATTCTTGATGCTTGTAAGACACCTACAAATAGGACACGAAGGCAGTAGCTCGCTCCCATTGTTGCTCCTGAGCAAATGGTGCTCAAAAACATACTATCTCTGAAAGCTGGAGATTGCGCAAAGGCATTGTGACTGCTGGCCATCGATAGACTTTTCTTGCAATGGATTCCGAGAGCCTTGAAAAATTGAGTTCATAGAAATAATAGAATTGCAGAGTTGGAAGGGAACCTGAGGATTGCCTATTCCAACCTCCTGCAATGCAGGAATATGCAGTTGTCCCATACAGGGATCGAACCTGCAACTCTTGGCCTTATCAGCACCACACTCTAACCAACTGAGCCAGAGAAGACAGAGTTTTGTGCCTGCATTCGGTTTACCTGCTTGGAAAGAACCAAGAGCAATAATTCGAAAGTAGGTGGGCTAGGGACCTCCAGCTACCGGTAGCTGGTTGAGCACCAGGACTCTAGACCAGAGGTTCAGAGGGTAGGGGTGGGTTGCTTTCCTTCCCAGGCTGAAGGTCTACTAGGGATGTGGAAGAAAAAGGATTGCTTTGTGGAGCCAGTGCTAATATTTATTACTGTTATTCTCTCTCTGTGTGTGTGTCACTAAATCCCATGTCTAGAGTTCGTGCCTAGCCTTAAGGAGTGCTCATTTGCATCCACTAGCTACGCAGTATGGAATAGTCGTGGTAGATGTGGGTTTGTGATATCGCTCAGCTGCTGCAGCTGAGGGGAGAGAAGCCCTTTAATAATTACTGGATTGTCAGTATGCAGTGATGGCAGGCGCAGAGGACGCACAGCAGCTGTGTGTAGCAATGGACTGTTTTGTTCACTTTCTTATTTTTCCAGTTTTGCACACCAGTTGGTACTTCCCCCACCCCCTTAAAGAAAGCCCTCGCAAAAATTCACCATCATTTTAACGAGCCTTTCTCATAAGACACACATTTTTGTATGCAACCTTGTGTAGCATACACGTATTTTTGCTCATGCATTGTTTGGGGGAAGCATGAACATTAGGGTGGCTTGCATTAGAATTTAAACCCAGGAGAGTTTCTCTCCCCATCCTTAGCTGCATGGCGCTGCCGTTGCACCTGGAGAAGGGTTGCCAGAATCCATTGTGGCCTGGTGATGCCACTGGCTTGTGCCCAGGTTGGGTGCTGCAGACCATTCTCCAGCCGTGGCGTCTGCCTCCATCTCACAACAGGCCCCCTCGGTAGCTCTGCCGTCAACACTTAGCAGTGACATCCAAATAGTGCATTCAGACTTCTCGTTAATGCTTCCGTTGTGACAGTGACCTGGTGGTAGGTACCGCTTAGCCCCATAATGCACTATACATTTAAAGCAGTACCATGTCATGGCTTCCCCCCAAGAATCCTGGGAACTGTAGTTCGTTAAGAGTGCTGGGGTTTTCCCCTCAGAGAGCCACGGTTCCCAAAGTTCCCTGGGAAGAGGGATTGAGTGTGAGAGCACTGGAAATTGTAGCTTAGCGAGGGGAATAGAGGTCTCCTAATAACCCTCAACACTCATGACAAACTATCTTTCCCAGGATTCTTTGGGGTGAAGGCATGACCATTCAAAGTAGTATGGTGCTGCTGCTGCTGCTATTTTACAGGTATATGCCACCCATCTGGCTGGGTTGCCCCAGCCATGCTGGCCGGCTTCCAACAAAATATTAAAAACACAGTGAAACATCAACCCTTAAAAATTCCCCTAAATATATATATTGCAGATGGGGCACTTGTTGTAGCCACATAAGGAAACAGACTGCACCCGATATCTTCTCCATGCACACAAATAATAAAAGCAGAGGAACCCTCTTTGGGTTATTGGTTGACAGCCTTTTTTTTTCAATCCCTTCCTTTCATTACTGGCCATGACATGGTCCCCAGTCTTCCAGATCTTTTTGCTAGATGCCCTATGAATTGGTTTTTCAGACCGGTTTCGTTCACTGTTGACGGGATCAAGGTTGCACCCAGGCTTCATCTCTGTCACAGGCTAAAAAAACGTGAGTTTTTATGCATTCAAAAGGTTAGGTTTCTTGCATTGAGAACCTTTTGATATTGCTACTTGTGTTATAAGTAATTACAGTATGTAATAATCTGTTACAAGCCACATTACTGCGTTTTACACTCGATTTCCCCCAGGGGATAGGAAACAGAAAACGAGTACAGAAGGATGATTAGAGAGCAGGAACAGAGTGAATTTGGCTGGGGGTGTGATTCTGCACACTGTATACTTCAGAAGCCTTGGCATGGCCTGCGATTCTTCCATCATCTTTTTCTTTTTGCATAGTCTATTTTTAAAAAAGCTTGGCTGGCTATTTTTAAAATGCAGCGGTGCTGGCCATGCTATCTAAGGGGGTCAGCCCTTGCACCATCCTCTCAAACCAGGAACGTTGAGTTTCATAACAGAGCAGCCAAGGCTATTTTTAGCTTTGCTGGAAATGGCTGAGAGTAACTGACATCCTCCTGGTCTCCAAGGCTTTGCTCTCTGGATAAGGCTGCATGCTCTTCCTTAGAGCGGTTCACGTTTTGAAAGCGACTGGTGATCGCTTATTGTCCACTCACAATTCCCTGGCAGGGAAAGCAGTAGATAATCTGGACTGGATCAGCCTTTAGGCGGTGCATGCTGTGGTTGTTATAGGACCTGGAGCCGCTGAGGTGTCTCGTGCTGCAGGAATCAAACTAGGTGTTCCCAATGGCTATGATCCCTCATGGGACCAAAGGCATAGCTAGTCAAGGGAATGAACAGCAGGCACTGGGGACCCTCTCCTGGGTATAATTCTCCAGAATTGAAGGAGTCAAGCGATTGCTAAGCAGACAAGCACCTTTCCTGACCTGCACTGTACACATCTGGGCTTGCAGCTGCCGTTCTGAGTTGCCTGTTGCTAAGGAAAATCGTTCAGCTACTGACTCCCATTCTGCCAGACATGGTTCTCAGGCTTTCACCTTGTCTGTCATTGATCCCCATGTGTATTGCAAAGCCTTCTGGGGAATGCTATAGGTTGCACTCTCAGCTCACGAGAAACGCTAGCCAGGCTGCTTGCACTTAAGTCCTCTACAGCACGTGTAGAAACCGCCTTCTTGACTGCCGGACCAACTATGGGTCTCGTCCGCTCATTCTGCCGGAGACTGTCTTTGCATGTAAGGGAAATTCCTAACTCACCAAGGGTTTGAGACTCATCAGCTGCCCTCATCTGGTTTAGCCAGCCAGGGTGTATGGGGTGTTAGGAGAGAGGTAGTACCTCTGGTGGTGGACACACCATGCTCTTCTGGGGTAGTTTGTCCACCTTTGGTCCCCACCTGACACACAGCTCTCACCTGTGGCTCCTAGAAGCTGTCAGAATGTGACAGCAGCCACACCCCAGGAACCCCTTGCTCCACAGTCTTGGACGTAGGTCTTTGCTGTGACCTCTGATATGTCTGCAAGTTTAAGAGGTAAAACACAGATTAACAAATCCAGAGCTTGAAGTTAGGTAAGGGGTTGTTGTTTACAGAGTGGTATGTCATGAGACAATGTTGAATCCGACGTTGCTTATGACTGAATGCCAAGGTAGGTCTTTTCTGCTGAAAAATATTTGTATTTGAAAGCATGACCTGGAAAGGAGCTCGGGATCTCTTGCTTCAGTAAGCAACTTGCAGGTGCAAAACTCTTTCTACCCCCGTAAGCCTGAACGGAGACTTTAATTACGGCTTCTCGTAAGCACAACACAAAATAATGTAATAGAACTGCCAAAGTGTCCTTTCCTTTTAATCTGGCAGTGACATTAGCTGACTTGAAGTCTATTTATAAACTGTGCTGCATGGGCACTTATATATTTCAGCTGAATTTAATTTGCTGTTAACACAGTAAAATAAGGATGTACAAGTTGAGGCCCCATGAGGACTCGGCGGCGGCGGGGGTTTCCTGAAGCACCCATAGGAGATGCGGCAGGTAGTGGTGGAAGAACCATGGGAATGGTCATATATGAATATATATCCTAATATATACCAGTGTTTTTCAACCACTGTTCCGCGGCACACTAGTGTGCCGCGAGATGTTGCCTAGTGTGCCGTGGGGAAAATTTGTTTATTTGATTCCTATTCAAGAGAATTACTTTATATATAGTCAATATAGGCACACAGTTAAAATTTTTAACATTTTCTAATGGTGGTGTGCCTCGTGATTTTTTTCATGAAACAAGTGTGCCTTTGCCCAAAAAAGGTTGAAAAACACTGATATATACAACTCAATAATACATGCATTCTAATGCAGTGTTTTTCAACCACTGTTCCGCGGCACACTAGTGTGCCGCGAGATGTTGCCTGGTGTGCCGTGGGACAAATTGAAAAATTCAAGAGAATTACTTTATATATAGTCAATATAGGCACAGAGTTAATTTTTTTAACATTTTCTAATGGTGGTGTGCCTCGTGATTTTTTTCATGAAACAAGTGTGTCTTTGCCCAAAAAAGGTTGAAAAACACTGTTCTAATGCACGATTTACCCCAGCGTGTGCATTTTTTTAAGGCAATACTTGACTGGAGAACTGCACTGCAAAATTCATAGTGGTGAGAATCATGGAGTGCTGTGTTTCGATTCATGTCTTTCCTTCCAGAAAGTGTGAATTTGATAGGTTCAACTTTAAATGTGACCTGAATTTCAATTTTTTCTTCCATCTCAAACCTAGAACACTTTGGAAACAGCGGAGGAAGCCTTGCAACCAGAGCCATAGAGCAGCGGTCAGCAAACTTTTTTTCAGCAGGGGGCCGGTCCACTGTCCCTCAGACCTTGTGGGGGGGGCGGACTATATTTTTTTTTGGGGGGGGGAATATGAATGAATTCCTATGCCCCACAAATAACCCAGAGATACATTTTAAATAAAAGGACACATTCTACTCATGTAAAAACACGCTGCTTCCCAGACCGTCCGCGGGCCGGATTTAGAAGGCGATTGGGCCGGATCTGGCTCCCGGGCCTTAGTTTGCCTACCCATGCCATAGAGTATATTGAAAAAGTAACAACAAAACCACTACACATCGGCTGAAATAATAATGACAATAATAATAATAATACCAAAGATACTGTAATGAAAAATCAAACAATGGAACCAAATACACTTATATACATGTAACGTATATGACCAAAATCAATACAAAAGAACCATTCAGCTTGAGATGTATTCAAACAGCTCAGTGCCAACAAACAGCTCAAAAGTTCACTAGGACAGAAAAACAAGGCTGTCGGTAGTGGGATGTAGTCATCTTGAATTCTTTCAATTCACAATGATGTGCCTACATCATTTGTATGTTTGATTAATCATATATACTTGAAGAACTGATGAAGCTTCCCTTGCGAAACCTGTTGTAATCCGGAAGGCAGGTCTTCTTCCTTCTTCTCAGGTGCCCCTCTGTGAAAGAATTCAAGATGACTACATCCCACTACCGACAGCCTTGTTTTTCTGTCCTAGTGAACTTTTGAAAACTTGTTGGCACTGAGCTGTTTGAATACATCTCAAGCTGAATGGTTCTTTTGTATTGATTTTGGTCATATACGTTACATGTATATAAGTGTATTTGGTTCCATTGTTGGATTTTTCATTACAGTATCTTTGGTATTATTATTATTTTTGTCATTATTATTTCAGCCGATGTGCAGTGGTTTTGTTGTTACTTTTGCTGTTTAGCACCACTGTGGTACTTCTCATTGTTTGTATAGAGTATATGGAGCCAGTCTGGGGTATGTCTGGGATATATTGTTCTCTTCCTCTTCCTCTCCTTGCTGAGAGGAAGGGCAAATTTGCCTCTCTTGGGCAGTTAGGCAAATGAGGTGGCTACTTTGATGGGAGACAGGGAGCAGTGGCAAGGGATTGGAGGATAGAGCTCTGTGTGCCACAAAGCCTGCCCTGGGCTCTTCTTTCCAGCTGGCTTGCTGCCTTCAAACACAGTGGAGGGCTGCCCTATTACTTGTGTTGAAATAAGAACCAGCTGCCAGTCTGGTTGCTTCTATATGTGGGCAGGGGGCATCTTGTCAGTCACCTCAGGTAGACTGACAATTTCCTCCTTTGTACATTCTCTACAATGTGTATATTCCAACCAATGCATGAAGGTCAGGCAAGGAGAGCATAATTCACGATGTGCATAAAAGAACAACTAAATGCTATCCCAATACAAGGGAAGGGGACTCTGGGTCAATTTTTTCTTTTTTGGGGGGTGGGTGGGAACTTGTCGATCAAAGGTTTTAACAGTGCAGTATTAAGGTTTTCACCTTACTTCTTTCTGAATGCCAGGACATTCCAATAGCTGGTCCTTGAAATAGATCAAGTCCACACTCAACTCAAAGCTATCTAACCCAGTCACTCTCGGAAATTAGAGGAGTGGGTTTGTGGTTAAAGAGACCAAGGGTGTGGTACTGCTTGATCTCTGAATTACCTGTGAAAAGAAAGTAAGGCAATTGCTGCATAGGACATTTCTGCTGGGAGCGACTTCTGATTTCTCCTACATGTGGAAATATCCAAGTGGATATTTCTCACCTTGCTGAGAGGCAGCTGTCTCTATCCCCAGCTTTAGAGTCTTCCTAAGTGAGTGCTGACATAGTGCACCACAAGGACCTCAGGAGTTGAGCCGGGTCATTCAAGGTCTAGCAAGTCCAGTCCCTCTCAGATTAAGGACTCCCTAAGCTTCTGTTGAAACCATGTACAGCTCAGCTCAGAGTCTATCATTACATGCAGTCTGCCAAGGATCTTCATCTAATAAAAACCTGTTCTATCTACCCTTGCAAGTGTGACTAGAATGAGTAAAAATAAATAAATCAGAGGGCACCCCCTCTTAATTTTAAGAACACATTTTTCATGAGGAACCACCTCTGTCTTCTTGTATGGCCTCAAGTGTTTGAAAGGGTTTGCTCCTTAACATGTGGAAGCTCTTCCAGACTTCTGATCACATCCCAGTCAAATGCAGATGTGTGTGTGTGTTTTGACTATGATTTGGCTGCATAAGTTATGTGTCCAGACACACTCAATAGTTTGTGAGCTTCTGTTTAGTTTCCCCCCCCCTTTCTCTTAAAAGTGGTATTACGTTATTAAACATGGGGACGCGGGTGGTGTTGTGGTCTAATCTACTGAGCCTATCGGGCTTGCCGATCGGAGGGTCGGCAGTTGAATCCTCACATCAGGGTGACCACACCAGCGCAAGTAGATAAATAGGTACCACTGTGGCTGGAAAGTAAATGGCATTTCCATGCACTCTTTCTGTCACAGTCTTTAGTTGTGCCAGAAGTGTTTTAGTCATGTTGTCCACATGGCCCAGAAAGCTGTCTGTGGACAAACGCCAGCTCTCTTGGCCTAAAAGCAAGATGAGCGCCGCACCACAGTTGCCTTTCACTGGACTTAACCGTCCAGGGGTCCTTTACCTTTACCTATGTTATTAAACAGCGTTCTTCCTTTTTGCTGTCTGCATTTTTAATTTGATTGCAAAATAAAATTCTCTCTCTCTCTCTCTCTCTCTCTCTCTCTGTGTGTGTGTGTGTGTATGTATGTATCATCTATCTATCTATCATCTATTTTTGCACATGGAATTTTATTTTGCAAGATATATATGCAGATAGGTCCCAAATTTCATTATTGAATCTACTGGCTGTATGTATTTGAAATTGTATTCAGTCATTCGTCTCCTTAGTAATGAAGCTTTCCTGGAAATACTGATAGTAGCTGTCAGCTTGTTCTGCTGCTCAGCCTCTGTCAGGTGCTGCAACTCTTGAAGCAGAAGCCTTGCCAATCAGAGATTGTGCAATCAATATTAATGACAAACAAAACAAAACAAAACAAAACAAAATCATGTAAATGCAAATTAAGTAGGTAGAATGTCCACTGATTATAATTTTTGATTAATTAAGACCATTACATAGTATGCTTAATTGTGTACATTCACATTGTATATTTGTGATTTTTTTGTGCTTTGCATATTTCTTTTCTAGAAAAATGCATATTTACACACATGTTTTCTCTGCCCCGTCGCTCACTCTGCTTGTGAACCCTCTGCCCAACATCTTCCACTTTATTTTCTGAATTGTCTGCTCAATTAGGAAATCACCTCTGCTCCTCTTTTCTATTCTGCTGCCCTGTTTTTCACCTCTGTTTTCACCTTCGTATCCATTCCTTCTTCTCCCCACGCCATTTCTGTACTCCCTCTTGCATGCAGACCACCCTCAGGTTAACCTCCTGCACCTTCTCTCCTCATCTTCTTTTCCTCCTCCCCACTGATGCTATCTCCGTCCTACAACCATTGTTACACACTTTGCAGGAGTGGCACATTGCACTTCTATAAATAAGGAGCTATTTCAGAAACTGTCAGCCAAGTGCCATGTCACTTCCTTGGGTTTCCAGGATGAATCTTAACTAAAGGTAAAGTCCTTTAGGCCAATCAAAACGGCCCTGTGTTCAGAGGTAACCACAGTGTGCAATTTCCCCACTGAAGTCCCATCAGAAATTGCATACAGAAAATGTGGAATTAGCTAACAGGATATTGATGCGGACTCTCCTGCCATTCACTTAGGGCTATATTTGGACCAGTACCAAGAGATGATGATGATGATGATGATTTTCTGCAGTTCATATTGTAGCTTAACTTGAAAGTCTTAGCTGGTTTCAGATGACATCAACTTGAAGGGAAGGGGGTACCTTTTTATTAAAAAGGGGAGGGGAAACTTGCAAACTCAGCAAAGATATATTTCATTTTTGCAGACTCGTTTTTCAAAACAGAATCTGACTTGGGTGTTCACAAGCCGCTCTCGTCTCATACATTATTGCATTACTCATCATTGTGAGAGGCATCGGTTTTAGATAGGATTTCTCTCTCGCTTAATCACTGTTGAATGTGATTTTCTGTAGGAACACCAAAACAAAAGCCTGTGGGGGATTTGTTCTATTGAAAATAATGAACCAATGCGTGATATTTAAGTAGGAGACTGAAGTAATGTCAATTCTTAGCCATGCAGGTAGTAAATAACCAGCTTCCTGATCACTTGTGGTGAGTAAGAATGTCCTACAAGGTGATTTAAGCAAGCAAACTGTGTCAAAAGTTAACATGCTTTCAAGCTACCCTTGGTCATTGTTTTTAAATGGGGCAATGGGCACAAGATTCAGCACCTTTAATTTTTTACCTGGCTTGTTCATTATCACTGTGTTCTCACCCAAACCTGTGCTAAGGAATGAATGCTATGATAGGTAAAAGAAACCACTGAAGCACACAGCTGAATGAGTGGGAATCCAGAACAGCATTTTTATAAACTGGTTGCCCTCTGTTGTAAGTTTGATTGACAGTGACATTTATAAGCTAATGGAGGCACTTGTACAACTGGGAGAACGGGCTAAACAGGTGAGGAAAGTGGCTGATGGATGAGACTTCTAAGAGAAAATTGCACACACTGAATTCTTATTTTTTCCCCTAAAGATACATGTTCCAGTCACTAAATGTAACATAGATAACAGAGAAAGTTCAACCCTGCTAAGGCTGTCAGTGTGCCTAGCATTTTTTTAAAAACAAAAACAAAAACTTAATATGCTGAAAATATAACAAATAATGAGGTAACATTTCCCTCCCTACAGGAAATGATAAATATCTTATTACAATACAATATTTAACCACTATAATCAACATTATTTGGGTTCAAACTGTGCTGTTGACTCCACTGGCATTTTTTGGACTCATTCAGAGTCACCAGTTTCATCAAATTTAAACTCAAGGTGGCAGAAAGAACGAGGGAAAAGTGGGTGGCAGAAAGACAGAGAAAGGGGGTCCCTCCAATCACTTTTGGTTTTGGTCCTACTTGCTGTTTACTTCAGTGCTGCCCACTGGCTGGCCTCTGGCCTCTGGTATATTACCTCAGGTGGAATGTGGCCCTCAGTAGAGAGAAGCTTCCTCACTTGTAGGAGCTGGGCTGCAACAGGCAGGACTAAGAATATAGGGAATTATGTTAACAAGCTATACAGTTTTTTTAAAAAAATGTGAAACCAAGCACACCTGAGCAAGCATTAGAAGAGGCCAGTCTTAAAATAGATTATTTTTTTTTGCATACATTCGGAAAAAAGTTGACGTGAGAAAGTTGTCAGGCCTCATATCGTAAGATCGTGCCAATCCACCTATTCTGTTGAAGTGACTCTGTCACCAGAGATTCAGTTTGTGATAAGGAAGGCATTTTGTGGCAAGAAGCAGGAAGCTGTGCTCCTATTCAGCTCTTATCTGACCTCACTTTGCCTCTTCATGCTGACTGACCACATCTGATTTCAAAGGGGATGAGTGCTGCTTCTGACATCATTGCATCGCCCACAATATTTGATTCACTTGCTGAAGCAGGGGGAGAGGAAAGGAATTGGGGCGAAGAAGCAGAGTTTTTAAATAAAAACAACAACAACAACCCTGAGAGTATCCCTGTGTCTGACAGATAATGCCTTTTGAACACATTGGAATATTGCAGTGATTTTGCCCTTGTAGAAGAGAGTTCTGCAGAGGGCGAATTAATATTACAGGCCTGCACCCCCACCACACTTGCGGAGAAATGTTGTTTCTTGATAATTTGTTATGGGCAGAATTAGCACATTTTGTTGTGCTTTCTTCTATAATTTTTATTAAATTTTCTGTTTTACATTTTAGAATATTCATTTAAACAACCTTGAAATATCAGTGACTTCCCTTCTTCTGATTCCATAGTTCTTTTTGCAAAACAAAAATCCCTGCATATTTTACATAAACTAAACCATTAGGGAAGTTTTTAATGTTTGATATTTTGTATTGGATTTATGTTGGAAGCCGCCCAGAGTGGCTGGGGAAATCCAGCCAGATGGGCGGGATACAAATAATAAATATTATTATTATTATTATTCCATTATTACATCCATCAAAACGTATTTACGTAGGCAGCATTAAGACAAATTCAAGTGTACACAATGTCCCCCCATATATTCAGTAAACGTTTTCCAATCTTCTTTAAACGTATGTTCTCCTCGTTCTCTTATTCTATATATCAGATCCACAAGCTGCGCATAGTCCATCACTTTAAGTTGCCATTCTTCTTTAGTTGGGACCTATTCTGGTCCCTGAATTGGCCCATTTTGAAGTCCACTGTCAGGGCTTGAGCTCCAGGAAGCAATTCAGTGGGAGTTAGGAAGTGTGCCAGGTGAAAATCTGATGAGGGCTGGGAGGGCCAAGCCAGAAGACAAAGCCAAGAGCCGGGGTTGGCAACACTGTGCTTGCATGCCCACATTTGCCCCCAGAAGCTTTCAGAGTTCCTTCACCTGCTGAAGAAGAAACATTCTGTTGTAGCCAGTAGAATAGGTTGCATTGCGGGCTTGATTCCTGTGTGTTTGTGTGTGGTGCCAGTAACAAATTTTCCAGGTTGCAAATGTGGTCACCGGCCCCCCAAAGTTGGTGACCTATGCAAGGGATTAAGTCAAGGGTTGGGCAGTCTGGAGCCAGGAACGGCTATAGATGCCCAGGGCCGGCGCATCCATTAAGGCGAACTAGGCAATTGCCTAGGGCGCCAAAATGGAGGGGGTGCTGGCCAGCCTGCCCCGCTGCCCACCGCCGCCGCTCCGCAAGCGGCAGCATGGCGGGGGGGGGCAGCCCGAAATCGGGCTTGTCCGCCCCCTCCGCCAGCTGCAGAGTGGCGGGGGAGGGGGAGCAGCCCGAAATCGGGCTTCTCCACCCCCTCCGCCAGCAGCAGAGTGGCGGGAGAGGGGGAGCAGCACGAAATCGGGCTCCTCCGCCAGCGGCAGAGTGGCGGGGGCAGGGGGGCACCAGAAGGTGATCTGCCTAGGGTGCAAAAAACCCTATCACTGGCCCTGTAGATGCCAAGACATATTTCCAGCTTCCTCGGAAAGCAGAGCCCATCCTGTTGAGGACAGCCACTGGCCATCCAGCTATAGAATCATAGAGCTGTAGAGTTGGAAGGGACCCTGAGGATCATCTAGTCCAACCCCCCTGCAATGCAGGAATCCTGTCCACAGCCGTCCCTGGGTGGGTTTGAACCACCAACCTTCTGGTTAACACCTAGACACACTGACCTATTGTGCCCCAAAAAAGAGAAGAGAATTTTTTCCCCTATCCCTGGTTTTAGATATTCCTCCAGTCGTACTGTGTTGATTTCCTTTCAACGGAGGCTCTTGCAGCCAGCAGTGCTCGGAGAAACTGGATACTTGAAGTAATAACTACTTTTACAATTCTTTTTGAGGTTAACGATGCCAAAAAGCTGAAGTGCTTTTTGTTGGTACATAGCTTCACTTTGAGAATTTGCCAGCTCTCAGTGCAGGAAGAAAGAAAGCGAAATGACTAGCTCTCTTGTTGAGGATAAGAATGGTTCTTACAGAGGCTGTGCGCATCGTTCCTGGAAAAGGTTAGTCTTGAACATTTTTGTGCTCATGCTAAATAGAGAGGCGGGTGGAGTGCAGCAAGCAAGGGGGAGGTCTTGGGTATTTTCAGCCATAAATAAATAGAAATCTATTTCCTTGACACCCAATTTTTATCTTCTTGAGTTCAGGGTTGCTTTTAAATGAACAGCAGTGCTTCTTTAAAAAAAACCCTTCCTATGTTGAGATTTACTATGGTTGTATATACAGAAATTTCAAGGCTTTGGCAAAAGGGTTTACATTTTTAAAAAAACAGAGGAGAAAAATTATACACCGTCTCTGAAGATTTGTTTTTATCCCTACTGAAGATGGAAGGGGGCTTTCCTTTTTAGAACAAGCTGCAGGTGGTGAGCCTCCCTTTATGCATAAGCAGCTTTCCCTCCAGTTTTCAAATATTATTGGAATCCTTTATTCATTATTTGCAGCTCCTTTACTAGAACAACAGCACCTCCTTATTTTTTTTTTAGTAACCTTCCCAACTCCAAACCCCGGAGGAATAGGATTATTCACACCAGGAATTCTATGGTAGTCTCACCTGGCTTTATTTCCCAGGCGGCGGTTCGAATCCCCACGGCAGGGTGAGCTCCTGTTGCTCAGTCCCTGCTCCTGCCAACCTAGCAGTTCGAAAGCACGTCAAAGTGCAAGTAGATAAATAGGTACCGCTCTGGCGAGAAGGTAAACAGCGTTTCCGTGCGCTGCTCTGGTTCACCAGAAGCAGCTTTGTCATGCTGGCCACATGACCCGGAAGCTGTACACCAGCTCCCTCGGCCAGTGAAGCGAGATGAGTGCTGCAACACCAGAGTCGTCCACGACTGGACCTAATGGTCAGGGGTCCCTTTACCTTTTTTAAGCTATAAGTTGACTTCTCAACTGAGAAAGGCAAGTTATGACTGAGCATAAAGGCTATAAGCCTTGATCTTCAAGAACTGCAAAATGGACTGACCTTTGGTCTACTTAGCCCTCTGCAGCCATGGGTCTGAAACCTCAAAGGAATGCTTTCCACATTGACAAGCTTTGCAGAGGACTCTTGAACATTTTCCAGGGTGTGTGCCTTGCTTCATGCATGAACCGTTCACCACCAGGTCTGTTATGGCCTGTTGTTGCCCTGTGGCCTCATGTGAACCATGACCACCATAGAACTCCCTATACGCTGTCCTGCTTTCTTCAGGGAAAATTCTCCACCATAACGATTGGCATTTAAGGCACCACCACCGACAGCCGGAGCTGAAAGTTTGTCTTCAACCACCAGAAGCCAGCATGAACAGCAGCGGCTTTGCTGTTTGAGGAAGTCTTGGGGGAAGCTCCTGTGTTGATTATGAGTCACTTCTTCTCCCAATACTATAGTTCAAACATTTGAAAAGTTTCCCACAGGCATCTGGTTGGCCACTGTGAGAACAGGAGGCTAGACTGGGTGGGGCACTGGCTTGATCAAGCAGGCTGTTTGTATGTTAAAATATCTCTTACTCTTCTACCAAAGGTCCTGCCATGAAGCTCCTTCAAGCACACTTTTGGCTCTACTGTGCTCTTTGTTGGTCCTGTTACGGCTCTTAATTTTCAGGTCTTTTACTCATTTTTTAAAGGCATCTGCCACTCAAAGAGGCCAAGAGAGGTAGTTGCAGTATTTCTTTCTGCAGACCTCAGCTTCTGTAGAAACAGGAAGCTGATAAACAAGATAAGCATGTAGGTGGATTCACACACTTGATCACCTTACTAGTAGGGGTGCTTTTATTTGTGGTGATAGATCTGTGATGGATAAATGTCAGGCTCTCATACCTTTTGTCCGAGTGTCATGGCATCTATATCCTTCTCTCATTCAAGGACTTCAGAAGTGTTTCATGTCATTCTCCCCACTCCTATGATCATTCTGGGGAAAACCTTGTGTGGTTGGGTGAGGCAGGGAGGTAGTCCAAGGTCATCGACCTGCTGGGATGAGCAGCATAGGATGCATCTGAGCTCAGCTGGCATTGAATCCCCAACCCAGCTCAGCAGATGATATGCTAGGCACAACCAGGACGCAGCCACATAAGCCAAGGCTAGTATAAGTCCCTAAAAGGGTAAGGGTGTGTGTGTGTGTCACACAGGACCAGAGGGGGGTGGGAATTAGGCTGGATCCTAAGCCTGTTCAGCTCAGTCACATGATGTGGCAATTTGGCGTAGAACAGTATTTTACAGCAGCGGTTCCCAATTTGGTGGTTCGCACATCCCAGGCCATCCACATAACCCACCCAGGGGGTCTGTGGCACCAGTCACATAACAAAAACTACCATAGAGAGATCAACATTTTCAAAAGTATGGGGTCCATGGCTTGGTTTTTGAAAAACAGGGGGGAACCACTGTTTTAAATGCTTGTTTTTCTCTCTGTTAGGCTCAGGCAAAGCAGCAGCGGCAGCCCTGCTACTGAACGCAGTTTGGATCTGGTGTAACTTTAAACCAGATTGCTTTGTGCATAGGATTTCTCCCTTAGCTTGTTTGTACAATCTGAACATTTTGCACAAATTACAAGTACGTAGCCATGTTGGTCTGCCATAGTTAAAAAAAATATCCTTCCAGTAGCACCTTAGAGACCAACTAAGTTTGTTCTTGGTATGAGCTTTCGTGTGCATGCACACTTCTTCAGATACACTGAAACAGAAGTCACCAGACCCTTACATATAGTTAGAGAGTGGGGAGGGGTATTCCACACCTATCACACACCTATCAGCCAATCACCCATTCCCACCACCCTTCTGAGTAATACCCCTCCCCACATTTTTTTTTTATTTTGCACAAAGTTGAGCTCTCATGGCAGCTCACAACAAATATATCATTTGCTGTATTTGGGGCCTACACAAAAGACTGCTCAGGGCTCCAAGTTTGTCTTCTTGCACTCCAAGGCAAAGGTAACCGATCCATTTTTTGTCCTCTCATTCATCAAGTGTATTAAAAAAGAAAAGAAAGAAAACAGTGTCATGTTGGAAGGGTGATTATTTTCTCCTTTCTTTTTTGCATTCAGTTTTGGAAAGTTAAACACACGGTTTTGCTTCCTGAGTTTTAAGCAGCCTTAAAGTTGGTATTGATTTCCCTTCTACTGCCTCAGCATTTTCATGGATATGTGTGTTGTGTGCATGTGTCAAATCTGCAGTGTTTTGACTCTGTAATCTGCAGCCCACAGCAATAAAAATACCTCCATCTATGAGTGTGCTGCATGTTTGCTGATGGCTGGAAAGGTCAAGAGAATTATGATGCGATGACAGGATCTTTCCATCAGTGTATAATAAAAACGCGAGATTGTATATGCTTATTTTGTCAGCTGGAAAAGTATATCAGATGAGATACGCATGCAGTGGAAGTGTCCCCAGTTCCAGTCAACACATGGAGGCAGAACAAGGTCCCAAATAGTTTACTGCTGCAGAAGATAAGGCTTCAATAATATTGTTCCAGGCGTAGACGTGTACATACAGTTTGTAGACTTTTGCAGATAAAGATATATACAAGAATTGCCCCAGCCATTCAAAATGTAGCACATACTCTGACTCAAGAGATAGACTCACTCACTGACTCCAGACAAGACGACAGACTAACAAACTGACATACCTTAATCAGTTAGTCGGCACTTGACCATGCATCTGTTTGCGTAGCTCATCCATGGGATGATTTATACTCATGAAAAGAGTTCCTCCAACCAGGGTTTTTTTTTTTCTGGCAGGGCTCACTGGAGCTCAGCTCTAAGGTGGGCACCTCTCAGGTGCGTGCCATTCTAAGAGAACAAGGTAGAAATTCATGGTGAGCTCCAGCACCTCTTTTACTAGAAAAATAGCACTGCCTCCAACAGACATTAAGTGGTGGTTTGTGTCACAAGGGCAACTTGTGTGTGAATTATTTTACTTCTGTGTGTATGCAGATTTTTGTGTGCGTTATAAAAAAATTTATAACATTTTTCTTATCTCCAGAACCTTCATTCTCCTGTTGTGTAAGGACAAGTCTCACTTCATTTCTGTAATCCCAGATACACCTACCTGTATATCTAAAGCACACAATATATATTTATTCAAGTCTTGATTTTGTTCTAGAATCAACTGCTTTTAACTGCTGTTGTGTTTATGTTTGTTTGACTTGTGGTTTTATGTTGATTTTATTGTTTATTTTGATGTAAACTGCCCTGGGAACCATTTGGTTGAAGAGTGATATATACCTTTTAAAACAAACATATTTTTCTGTGCCTTCAGTATGCGATGGGGTGGCGGTTTGATCTCAGCCTGATCGTTGCTTGTATTTTAAAGTGGAATGTGATGAATAAAATGCATTCATTTGCCCTTCATACTTGATGACTGCAGGCATACTTTACATTTGAAAGTTGTGAGTGAGTATGCCCAAAAGCCACATACAGAGTCAATGAGACTTGAAAATGATATGAGAAATGGTTGATGTTATTGAATTTAGTAATACAATATACGTCCAGAATTGGTCATCCGAAACAGTGTCCGGGTAGGAGTGGCTTAAATGTCCAGGAAAATCTGGACGTGTGCCATGTCGGAAGTGTAGATTTTGGTGAATTTAATATAGAACGCAGAGCAATATGTTTGGCATCAGCTTGGTTGCAGGAGTTTCCTGAAGGAGGCGTACAAGTCGCCACCCAACTGTCTTAGGGACCCCACTCTGGATTTGTGTAGGCTTTACTCCTTAGCCTTTTCTTCTCCTGAATATATCCTTCAAGGCATTGGAGGTTTAGGATCAGAGTTTTCCTTCTAGATGGGAACCCTTCCCCATCTGCCCCTAGTTCAATGTAGCATACATAGTTTTCTACATTCTCATTTCATCCTTAGAACAACCCTGTGAGATAGTGACTGGCCCAGGTTCAACTGGTGAGCCTTATAGGTGAGTAGGGATTTTAACCCTGGTCTCCCACATTCTAGTCTGACGCTCTGACCCACCACACCAGGAGTCTCCAACCTTTTAGGACTTTTGTAAGAGTGCTGGGGGCGCCAGTCACAACATGACTGCCATGGAAGCGATGTGGCATAACACAACATGACCACATGGGCAAAGGCACAAGGCTTTGCAAGCGCCACTGATCAGCTGGCCTTCTAAGTCCCCTTTCAGCGGGGAGCTGTGTCTTTGCCTCCAATATCTGATGTCATATAGTATGCCGTCAGGTATATGGCCTGGGGAAATGTTGGGCCTTGTTAGGCCCACAGTCCAGAGAACAGCAAGAGAGTTTGCCGTTGTCGTGGGTCCAAATGTTTTTTATGGCCAAGATGAGAGTAGCAGAGAGATGTTGCGGATTTTTTTTAGTTGTGGGACGACAATGACTGTCCTTTCACATCATGGGTGGGAGATAAACCCAACAATTCCCCCTCACGTATTTTTAGACCTAAAATGATAAAAGTTACAATAAATGTTTAAAGTGTTTATGAAAGCCAGCAGGTACCGTAGGCTGACTCTCCCCCCCTCTGCCCCCAGAGGGTTTTGGGTTTAATTTAATGGTTCCAGCGCATACATTGTATTGAAAAGGAGCGCCGTATTGCTCTTCGAAGAGAGCTTCACACATTTCCCGGAGGAGTTAATCTTCCTGTGTGACAAATGTAATGGATTTTATGTCCTTTCTCCCCTTTTTGCACAACCTGCTGCATGAGTGTACAGTATCATGAGGCTGAAAGCGTCCAGTATCTTCTAGCGATGTAACAACTCAATAAAAGACCATTTTGTTGTGGTGTGGAGTCCCGCGATGAGCTGCCTCATGTGAAAACAACATTGCTGTCTATTACAAGAGGGAGATAGATAGAGATAGATAGATAGATAGATAGATAGATAGATAGACCTAATAAGTGAGTATGGGAGTGCAGCCTCTGTTGCTACCATGTTCCATCCCTAGGGAGAATGAGGAGGAGGAGAAATGGCGACCTCTATTCAGCTAGGGAGATTGAAACAATCTAGGGTGTTCTGAAAAATATATATATGCTTGCTTCAGCTTTTCAGAGCTTCCAAGTGGACGGAGTCCAAGCGGGACATTTCAACAAGAGGTGTCGCAGGCATGTTCAAGATGCCACCACCTAACATACAAAATGTTATTTCAGCCTTGGTGTGACAACCATAAAACAACACTAGGCCTCCCCAGGGATTCATGCAAAGTATCCATGGGGGGGGGGCTATGCGTGCTGCTCTGCAACTTCCACCTCTAACCTTCCTGCACTGAGTAAAAAGTTTGGGGTTTTGTGGGGGGTTGTCAGTACACTTAGTGTAACCTGTTTACAATCCTCCTTGTGATCAGGAACCTGCTTGTTGCAGGGCGTTCTGGCCAGGTCCCGTCCCCCCCCCCCCAAGTCCGTCCACAGCTCTGAGATTTACCTCTGAGATTGCCTTACCCTGCAGGTGCCACATAATACAGTGGTACCTTGGGTTACATACGCTTCAGGTTACATACTCCGCTAACCCAGAAATAACGCTTCAGGTTAAGAACTTTGCTTCAGGATAAGAACAGAAATTGTGCACTGGCGGCGCAGCGGCAGCAGGAGGTCCCATTAGCTAAAGTGGTGCTTCAGGTTAAGTACAGTTTCAAGTTAAGAACGGACCTCCGGAACGAATTTAGTACATAACCAGAGGTACCACTGTACCTGTTATGCTTTTGTAAGAACTCAGTCGTTTAGTATGGCAGCCCCTACTGTTGCATTGGGCAAAAGGCCCTTCTTCTGAGCTACGCCAATAAAACTCAGAGACAAAGGAGCTAGGAGTCCATTTTGTTTTCTTTATTGCAAACCAATAAGGGTTACAGTCGAATCATTTTGCAAATCTGCAACCCCGCCTGCCTTTTGAGACCAAGCAGGTACCTTCGCTCTTTTTGGCACCTGCTAAAAACATTCCTGATTAGACAAACCTACCCAGATACTTAGAAAGTTGAGGCAATTTAAATGTTTTAGTCAGGGCTTTTTTTCAGCCGGAACTGGCCTCTCAGGTGGGTTCCAGCACCTCTCAGGTGGGCGCCATTGCCATTCTAAGAGAACAAGGGAGGTGTTCATGGTGACTTCTGGCACATCCTTTTCTGGAAAAATAGCACTGGTTTTAGTATTTCAACTTTTGTATGTATGTTTGTTTTTAAATATTTTTTGTTGATAGAACAAAAAAGGAAAACACAAATACAAAATTACACACAAGAATAACAATAAACACATTTTTTTTTAACAAACAATAAAACATAAGTTGGTCTTGGCACTATAGACCCGACCTCCCATCTATTCCTTATTTCAATTTTATATTACTTATTGCCAATACACACCTTTATAATGATTTAACTTATTCTTAATACATCTTAACTCTCATGTCTAACTTGCAACTGTTACTGAAATTCCTCAAATGCTGTAACAGAATTTAAACTACTATAATTATATTTCAAATATTATTTGAAAACCTCCCATTTTGAAACAAATTCCTGTTTTGGTTTATTCTTTATTTATTTTTTGATAGACCATCTAATTCCGCATATTCTGTCAGGTTTTGGATCCATTCATCTATAGAGGGAATTTCAATACTCTTCCATTTTGCCGCGATGAGAACTCTTACTGCCGCCGTAGCGTATAAAAAGATACCCTAACTATAATCAGAAAGCTGACTATTTTCATGAAAGCAGTTAGACTCTAGGAAAGTTGAATAACTAATAACATTGCAGCTCATGAGTTTTGATGAGGAATCAATTTGTTCTGCAGCCCATAAGAACTAACATAAAATGAGTCATACCCTTGAATTTCCTCTCGGTTCTTCCTTCCTTCTCTTTAAATTGATTACAATTGGTGTTACAGTTAAAAAACTGGAAAAATATTTTGAAATCTTGAGGGGCGGGGAGAACCCAGTAGGGATGGCTAATTTGTGCCACACTAGACGGGGTAGGGACAGAGACCCCAAGGGTTTCTCTGATGGAAATGCAAGATTTCTGGACTTTGGTGGGACTTAGGGATGAGTAGTAATCAAGCAAAGGACCACAGCCCAGGTCTGTGTAATCGTACTAGAGTCCTCCCTTTCACTGCTAGAAAAGAGAAACGCAACTTGATTTGTGTTTTTCTTTTTCCTTTGAAATGCCAACAGCTTACATTTCTCTGACATTTCATTCAATTAAATTTCTGCTTGCTTCTCACAACCGATAAAAATCCGTCTTCAAAAACCCTGAATGTCTGCTCTATCAACCTGCTATCAATAACCCTTTGGCTGTTTAGTCGTAGCTCATTGCTCTGAACAATAAGAAAGTCAGAATGGAAATAGATTTCTTTGAATTGCTGGGCTTTCTGTCCCTAAGGCAGTCTTGCCCTGCCCATCTCCCTCCCTCAGTGCGTTTACATTTCATATGAATACTTTATGCCCTAATACCAAATCCTTATTGTTAGGGCAGGAGTAATACTAACTCCTTATGATCCATGTTTTGGCAATTGAGAGCCAACATCCCTCCCCTCCCCCTCTTTAAAGGGTGATTATTTCATTTCAGGTTTTAAAATTTGATCACCCAGTTCTTTCTTAGGGGTTTTAAAGTTGCTTTGAGACATTGACTTGTTGAAAGTGATGAATAAATGTAATAAATAATAGCAACAATTTATTCTTCCTTGAGTTAACCATGATTTTGCATTCCCTGTCCACTGGTGCAAACCATGGTTCCTTTGCAAGCCAAAGATAGAAACCATAGTTTGAGATGGATCTTCTTGATGTAACTGCAACATGTAGCATTATAAAAAAACACTTTACATGAAAGAACAAATATGATAAATATTCCCTTGATTGGGAATCAAAGTCCTCATCCTTGCATCTGTTATTTTCTTTGCTTTTCTCTGAGGGTTTACAGTCCATGGTAACGAGGGAGCCTGGTTTCTAGTAGCCATATTTTGTGTTGGTACACAAATGTGAGACAGCATCTTAAAAAGCAGAGACATCACCTTGCTGACAATGGTCTGTATAGTTAAAGCTATGGTTTTCCCGGTAGTGATGTATGGAAGTGAGAGCTGGACCATAGGGAAGGCTGATTGCCGAAGAATTGATGCTTTTGAATTATGGTGCTGGAGGAGACTCTTGAGAGTCCCATGGACTGCAAGAAGATCAAACCTATCCATTCTGAAGGAAATCAGCCCTGAGTGCTCACTGGAAGGGCAGATCCTGAAGCTTAGGCTCCAATACTTTGGCCACCTCATGAGAAGAGAAGACGCCCTGGAAAAGACCCTGATGTTGGGAAAGATGGAGGGCACAAGGAGAAGGGGACAACAGAGGATGAGATAGTTGGACAGTGTTCTCGAAGCTACTAACATGAGTCTGACCAAACTGCGGGAGGCAGTGGAAGACAGCAGTGCCTGGCGTGCTCTGGTCCATGGGGTCACGAAAAGTCGGAAATGACTAAACAACAACACAAATGTGAAACTGAGATGGGAAGAGAGAATTGGTTGAAATTGACGCTCACACTTGCCTCATTGCAACTGTTTCCTTAGCTCACTAAGCTAATGACGCATTCTGAGCTCAGCAGAGCTAATCAAATTATTTGTGGCTTGTAGCTTAATGCTAGCACATCCAATTCTTCTATAAGATCATTTTCAGTTCATCATTAAATGGGTGTAATAATATACTACTAGAACTTTAAAATAAGTTATTTGGAGAACCTCTTACACTATGGGATTTTTGTTTTCTACATGGTTAAGGGTTTCTCCACTATTTTTTTTCCTTGTGTCCAGGAAACAGAACATGATTATTACTCCTCATTCAAGTAATATTGGTTTTCATTATGCAATTAAATTTATACATATACCACAAAATAAACTTGACTATAAAACTGTATAGATGATGATGATGATGATGATGATGATAATATCAAGGTTCATTTACACAACAATAAAAAAGAATTTTCACTATATTTGGTGTTTCATCTCCTTTTCCAAACTTACCTTCTAAGATAAGTCAGAATGACCATGACAAAAGAGTCCTTTGATGTATTTTTCCAGCACAAAGACTTTGTGCAGATTCACACCATAAAATTAAAGCATGTCCAATGCTCATCTCAAATACATGAATCCTGGGAACTGTAGTTTCATCTCACAGGGCCACAGTTCCTAGTACTATAATTCAAGGGAAGTAACGTGTTTTAAATGTGTACTGGATGTGCTTTTAATGTGCAGTGCAGATCTGCCTGCAGTTTCTTCCCGTTTCCAGTGTTTTGTACATTTGTAGCAGCTGTTAAACTTTCTGGTACTATTTCTGCCTGCCTTTCTCAAATTGATCCTCATACCCATTAATAAATGTGGGTTGTGAACCATGAAGTCATTCTGCTGGGAAGGAGTGCCACCTTGCACCCACGACCATGGATACCCGGGGCCATGGGTGCCATGCAGTGTGCATGGCCCCGGCACTGAAATTTGTGGGCTCCCGGCCCCTTCATGGGGAATTTTGTGGGTGCTTGGGCACCCAGGGCCCTATGGCACCTATGCTGCTGGGTGTGTGTTTGGGGGAAGAGGGCGGTTACCATTTTTCCAATGCCCTCATCAACATTTGTTGCCACTTGAATAGGGTGCCCATGAAGATTTTTATCCCCTGCCCTAATCTAGTACCAATCAGGGAATGAATCTGAGTTTGAGTGGTCATAGGCAATCACCCCAGTACTTCAATACAAACAACATCTAAATTTTGAAAGCCAGTCCCAGCTAGGGAATAGAGGCTTAGCTAAAGCCACTCAGAAAATCCAGAGCTCTTTGGTTAGTGTTCAGTAGCTCATCTCACTGGAGTAAGCTGGCTTTCCAAGGCATGTTAAGAACAGCTGAATACTTGAGCATCTTTGCTGTATTGATTCCATAGGATGAGCAATATGGCAGAGGGAGAGGTCATATATCTTCCACAGCTTTAATTCTTTCTTTAAATAGCTGTAAGCAATTTACTTGGTCCTTTATTACAAGTGTTTACAGCAAACTGTGTAAATATGGATTTTCAGAGCAGCAAAATACAGGAATGTCAGCCCAACAAATGAATGCAAATGATTCAATTTTGTACTTGGAGGGTCCACAGTGCTCCACTATATTATTGGGTTTTCAAACTGAAATTGATCCACTTAAATGGATTTCTGTGTTTCGCTGCTTTTTTCTTGTCTTCGGAGCTCTGCTTTAGGGTGATTTCCCATTCTATGGAAACATTAGCGGTGCATCTTTTGATTTCAAAAATTGTTCATCCCAGCCATGTCCCGGGGATGGATCCAGAGTGGAACCTGAACACATCTTTCAGATTGGGGTGGATAGCATGCATGGAATCTTACAGGTTTGGAGACAGAATCTGGCAGCTTGGCAAAATCTGGTCTTGTGGGTATTCTTACTAGCTTCTTTACATAGCTCGAATTTTCTGCAGGTCCAAGAAATACTAGCTTGTTGGCCACCATAGAAAACATGGCATTTGTTAGCACAGTTCAGGAAACAATATACAGTAGAATCCTAACATGTTTATTTAGAAGAAAATTTGACTGAACTAAATAGGAGTTTAGTTCCTACCCTAGTGGTGTGCATAAGATTGCAGTCTTAGTTGATTTAACAGGGTTTTTCACCGCTTCCCTAGCATAGCCCTAAAGCCAAGGGAATCCCTTTCATGTGCCAACCTTCCTGCAAATTAGCTTCTTAGACTTTGATAGGCAAACACTATATTACTTGCTTGAAAAATGTCCAGAACCTAGCAGATGATGCTCCTTTAATGCACACACACTTCATCAGACTGTATTTGTAGTTTCAGATTTGGAGTCCATTTTAAGAGAAGTAATAAGAAGTTACGGCCAATACTTACAAATCCAGGGATCACATGCCGCCTCTTAAAACTTCCTAACCGAAAGCTTTTACCTTCAGTAACTAAAAATGGCACCAGAGTTGATGTTTAGCTTATCCACAAGCATGTGCATAAAAGGCAGCCACCTAAAAGTTCTTTAGTTCTTTAACAGCCCCATTACAAAGTGAATTACCTGTTTTACTTGTGGTGGTAGCAACGTAAAGAAGTAAAAATAGGTAGCAAGCCCTTCAGTTAAAGGCTTCTTTGTTCCAGCTTAAGTTTTCTGACATGTCGCCTCTTATTCCTTCCTTTCCTGTCTTCACTTCTTCCAGCTGTGAACTGGCAGAAATCTTAGGACCCTCGTACCTAAGGGACCGCCTCTCCTGGTATGTCCCGGGTAGGACCTTAAGGTACTCAAATAATAACTTTTTGGAGGTCCCGAGCCATAAGGATGTTAGGTTGGCCTCAACTAGGGCCAGGATTTTCTCAGTACTGGCCCCGATTTGGTGGAACAGTCTGTCACAAGAGACCAGGGCCCTGCGGGATTTGGTATCTTTCCGCAGGGCCTGTAAGACGGAGCTGTTCCACCTGGCCTTTGGGTTGGTTTCAGTTTAACCCCGGTGTTTCATTCTTATGGTGTGATTGGTGGGCTATTTAAAATGAGGCTGCAGTCTAAATGGAATTTTAAATTGTATTTTAATCTGTATTTTAATGAATTGTTTTTATGTTTTGTTGTGATTTTATTGGTGTTAGCCGCCCTGAGCCCGGTTTTGGCGGGGAAGGGCGGGGTACAAATAAATTATTATTATTATTATTATTATTATTATTATTATTATTATTATTATTATTATATTTTTATTTTTAATTCCTTTAGTGACCCCATACCTGTGTAATAATGTTTCTGAAGACTAGAATATTCTCTCACCAGGCCCACTGTTTGACATCCTCTGGTAGCTGTTGGGTCCCAGATTCTCAGGAGGGCCTATAGTTACTTAGGTAAAGGTAAAGGTACCCCTGACCGTTAGGTCCAGTTGCGGATGACTCTGGGGCTGCGGCGCTCATCTTGCTCTGTAGGCCGAGGGAGCTGGCGTTTGTCCGCAGACAGCTTCCAGGTCATGTGGCCAGCATGACTAAGCCGCTTTCTGGCGAACCAGAGCAGCTCACGGAAACGCAGTTTACCTTTCTGCGGGAGCGGTACCTATTTATCTACCTGCATTTTGACGTGCTTTCAAACTGCTAGGTTGGCAGGAGCTGGGACCAAACAACAGGATCTCACCCCGTTGCGGGGATTTGAACCGCCGATCTTCTGATCGGCAAGCCCTAGGCTCAGAGGTTTAGACCACAGCACCACCCACGCCTGCCCTAATCACTCTGGGTGGGAGGATTTGGATATTCTCAAAATACCCCTGACATAGCATTGCACAAGAGCATTGCTGGAAAATTAAACAACATAACAGTTGATCGTTCTTGCCTGCTACCAGGTAAGCACCCTAGGGCTCATTGACTTTTGGGAACATCCACCAGAAGGCAAAGTACCCCCTCAAAACTGAAACTCGCCCTGCCTCTACCACATAGTTTCATATTGTCCATCCATCTGGGGAGCTTTCTTTCACAAAAGCATGTATAGGAAAGTCTTTGATCATAAGTTCTGGGAAGGGGCCTCCATGTTGTCAACAATGCAGGAACCCAATGCCCTCTTTCCAAAGATTGCTGGACTGGGTTGGACCTGCTCAGATTCTTCACTTTTTGTGTCCTTAAGCAAGAGTGTGCATAGCCTACTTGGGATTGCATATTACGGTAAGTGTAATCTCAATAGGTCTTCTTGTTTTGTATATTTAAAACACATTGGTTGACCCTAGGGCTTCTAGGAAAGAAAGAAGAAAGAACACTATAAAGTGCTCATGGTACAGTAGATGCTAAGTAAATGTTCCGCAAAGGCTGTATTCATTATGTAGAAATGGAGAGCCAGCTATTTGTCTCCTCATTAATTGTATTTTTATTAAAGGGGTCTTTTTTTGATTTACAAAGGTATGTGCAATGTTTCCCTCTCGTATTCCCACCCCCCCAGTAACATTTTAAAAAAACAAACCGGTTTCATTTGTTGAGACTGGAGGGGGGAAGATGGGTGGGGGTGGGGTGGAGTGGCGATGTTTCTATTTTACTTAATATATGTGGGTTTTGTGTCAGCGTTGCTTGTGCAGGTTCTCTGCTGTTCACTTGTGTTCCTTTGGTGGTGAGAGAGGTTGGGGTTAGCCTAGGGCGTGGCTGTTCATTTGTGGTTGGCTGTGGTGGTCTTTGTTTCCATGTGTGAGTGGGGTGGGTGGGTGTTTTGGATCAGGTTAACCATATTGTTTTGTATGCTGTTCGTGGATTTTTGTCATTGTCTTGTTGGGCTGTGTGTGTGATAAAGGAGAGCCATATCGGGATGAAGGCGTCTTTTCTATTTGTCCCTGTGTCAGTTTCAGTTTATTGGGAGATTCTTTGGCTTTCCCTCCCCGACCACACTTTTCATTTCCATTCCAGCTGTTTGGTTAGTGCTTATTTATGAACTCCGCTGTACTAAGGTGGTGCTTAATTGCAGCGTATTTTGTTTGTTTTGCCTTTTTCCTAATTAAAAAACCTCATGTTCCTCATTTGTTCAAAACCTGATGGTTTTTTTGCTCTCTAATACAAATATTCAGGTAATTAGTCCTGTAGACAATTTTGCAATTGCAGCATAGAACCTGGGGGAGGGGAGAGAGAACGTTAAGCACACCTTGGGAGTAATTATTAACCTTTTTATTTTTTTTGACACATGTAATTTAATAATGCCTACAGCAGTAAGGCTGTTTAAAGAGATGCTTTTATTGACTTTCAGTTAATTTGGCGTTGTTTCTAGTTGTTTGGCCTCTGAAAGTTGTACAGGTTCCATTCAGAAATACGGAAAAACTAACCCGTGAAGATAGGCAAGCAATTTTCCACTTGCTTTTTGAAGCAGGAGTTGTGAGCTTTCTTCCCTTGTGGTGTCCATGATACAAAGGGTATACAAAACAATATGGCTAACCTGATCCAAAACACCCACCCACCCCACTCACACATGAAAACAAAGACCACCACATGTCTGGATAGAAAAGCCAATTTTTAGAAGTCTACTAAAACATAGTTCCTGCTGTTTGGACTGTTAACCTGTCAATATAGCCCAAACCACCTCTCTTTCACTGCCTGCAAATAGGCTAATGCATCTGGGAAGCCATTTTTGATCAGCACAACTTGACTTGCCTTTCCTTGATATAAGGGCTGGTGCCAGGATTTATGGGGGCGGTTGGTGGGTCTTCTGGTTTGGACCCTCAGCAGAGATAGAGCCTTCCCCACTCCTCACTCTGCCATATCCAGCAGGAACAACAAACAAACAAACAAACAAACAAACAAACAAACAAACCATTTTGCAGATATAGCAACCGAGGAATTTTGTTGTTTCCCGCAAGGGGACAATGACAATAAAGTTCTATTCTATTCTATTCTATTCAGAAGTTCTGAATCTCACTGGGCGACCTCGGACCTGTTACAGTCTCTCAGCCTGACCCACCTCCCAGGGTTGCTGTGAGGATAAAAAATGAAGTTAACCGGGCATGCCACCTCAAGTTCCTTGGAAGAAAAGTGGGATATATATATATATACTTGAGTATAAGCTTAGTTTTTCAGCACATTTTTTGTGCTGAAAAAGCTGCCCTCGGTTTATACTTGAGTGAGGCAGGTGGTGGGGGCAGCGAGAAAGAAGCCCTTTCTCTCCGCTCATGCCACCACCCGCTCTCCCCAGTTAACCATTCCTTAAGAAGCGTACAAGAATGGTGTTTCTTTACTCTCCCCAGGCAGCTTGTTCCATTCCTGAACTGCTTGCATAAATGCAAACTTGGCAAAGGAGGAAGAGGAAGGAGCAGCCCAAAGGGCTGCTTTCGGGCTGCTCGTTCCTCCTCCTCCTCCACAGCGGCAAAGGTGAACCGGCTTATACTCGAGTCAATAAGCTTTCCCAGGTTTTTGTGGGAAAATTAGGTGCCTCGTTTTATATAATCGGGTCGGCTTATACTCGGGTATATACGGTAAATGCAATAATAAACAAAGATAAATATATGTGGAATATAAACAAATGAACAGATCAATAATAATCAGGCAGTCTGGGTGACGGGTGCTGTTGCCCGATAATAATAATAATAATAATAATAATAATAATAATAATAATAATATTTATATGCTGCCCATCTGACTGGGTTGCCCCAGGCACTTTGGGCAGCTCCCAACAAAAAATAGTAAAAACACAATACAATATCACACACTTTAAAACGTCCCTGAACAGGGCTGCCTTCAGGTGTCTTCTAAAAGTCAGATACTGTAGTTGTTTATTTCCTTGACTTCTGAAGGGAGGGCATTCCACAGGGCAAGCGCCACTACCGAGAAGGCCCTCTGCCTGGTTCCCTGTAACTCGCTTCTTGCAGTGAGGGAACCTCCAGAAGGCCCTCGGCGCTGGACCTCAGTTTCCAGGCTGAATGATGGGGTTGGAGATGCTCCTTGAATTATACAGGGCTGACACTGTTTTGGGCTTTCTTAAACTTCCAGCGTGACAATCACCTTGGGTCATTATGATAGGGCCCCAGAGATATTGTAGGGGAATAAAAAATGGGGCAGGGGGGATAGCCACAGCCAGCTGGTCTCCAACCCTGAGAGTATACTAAGCCTAGAAGGTCGCAACCAATATTTTGGGTTGATGAGAGGATAGACAATGTGGTCGATGTACAGTGTTACCTACTCCTGACATATACCTGGGATGGAGGACTCCACAAAAGCAAAAGGTGTTTGGGTTATCAGCAGAGTTGTGTGTTGTTATTTATTATTATTTATTAAATTTGTATATCGCCCGATACCCACAGGTCTCACAACATAAAAAACACAGAAAGCATAATAAAAATAAAAATAATCTGTCCAAGTGCTATCAGCTTGGTTCAGGGTTTCCATAAATGTGCTGGAGCCCCCAGAGCACATCCTTCTTCTGTGCCCTGCTCACCTGCTAGAACTGAAGTTAGTGGGGAACTCCTTGCATGCCCATTGAATGTCCAAGGGATTTCTGTAACCCAAGATGTTCTTCCCTTGCTTTAGTCAACATCCCTGCCTCATGCACAGACCGGCTTTGGCGAATTGCCATCCGTACAAACAGTAGATTCCTTCTTGAGAGAAGATGCTTGGGAACACAAACATATTCTAATTTATAAATACAAAAAAGTGTGCGGACCATTCTGAGAAGATTAACTGCACCCGATAGAGCTTGGCGGCTCCTTGAGAGTACAGAATTTCCATTTCATTGCATCCATGGAAATCTGTGCACGTGTGACACAAATGTTCCAAGACAAAATGAGAGGGGAGGGGGAAATTGGTACCCTCTCTTCTCTGGTAGCTCAACAATATTTGCAGCAAAACAAAGACTGCAGCACACAAGAAGGAAATGCTGGCATTAAAAGCAATAGGCATTCTAGAAAAGTGTTTGTCTTGACGTAGCTGTGTATGTTCGTATCAGTACTAATGCCATATATCATTAGCGAAGAGATGCTCTGCTCTGCTAGAAGAATGGAATCTGGGCAATTGCAAAATGTTTATTGACTGTTTACTGTTAGACATTGGGAACAGAGTACAGTACATTTGCAAGCTTGCCTGAAGCCTATAAAACCCTTGAAGGCAATTCTGGCTGAAATAAAATCCTTCCCCGCCACCCCCACCCCTTTCAAAATGGGAAGAGCAACAACATTGATTTAACGTGATTAGATAACAGTTTTGATTGTGATGGGTAACACACTGGCTTGGCTTCTTTAGGCTGCTGCTTGTTGAGATATGTAGCTTTTAAATCAGGAACTCTGGCTTCCAGGCACAAGAATATGCATTCAGATCGAAATTTCAGAATGAACGTTTATGGTACACACAGCAGCATGATCTACATAGGGGTATCGGCCCCAGGAGCAAACTGGACAGGCCTTATAAGGCCATGTTGAACGTTTACAGATTAACTATGTGCATTCTGTCTAAATTGGGGTGCAGTGATGGAGTACGCTATAGGCCAGTGGTGGCGAAACTTTGCACTCCAGATGTTTTGGAACTACAACTCCGATCATCCCTAGCTAACAGGACCAGTGGTCAGGGATGATGGGAGTTGTAGTCCCAAAACATCTGGAGTGCCAAGGTTCGCCACCACTGCTATAGGCAGACCAAGTGCTTGCTTAGGGTACCAGAAAAAGCGATAGAGATAAATCTCTTTTTGAAAGAAATTAAAAAAACTAGAAAGAGTATATTTTTATTGCAGTGGACATGAAAGTTTTGAGACATTTTGAAAAATAAAATGTTGTTTTTTTGTTTAGTATTTTTTTTATGTTGAATTGCGTATGGTGGGGTCCTTAATCTTTTCAGTGCTTGGGGCCTCTAAAAGTCTTAATCTGACCCTGTTTAGGGGTTGGCAGCATGGTGCCCACAGTTGCCTATGTACACCCTCAAAGACCTTCCTGGGTGCATTCGAGGTCTCCCCCCCCCCTTGAAATTAGGCTTGGAAGAAGCGTGCTGCCATACAACAGGTCACAGCGTGCTTAGTTCAGGCGTGTTGTCTTGTGCCCACAGCAGCTTGCCCAGTTTGCAGGTTGTTCGCTTTCCTGGAACATAGACTGATTAAATGAAAGCAGATAGTCCTTATGTCAACAAAGTTGTTTTCTTTTAATTTACTCTTTCTTTGCAAAATTGCTTTACAGTGGTACCTTGGTTCTCAAATGCCTTTGTACTCAAACGCCTTGGTTCTCGAATGCCAAAAACCGGGAAGTAAGTGTTCCAGTTTTCAAATGTTTTTCGGAAACTGAACGTCTGATGCGGTTGTCGGCTATTGTTTCCGGGGCGCCTGCACCAATCAGAAGCTGCACCTTGGTTTTCGAACATTTCGGAAGTTAAACGGACTTCCGGAACAGATTAAGTTTGGTGCTTTTGTTTTTGCTATTCATTTTGTGTTTTTGAGGCTTTTTCAGTTAATTTGTGACTGTGTGGAACCCAGTTAAGCTACTGATTGATTGATTGATTGATTGATTGATTGTGTGACTGCAGAAATACAGGTGAAACTTGAAAAATTAGAATATCGTGGCAAAGTCCATTTATGTAAGCAGTTGTTTTCATTAGCTACTGGATTTTAATATATGAGATATGCAAAGTGAGGTATGTCAAGCCTTTGTTTGTTATAATTGTGATGATTATGGCATACAGCTGATGAAAACCCCAAAGTTGAAATTGTTAATTTGGGGTTCTCATCAACTGTACGCCATAATCATCCCAATTATAACAAATAAAGGCTTGACATATCTCGCTTTGCATGTCATGAGTCTATCTCATATATTAGTTTCACCTTTTAAGTTGAATTACTGAAAGAAATGAACCTTTCCACAATATTCTAATTTTTCGAGTTTCACCTGTAGATAAAAGCGCCCCCCCCCCATCCAAACAATGACTATCATCAGTGCAGGTAAGAAAAAAAATCATTTTAATTTTTATCATCTACAATACTGTCTTATTTATTTTATAGTACAATACATTGATTTTGCTTACATTTTATGGATCAATGGTCTCGTTATATAGTAAAATTCATATTAAATTGCTATTTTAGGGGT
The DNA here is from genome assembly GCF_009819535.1 of Lacerta agilis. Classification (NCBI taxonomy): domain Eukaryota; kingdom Metazoa; phylum Chordata; class Lepidosauria; order Squamata; family Lacertidae; genus Lacerta; species Lacerta agilis. The sequence goes on along the minus strand of NC_046316.1, from coordinate 81,624,059 downwards.
TGTTTTTTAAAGTCTGGAACGGATTAACCTGTTTTGCATTACTTTCTATGGGAAAGCGTGCCTTTGTTTTGGAACGCTTTGGTTTTGGAACAGACTTCCAGAACGGACTAAGAGCAGCACCCACTGCTCTTTTTAACTACCGTTGATTTTTTTGCTCTGTGTTTGTGTGAAGCTGATTTCTAGGCTCTTTCTATTGGTTTTTGCATTGAGATTTATTTTAGGTAAACCGCCTTCAGTGCTTATATGGAAGGCAGGCTATAATCACACCATTGTGAAAATTAATTTTTTTAAAAAAACAAACAAACACAGATGTAGAAATTATTAGCTATGGCAATGGGTGAATCTCCTATAGAGTTGAAAGGGGCTTTTAAATCGTTTGTCTGCTTTGAATAGTGTTCAGAAAAGAAAAGTCCCTTTGAACACGCCCTGCATATTGAGTCTTAATATTTATGCAGCAGTTCTTGTTGGCTCGCGTCCATCGTTGAGCCACTAGCTGAACAGCAGAGCACGTGCGTTGCATGCAAAAGGTCCTAGGTTTAATCCCCGACATCTCCAGTTAAGGGAGCTTAGATAACGGGGCTGGGAAAGACATTTTGCCTGAGACCTTGGCAGTTGGATAAGACTGTACTGGGCTCAGTGGACCAGTGGTCTGAATCAGTATAAGGCAGCTTCTTACGGACTGTAGATCATGCTTCGAATGCAGACGATTCCAAGTTAAAACCCCTGAAATTTCCAGGTAGGACAAGAAACCCTGTAGATCAGGCATAGGCAAACTTGGCCCTCCAGCTGTTTTGGGACTACAACTCCCATCACCCCTAGCTAACAGGACCAGTGGTCAGGGATGATGGGAATTGTAGTCCCAAAACATCTGGAGGGCCGCGTTTGCCTATGCCTGCTGTAGATGTTGAAGCTAGCCACCCGTCGGGAGAACACACCCACATGTTGGAGGGACTCTGAATAACCTTCCCCAACATTGTGAGGATGGACCTACGCGTCTGATAGACATTTGCTATACCATCTTCATCATTATACTGAACATTATTTGGCACTTTGTATTTTTGCACTTTGCTATTGCACTTTGTACTTGCACTTTATGATTTAAAGCATATATAGGTTTGCCTCTGATGAAATATTTATAAATGCCCTTTGCATTAAGATATTGTAAGTTTAGTTTCATGTTTATGCTATTCTTCCAGTGATATTCACAGTTTTGTATTTTTTCTGAGGTAGATGTTGTGATGGCTGCCGACTTGGACTGCTTTAAAGGGGGATTAGCCAAGTTAATGGAGGAAAGGGCTACAAGGGGCTACTTGTCTGTGCTACCTGCAACATCCGAAGTCCTATATTCCTCTGAATATCGGACACAGAGGAACATGAGAAGGGAGAGTGCTGTTCGGCTCATGTCCTACCTGCAGGCTTTCCATAGGAACCTGGTAGACCATTGTGAGAACAGGATGCTGGACTAGATAGGCTTTTAACTTGCTTGGCAGGACTGCTGTGATGTATCCTGGAGAACAGTGGTGGAGAGCCTTTGGCCCGCAGGATTAACTTGGCCCGCCAGGGATCCCCAAAACCACACCCACCCATCCTGTGCCAGACATCAAGCGTGACAGCAGGTGTGCAGCAGGTACAGACGTGGCTCCAAAGGAGCGATCAGGAGCTTAAAGTGAGCTCCCATTCATTCCTTTTCCTGAAGTGAGGTCAATGTTCAAAATTAGCCAGGTGCCAGGCACATTTTTCTACTGGCACGGGTCCAATTGCAACTACAGTGGTACCTTGATTTACAACCATAATCTGTTCCGGAGGGGCCTCCCCCCCCCCAAAAAAAAATTTGTTTGTAATCCAAAAGAAATGGGTTGTAATCCAAAATGTTCGCAAACCAGGACACGCACTTTCGGGTTTGACGTGTTTGTAATCCAAAATGTATGCAAACCAGACTGTTTGCAAACCAAGGTACCACTGTACATGGTTGGCGACCACAGTTTATAAGCCTTGGGCTCAGTGAATGGACATTCTATTGTGGCGACTGCAACCTAGATTCACAGTGCCATTTGGCACCTAGCTTAAATACCTGAGTTTCTAATAATGAATGAGGTGTGCTCCCACTGCCCTTTCAAAGCTGAAACCTTTGCACCAAGCGTAGGTCCGGCAACACCCCTTGGGCTGCTGTTCCTAAGTGCCTGACACCCAGCTGGCCATCATGCACTTCTGAACCCTGTGCGAGGGATTTTGACAACACCACCTGCCAATCACGCAATGCGGTCATAATGACATGTGGTTGGCAGATGGGTTGTCCCACCCATCTGCAGTGTTGACCCACAGGGGCCAAGCGATTTAAAGATCTAGCCCCTGGAGGCAGCAAGGTTCCCCACTCCTGCTGGGGAGCCACCATCAGACAACGTAAACAGTACTGAATTAGACCAATAGCTTGCTTCACTATCTGCCAGCTTCCTGGGGTCACGTGGTCTCTTGACATCCAGAAGCAGGCTTTCTTTTGGGTCTGAAAGTTAATGTAAAAAAAAAAACCCAAAACGCAACAACATTCGTCTGAGAATTAAATTGTCACCCCACCTGGAGTGGGGTGAAACTCACTCTGGGGATTTTTCTTAAAGAAGTAGGAGGGTTTTGAAAATGCGCTGAATGTGCAAGTATGAATAAAATCTGCACTTGTCTGATTTGATAAAGACCCCTTCACTCTTTCTCCGTTTAAATGCCCCTAAGGGACACTGTCAGAATGATGTCAGAAAGCAGCCAACCAATTTACTGTACTGCTTCTCGAGGAGGGAAAGGAACGAGAGAGGAAATATATTTCAGATCTTCTGGCAAGTAAGGCCCAGGGCAGCAATCCTCCTCCTGCTGCTTCTTTCTCTCCTCAGGTTTTCTTTTTTTCCTGCGAGGAGAGAGGTGCGTGGTTGTGTTATTTTGAAAGAAAGAGAGACCCCCTTCTAAAGCAGGGAAGAGTCGTAGCTCAGTGGTAGGATATCTGCTTGGCATGCAGAAGGTCCCAGGGTAAGGCTGGGAAACACTTCTGTCTGAAACCCTGTCAGAGTGGGCAACGTGACTTGGCATTAGGTGCCTTCTAGTAATAGAATCAACAATGAAAATAATTGCAATAGAACTTGGGGTCACCCAATGAAATAGGTTTGCTACTATTTTAAGATAGGTCAATGAAATAATATTTCATCCAGCACATAAGTAATAACTTCTTACACTTCCGCAGAATGTGGGATGTGTAGCAGTTTAGGACCAAACTGCACACAATGCTAGTCACATTTTTAAATACAGTATTGACTCAAAAAGCAGAGACATCACCTTGCCAACAAAGGTCCATATAGTTAAAGCCATGGTTTTCCCAGTAGTGATGTATGGAAGTTAGAGTTGGACCATAAAGAAGGCTGATCGCCGAAGAATTGATGCTTTTGAATTATGGTGCTGGAGGAGACTCTTGAGAGTCCCATGGACTGCAAGAAGATCAAACCTATCCATTCTGAAGGAAATCAGCCCTGAGTGCTCCCCAGAAGGACAGATCTTGAAGCTGAGGCACCAATACTTTGGCCACCTCATGAGAAGAGAAGACTCCATGGAAAAGACCCTGATGCTGGGAAAGATTGAGGGCACAAGGAGAAGGGAACGACAGAAGACGAGATGGTTGGACGGTGTTCTCGAGGCTACCAACATGAGTCTGACCAAACTGCGGGAGGCAGTGAAAGACAGGAGTGCCTGGCATGCTCTGGTCCATGGGGTCACGAAGAGTCGGACACGACTGAACGACTGAACAACAACAACATTGACTCAAATGTAATGCACACCTTTTTTTTGCCAAACTACATTGCAAAAATTAAGGTGCACATTAGATTGTTGTAGTCGTTCAGTCGTGTCCGACTCTTCGTGACCCCATGGACCAGAGCACGCCAGGCACCCCACTGCCTCCCGCAGTTTGGCCAAACTCATGCCAGTCGCTTCGAGTCTCTTGTCGCCAGTCACTTCGAGTCACACATTAGATTAGATTCGCATAAATACAGCAAGTGTGATTAACCTGGCTGCTTTTATTTCAAGGGAAGAGCAGCCACTGCGGCCTGTCCTACTGTCTGAAACAGACTCCCAGTTTGGACTGACACCTGAAAACAGTTCCTTCTTGCCTGCTTTTGGCCCCCAAGCATTGTGTTTTTGGCAAACAGCAACTTTGTGGGGGAAATAGGACCCGGATGTAGATTGGTAGCACGTTATGATGTAGAAATATCTCGAAAGGTGCCTACATATCTCCTTTATTTTGCTTAGCATTTTCACTGTCTTAAGCATGGAGATTTCTTGAGTTATGTTCCTCCGGAGGCTGGTACTTGAATGCAATGATATTTACGTTTTAAAAGCCAAGAACACGTTTTTTGTTTTGGCCGCTGTAACATATTGCTCCAATTTAATGCTATGTGACAGCAGAGATGCATTCACTGCTACTTTTATAATTGCATAGTGGAGTGAGAAATTTGGTTTGCCAACAGTGGTGGCTTATTTAATGGCAGTGGGAGCACAAATGAATTTTTACTGTATAATTTTGTACAAAACATTAAGGTACCGTACTTCAGATGTGACCTATTATTTCCTGGCCTGAGTCTCTCCTGGTTGCCATGCTTTCCTGTCTGCCTATCGACTTTCCGCAGAAAAAGAGCTGCATTCTGAATTCACGCTGTTTATCAATACTTGTATGCTAATATTCATGATCAAGAATCAGCTACTCTCGCCCCCCTGCCCCCAGGCATCGATCACAAGTCCCAAATAAAGGAGCCAGATTGCTGGCCGAGGTTCCATTTAGCACTCACATAACCTGGGGGACACGGGTGGCGCTGTGGGTTAAACCATAGAGCCTAGCGCTTGCTGATCAGAAGGTCGGCGGTTTGAATCCCCGCGACGGGGCGAGCTCCCATTGCTCGGTCCCTGCTCCTGCCAACCTAGCAGTTCGAAAGCATGTCAAAGTGCAAGTAGATAAATAGGTACCGCTCCATCAGGAAGGTAAATGGCGTTTCCATGCGCTGCTCTGGTTCTCCAGAAAGTGGCTCAAGTCATGCTGGCCACATGACCCGGAAGCTGTACGCCGGCTCCCTCGGCCATTAAAGCGAGATGAACGCTGCAGCCCCAGAGTTGTCCACGACTGGACCAAACAGTCAGGGGTCCCTTTACAGGTAAAGGGACATTTACCTTTACCTTAACCTGTTTAAAATCAGTTGTAATGGTTGACATTAACATATACCTTCCAACATTTCTCCAATGAAAATAGGGACGTCCTTTTCTCCTATTATTATGATTATGATAAACACTCCACCTATCTGACTGGGTTGCCCCAGCCACTCTGGGCAGCTCCCACCGTATATAAAAACATAATACAACATTGAACATTTAAAAACATCCCTATACAGGGCTGCCTTCAGATGTCTTTTCAAGGTTGTAGAGTTACTTTATTTCCTTGGCCCAAGAGTCACATAACTCCATACCCTCCAACATTTCTCTGATGAAAATAGGGACATCCTAAGGAAAAGTGGGACATTCCAGGATCAAATCAGAAACTGTGATGGCTTCTGTAAATTTGGGACTGTCCTTTGAATATAGGGACACTTGGAGGGTCTGTTGACATTCAAAATCTGAAATGACCCAGGCCCCAAATATCTGAAAGATGGTCTCCATCCTTACCCATTTCCTCAGGTGTTATGATCTGCAGATCTGCAGATCATGTTCGTTCCACCACTTCAGGAGGGTGTGGGATGGCAGCCCATGAGATCACTTTCTCTGTGGCAGCCCCTAAATTGTGGAACAGCCTCCCCACAGACATGCACCTAGCATCTTCACTGAACAGCTTTGCATTTTTGGAAAAACAGAAGAACACAGTCTCCTGCTTGTGCTTCAGGAGAGGAGAGAGGGAGACGGAGGCTGGTAACAGCAAACCCAAGGGCAGACTAAAACTCCCATCTGCCTCAGCCACATAGGCAATGGTCAGGGATAATGGGACTTTCAATCCGGCAACATCTGGAGGGCACCAAAACATAGAAATGGGGAAAGAAGAATGCACAGGCCTGAGGCTCACACATGCAACACCAGATGAGGCTCATGGGTGTAAGACTAAACTTCACTTAGCGTTACATCTGAACCAAGGCCAGTTCATATGAAATTCCAAGGCTTTCCCCCAAAGTGGAAAGCAAAATAAATACTAGAAACAAACACACACAAGCGGTCTTGGAGAACAGGTCTACCATTTTGGATTGACCAATATGGTTACTGAGTGTTGAGACCTGGGTAGACCTGGCACCTGTGTATCTACATCCCCTACCCCCAATGAAAAGCCCTTCTTTTTATAGGCAACATCTTGGAACGTGAATGGGAAGGATGATGATAATATGACTCTGCTGGATTGTTTATTTTTTGCTGCTTATCCCCCTCCCCGTACCTTTAAAATACGGTATAAGAAGATTCTGGGGGGGGGGGGTGTCTCGCCATTTGCTAAGCTAGTTTCACTTGGTCTGCTGAACGTAGCTGTGTTGTTGTTTAGAAAAAGCGAATAACGATTTGTCAGCTCTGCGCTGGTGGATAGGAGTGCTGAGGTATTTCCCTCCCTCCCTCTTCCCCGAAAGTGGCAGAATATCAAATATTTATGCAAGTAGACTATTTTGCGAGTGCATTCTGGTCATTTTATGTGACTAGGTCGAACAGAATGCCTGGGGAAGCTGTCAGGGGTGTGTGAGCGTGTAAGAGAGAGAGAGAGAGAGAGAGAGAGAGAGAGAGAGAGAGAGAGAAGCTCTCTTTCCCATAATGCACTGAGATTTGATCAATCAAAGTCAGTGTTGCCAGATGCTCACTCACATGAGCTTTTTTTCTTTCCCATAATGAAGCCATGGAAGCTCTTGAGGAAGCAGGAGTTCCATCTGATTGGGTATTGGGCAGCTCTTCTCCATTTTCTGCCAGCTACTTTGGGGGAAAAAATACTGTCCCTCCAAGCTACTATCTTATTTAGCTGTGCTATTTTGCTCTGTAGCCAAAATTAGAAAAATATCAGCAGAAGGCAGGGAGTTTAAAAATCTTCATGGCAACAATTGCATCATGAACCACCCTGTGTTGATGGCAAATGGAGTATTTTGCTTCTTGTAGAATCCTGACAATTTAACTATAATAATAATAATAATAATAATAATAATAATAATAATAATAATAATAATAATATAAATAGGCTTACAGCCTAGTGAGGCAGTGTAGTTGAGATATAGGTGTGAAATTGAACAGACTATCTGTGTATGTGTATGTAAGCTAATGCTTAGAAACCTAAATCAAAACTGAGGGTTCGTGCAAATTAGGTTATGACGTGCGAACTGCCTTGTATTTGTCTATGATTCTATTTATTTGTTTATTTAAAACTATCAGTATCACTCCAGGACACCTCTGTGAGGCATCAAAGTCGCCTGTGGGCATAAAAAGTCACTACCAATCAAATACAGAAATTTCAAAACAAAATGACTAAGACAATTTCCAATAGAAAAAGATAGTGGTTGTCTCAGCATGGATGTCATTCAATGATCTCACATAAACTCTTTTTCCGGTAAAATTCTGTGGAGTGTTGGTAATAGGGGACGGTTTGGCTCTGTTCAGACATGCATAGTTTAGCATTCTGAGAATGAACTGTGGCAAGCCTTTGGCTCTTGTGTTCCTTCTCTCTCCTCTCTCCTTCATGCAGGATGGGAGGTGATGTGACTCTCCCACTTCTGGTTTGGAAGAAACTTCAGTTTCCTATTGCTTCTGAATTTGGGAAACTGGCTTAGCCTAAACTATGGTTAGTTAAAACACACCAGAATCAAACTGTGGTTTCACATCCTGTTCATTTTTTAAAAAACTAACCATAGGTAAACTAAATGAGCGTCCTGAGATTGGGGGTAATGGAAGGCAGCAAAATTGAAACCATCAGCTTCCGGTCTTGCTCTCTCACACAAGGAGGAGGAAGAGGGGAGAGTATGTGAGCTTAATGTTCACTTTGGCTCATTCTTTGCAATGTTGGAACCTCCTTGTTTAGCATTATGCCTAAACTGGGCCTTTATGTTACCTAATCACACAGAATCCCAAACCGGATTGCCGGGAAAAATATCAACAACCTCAGATATGCTGATGATACAACCTTGATGGCAGAAAGTGAGGAGGAATTGAAGAACCTTTTAATGAGGGTGAAAGAGGAAAGCGCAAAATATGGTCTGAAGCTCAACATCAAAAAAACTAAGATCATGGCCACTGGTCCCATCACCTCCTGGCAAATAGAAGGGGAAGAAATGGAGGCAGTGAGAGATTTCACTTTCTTGGCTTCCATGATCACTGCAGATGGTGACAGCAGTCACGAAATTAGAAGACGCCTGCTTCTTGGGAGAAAAGCAATGACAAACTAGTGATGTATGGAAGTGAGAGCTGGACCATAAAGAAGGCTGATCGCCGAAGAATTGATGCTTTTGAATTATGGTGCTGGAGGAGACTCTTGAGAGTCCCATGGACTGCAAGAAGATCAAACCTATCCATTCTGAAGGAAATCAACCCTGAGTGCTCACTAGAAGGACAGATCCTGAAGTTGAGGCTCCAGTACTTTGGCCACCTCATGAGAAGAGAAGACTCCCTGGAAAAGACCCTGATGTTGGGAAAGATGGAGGGCACAAGGAGAAGGGGACGGCAGAGGATGAGATGGTTGGACAGTGTTCTCGAAGCTACTAACATGAGTTTGGCCAAACTGCGGGAGGCAGTGAAGGATAGGCGTGCCTGGCGTGCTCTGTTCCATGGGGTCACGAAGAGTCGGACACGACTGAATGACTGAACAACAACAACAACAACAAATCACACAGAACTGACTCCCCAGAAGAGACGAAAGATGCCCAGGGTGGTTTAAAGCAGCACACCATATTCATATACTTGACTACAACCTGTTTAATTTTAAAAAAGCAATGTAAAAACTGTACCTAGCTTAATCAAGCTGAACATAACAGATGCAAACTATGTTCCATTTCAATGTCACTTAATCTTAGAACCTTTTCCAGCTGTCTCTACGGTGTCAATTTTACCCTAAGAATTTCTACTGATTGAAACAGCTACATTTAAAATGTACAGCTCGGGAACGCCGAGGGCCACTCTGAGATTATATGCAGCGCTGATGAATATTTATAAGGTGTATACATAACCTTCAAAATTCCTTTGTCTTGAAAAACTCTGCAGATTACACACAATCTGCCACTCTAAACGTCTCTGTCACTGCCCTCGTTTTGTGGGAATCTGAGTAACGTCCACATAACACTCACGACATTATTGAGTTAGCGATAGCTAGGTAATGTTTTAAAGGTAATTAGAGGGATCGCTTCATGCTCAGATGAGTGCTCAATCAAAAACAACAACAGCTTTGACATTCTCACTTGGATAAGCTTCGAGTTGAGTTTGGGTTTGTACCCAAATAAGCTTTGACAGCATATCTGGGGAGGGAAGCTATGCCAACAACATCACGTGCACACACAACAATGTAAAGCAGAAACCTTGATATTGATAAAGAAGCAGATACAAAGATGCATGTTTGATGAGCTCAGTGGGTTACGATAAAGAAGAGATTTGAGCTGGAAGATAGTATTTGGCTAAAGCAGAGCTGTTTGAAGACATCTGGTGCCTGAGGCAGAAAATCCAAGCAGTTTCTCCCAGGGTGATGAATATGTCAGAAAACCCAAACAATGGAAGAACTCGTCGGATGAGGCACCTAGCAAGTGTAACTAACTAGCTAACTATATATATATATATATATATATATATATATATATATACACATACACACACACACACACACATATATATATATATATATATATATATATATATATATATATATACACACACACACACACACACACACACACATGACTGTCCATTCATAGTGCTGCACAACACCCGAAATCTCCTGCCTGAGCTGGACCACCTCATCCTGCCTAATGGTAGGGTCAGCTGTGAAAATGCACAGACTCTTTGAGCAGTGGCCAGCCTGGCCAAATGTGTCAGCCGTTATGTCCAAAGTATGTGACAGGCATAACTCCTCGGACGTACCGGTACTATAATACATATACAGACTCCTGGGTCTTGGAATGGTTTTCTGCATTGCCTGCTGATGAGCCACCTACTGGGAAGAGGCATGCTGCAGAAATGTCCCTAGACTGCCACAAACTGATGCTTGCTGTGCTGCTTGTGGCACCTGTCAGTCACCCATGGTTTAGCTGGATTTCTTCACCTGTCTTCTCTTGAAACCCGAATCACAGCATGTCTTAAGATTACAAACCTAGAAGCGCAAGTTAAGCATAAGTTTGATGGAATGCAACTAAATTAAAACTACTACAGCCTCTTGCTGAACCATATTTGTGATGAAACAGCACAACTGGAAGTGTCTTGCAACGTTTCCAGGTAAGGATTGGGCACACATCAAATTCAGTGTTTTGTTTTGCTGTGGGAAGGAATTACCGGTAGTTCCTTGAACTAATTTTCTTTCTTATGGAGTAGCCTTCAGCAACGGGTATCATCTAGGATGGCCACATGCAGTGGAGCAGGGGTAGTCAAACTGATTCCCTCTAGATGCTGTTGAATTTCAACTGACATCAGCCCCAGCCAGCATGGCTAATGGTCAAGGGATGACCGAACTTGCAATCCAGCAACATCTGAAGAGGGCCATGTTGGCTTACCCCTGCACCTGTTCCACATTTTTCTCCAGGCAGGGTTCTCGTGCTTTGCCCAGCTGTGTGGAAGACAGAAATGCAACAGGCAGAATGTTTCAATCCCACCCTTTGTACCAGGAAAGTAAGTTTTGCCTGTAGAATTTTTGCCTGCCTTTTATGTCTCACCGGGATGTGGGGAGGGGGGATTTGAAACCTTTGCCTCCAACTCTCCCCTTGTTGTTTTCTTCTTGGTTGAACCGAAACTTTAGGATCCTAATGGCAAACATCCCTCCCCCCCCCCAAATCTTTTCCCTGTGAAACTTTGTAAAATCTGATGTATATTAATGGCATCAGTGTTTGAATGATAAAGAGAAAAATGGGAGCTAGATAGAAATTCCAGTGTAATTCTCAACCCCCACCTCTTGAGTCCCTGTTAGGATCCTCACTCTCCAGACATCTAAAATACTGTAATTAAGTAAATCAGCCTCAAATGTATAAAGCACGGGTCCCCAAACTAAGGCCCGGGGGCCGGATGCGGCCCAATCGCCTTCTAAATCCGGCCCGCGGATGGTCCGGGAATCTGTGTTTTTACATGAGTAGAATGTGTCCTTTTATTTAAAATGCATCTCTGGGATATTTGTGGGGCATAGGAATTCGTTCATTTTTTTTCTCCAAAATATAGTCCGGCCTCCCACAAGGTCTGAGGGATAGTGGACTGGCCCCCTGCTGAAAAAGGTTTCTGACCCCTGGTATAAAGGATATGAGTATTGGATGGCGTGGTATAAATGATTAATCTCAAGAGGTGTCCAGAGCACTGTCTAGTCCTGTTATGGCTGGGCCAGGGAGGTAATCAATGCCTCCTTGAGGGTTGGTTCCTGCCTACTTGAAGGAGGCAGTGGTAAACCACTCAAGAAAGAGGCCTTTTCTGTGGTGGCTCCCGGCTTGTAGAATGCTCTCCCTAGGGATGCTCGTCTGGTGCCGTCGTTGCATATCTGTGACTAATTAAACAATCTGTGTCCTTTTAAACTGGGGGGGAGTATTATTTATGTTTGTAACTGTGTTACATATTTTTGTGTTTCTCGATTATAAACTGCCTTGTGATCTTGAGATGAAGGGCGATACACAAATTAATAAATGATAAAAATAATTAATGAATAGGGCTGAAAGACACAACTCCAGTGTTGTCCATGTGCCATGTCTGCTTCCTACTCTTAATATCTGATTTGGGAACAGCTTCTCATTCATTTTTTTTTTAAATTATGCACTACTCTGCTCAGGCTTTGAAAATTCATCCAGATGACCTCAGTTCACCCTGGTTTCAGGCTGGCTCTCATTAGGAGGCAAAACATTTTCTTGCCAGGAGAAGCGCATTGGCATGCTTCACACAGTCGTTTGAGGAGAAGCCAACGCATTAGGCAGTTCCATGAGAAGGGCGCCTTCCTAAAGCAGACAGTGCCACTCTGCTGGAATGCTAACTGGCTTTTTAGGTCATCTACAACTGAGCCATCGCCAACCCGGTCCCTTCAAGATTCTTTGGACTCTCATCAGCCCAGATCCCATTCATGTACAGTCATACCTCGGGTTACGGCCGCTTTAGGTTGCGTTTTTTCAGTTTAAGAACGTGGCAAACCCGGAAGTAAACACTGCATGTGCAGAAGCACTCTATCGTGCTTTGCGCATGTGCAAAACCGCCACTCTGGTTGCAGACTTTTTGAGGTGCGAATGGCACCCCGGAACAGATCGTGTTCGCAACCAGAGGTACCACTGTGTAACATTATTTGCACCTAGAGAACAGTGTGAAGGGTTCTAATGCCTCTTTGCTGAAGCTTAAGTTAAGCTAGGTTTGTTTTTCACAGAGATACCTCGCTATTGAGTGCAAATTATGTTCTCTTCAGCCACCTATACACATAAGAGAGAATTAGACATGTTGCTTTTTTTTTAAGGATTGTTGTGAGGATAGGAGCGGGTTGGGGGAAGAACTGTACTCATCCTTGATGGAGGATATAAAATATATTTTATATCCTGTTATGTTCCCATTTACCTCTGGCTTCTGAGAATTTCAGCAGGCATTGCCCCCACCATACACTTTCTAACATAAAGATTTGAAACATGTGCTTTTCAAACGGAAACCAAAATTTCCAAGAAACTGAATCCAGCTCATGCCATGTCCTTCGTTTCTCCCTTCCCGGCATTCCTGTGGAATCACAGCATACAGCCTTGAGTGTAGGAACCTGTGTTCTATATTGGGCATCCTTTAAAACACCACAATTTTGAGCAGCATTTGGGAGGCGGTGGGCAGAACTGACTACAATGTGACCCAGTAAAAGCTTTTAAGAGCCGATGCAAAATGCATGAGCACGCCAGCCACAAACAGTTATTTTGTACTGCTTTCCTGGAAGAGAGAGAAAATCTCGGTACCGTGTGTGTCGTGTGGGTGGGTGTGCTCTGTTGCTCCTTTACAAAAGGTGCTTGCTTGAAAAGCTTTAGATCTGCACCATCCAAGCTCTTGCTCTGCCTGATTGTCCTCACTTCCCCTTCTGTTGCCTGTGTGGAAGAGTGTGTGTGTGTGTGTGTGTGCCCTGGCATACTGAACGTTCCCTCAGGACGCTGGGATCCTCTGCAGTGACCTAGTTTCGTTCCGTACAGTGATGAAGAGTTCAGCACCAGGCCCAGCCTGGGATTTTACCGCATGGGTCTCCTGGAAGGAGAAAGCCAATAATCCGTTGCCTCAGCAGAGTCACTGCCGCTCTCGTGTTGTGAGGAGGGCTGCTGCTGTTGGGCAATAGGCCTCTCCGCGAATCGATCTCCTAGCATTTTCCTCATGAAACTACTTACACTTGGTTTCCCTTGCCAATTCGACTATTTATTTATAAAACTAACTGTAGTATTGTGAGATGCCTTGTACTGCCCTTTTGAGGGTGCAAGGAACCTCTCAGTTTCACGAAACAACACAATAAACGGTTTTAAATGATAAAGCTACCAGTTCTCTATCTCCAGGTCTCCAGCTGTTGCTGGACTACAACTCCCATCGTCCCTGACTGCTGGTCCTGCTAGATAGAGATGATGGGAATTGCAGTCCAACAACAGTTTGGGACCCAAGTTTGAGAAACACGGCTAGAAGAAGAAACCAATTGCAGCCGAATGTTTCATTGCAAAGTTGTTATTTGTGCAAGCTGCCTTAGGAGTGTTGCAGTCTTTAAAGGCGACTTGGGAATGCTTGTTATAATAATAACAGGGTTTATTTCTGATCGAAGAAAAGGAAGAAGGGATAGAACAGAAATGCGAACATACACGGATATAAGCATATATTTAACATATGATATCCATACTCTGCAAAGAAAGAAAGCTACCACCGTTAAAATGATAAGAACACTGTTTCCTTTTTCACTGCACCGCCTGCATCTTAACTTCTCTTCAATATGGAGGAGGATCTCATTACATCAGAAAATACCCTTGTGCAATGGGTTGTCTGCAACACTGCAGGTGTTCCACTTACGCAATGGGATTTTCTCTTCTTCTCTCCCACCCCCTCCAAAATCTGCTCTGGGGGTCGTCGTCCCCCAACCTCTAGGGCAGATTTGAGGGGGGGGGGGGTTTCAGGGAAGAGGTGAGCAGGGAGAAGTTCCATTGCAGAAGGGGCAGTCTGCGAATGTAACAACAATGTTGGAAAATATCCAGTATGTCTGCCTTAAATGTGAATTGCAAAATTACAATGGTAATGGGCGGTGGTAATTGCCCGATAAATCAGTTGGGATTCCTCTTCCCAGTTTCCCAGGTTTGGGGGCAAGTAATTTGAATTGTAACAAGATTTGGCATTTCCTTCTCAGAATAGGAACGTGACTCTCATTTGCAGCTTCCCTCAAATTGTAAGGGCTCATCCTGTCAAAGGTTGACAGTTACGTTCGTTGCATTCCATGTGGAATGAGGCTAATATACTAATTTTTCCATATCCAGGACCTTATTTAGCATCAAAGTGTCGGCTCTGGGGTGTATTATTAGTCGCTTGTGTGTTCAGCCACAAAGTAAATCTGCTTCAGGCTAGGAAGAAAAAAATCTAGCATGAAAGAACAATAGTCTCTAAATCCTTAAGTGTCCTCCTGCGTATTTGCCATTATATAGAAGATGAAAAGGAACCTGAAGGCTTCAGGCCCAGCTAGATGATACATGAAATGTGGAGTTACATTTCTCATTCTCTCATATATATATATATATGAATGAAAGAAAAAGGCAGCTGGAGGGGGTGTTAACCCTTACCTCCTGCACTGTGTTCCTAATTAAAATTGCCCTCTCTACTGAAGCTGTTCCTCCAGGCCAGTAAGGCAACTCCCATTAGCACCAGAGGGCGCTTCCTTCATTCTGAACACAGCAGCTGTGTATGGTGGGTGGGTGTGATCCTAGTTGCCATCCCCTTGGATGGGAGGTTGCCTGCTCTTGCTGGAGTTGCACTGCCTCTGAAGGAGCAGATACACAGATTGGAGGTACTTCTGGATCATTTGCTGTCGCTTGAGGCTCAGGTGGCCTCAGTGACACAGAATGCCTTCCATCAGCTTTGGCAGGTGACCATGCACAGGGACATGTCCCCTATCTGCACAGGGACAGCCTAACTACCGTCGTCCGTACTCAGGTAACCTCTAGGTTAGATTACTACAATGTGTTATGCGTAGGACTTCCTCTGAAGACGGTTCGAAAACTTCAGAATTTGGCAGCCAGGTTGCTCGCTAGGGCAAGACCCTTTGAACATATTGCAATGATCCTTCCCAAGTGACAGAGGCGTGAAGCAGATTGTATGGTGAAATAGCAGAATGGCTCATAGCAGAATGAACGGCAATGTACTGTGTTGGCATGCACACCAATGGGCAATGAGAATGCTATTGCTTCCTGAATTTTTAGTGAGTTTCTAGTGGGAATGGAGCTATTAACTGCTGTATTCCCAGTAGAAGCACTCTGAGTACACCAAGGCTTGTGGAGTAGGAGTTTGTGGCCGAATCCTTCCCACCATTGTATAACTGGGAAAGCTAAGTGATTCCTTTATTTCTTTTTTCCTAGGGTCGCCATGTCAAAACAGGACAGCTTGCAGCTATTAAAGTCATGGATGTCACCGGGGTAATGTATTATTCTTTTCTTGACTTTATGATCATGTAATCTACTGAGCAATGTGCAGCTCTGTCAAATATTGAAACCTCAATTTTGCTGTCCATTGGTTTCCACAGCAAGAGGACACCCATGGACTTGGATGGGAATGGAAGTGGGCCCCTTTTTGTTTAAAAAGCAACGATTGGCATGCTCAGTCAGCAGCAGGCTCACCGTCATGGAAGAACCTATAGTTGACCCTCAAGTTGCTGTGCTGCGGCTCATTGTGAAGCTAGCTTGGATAGGAAGCTGCCTTATTCTGTGTCAGACACTTTGCCCATCTAGCTCAGTTTTGTCGGCACTGACCTGCCAGCACCTTTCCAGGTTTTCAGGCAGGGAAGAATCCCAGGCCTACCTGGAAATGCTGGGGATTGAACCTGGGACCTTCTGCATGCAAAGCAGAGGCTCTGCTTATGAGCTATGGTCCTTCTGTGCTCAGTTTGATGAGCAAGCAGGACGTCGACAAGGAGGTGCAGACACTGCCACTTGCTTGGCCAACCTCGTTTTCCAGCATCAGTCAACTATGCCTGCTTTGATTGGCTGTCGCTGTACCATTAGTTTAGCTGAGAGGTATGAGTGGCTGTCCTAAGCTGGCAGGCTTGTTTTGTCTTTGCTCTGCCCCTTCCCCAGATGCTTTCGAGGGATAATTATGCAGAATCTGTTCAAATGCATAGCTTGAGAAAATAAATGAATCTCTTCTATTCCTTTACCTCTCGCATGGTACTAGTCCTCAGGGTGTCACCTTACTAGATGGCATTCTTCCACCCAGGATTGAGCTGGAACTCACTGGATCAAGAAACACTGCTCAGAATGAGATTTTTTTTTTTTACCAATAGCAATAGAAATATGTATGCCGCAACTCGGTGCGTGGAAACCTTTGATATTCTGAGCACTGGATTGTTTCACCTTGCAAGAACCCAGAGTTGGGTGCCTTTAGCTGTTGTGTGGCTAGAAGATGCATTGCAGAAAATGCATAAATATGGTCACTGAGGAATTTGCATGACAAAAAAGGAACAGGGATTTTCAAGGTATTAAGCTTGTTATTCCCTTAATAGGAGGAAAATAAACTACGCGCTTGCCAATAGGCCACAGGGGAAGAAAGTGTAGAATTGCTAAAGCTTTCGGAAGCATAAGCACTTCAGGGTTTACTTAATAAGAGTCTTAATTCACGAAAAATCACACACCATATTTTTAAGCCTCATTCTCAAATTTTGTGCCTGAAAATGCAGCGTGAGATTTCAGGGAGAGCTTGTATTAAAAAGAACACAATTAAATATGGGATTTAAGCCAATCCCCTTCTCTATTCCCCCCCCCCCGGCCCCCCATGCACATCCATCCACTCTGTCACTTACACACTCACACTCCCTTCTCGGAACTTTGTGGATTCTTCTGGCTCGCACTTGCTTTGTCTTCTGGCAGCCATTTTTCTTTTGGCTCAGACAGAGAAGTTTCAATCACACCTTGGAAGTGGAATGGAATCCGTTCCAGAAGTCAAACCAAAGTGCGGCTTCTGATTGGCTGCAGGAAGCTCCTGCAGCCAATCAGAAGCCCCGTCAGATGTTCGGCTTCCAAAAACAGTTCGCAAACCGGAACAGTCACTTCCGGGTTTGTGGCATTCGGGAGCCAAAACATTCGAGAACTAAGCTGTTCGGAAACCAAGGTACTATTGTATACAGGTGCCCATACCTGGCTCCTGGTTCAACAATAGATTGGAACGGGAACTTTAAGCCTGGCAGCTTTTAGAATAAACAGCAGATTTTCGTCGGGATAGGTGTAACCGCATGTCACTTGACTCCAAATCTTCAGATGACATCAACCAGTGGTTCCAATTGGATGCCAAAATGGTGCTCACTTCCCTCAAGTCTCATCCCACCCAGCCAGCTTGGAAGGATACCACAGTCCAAAATAATATTGTTTAATACCCTTTAAGAAATGTCCAGGAGTCTACAAATAATGATGATTGAAAATGGCTTGCCATTCACTGGGAAGCAGGGCTAGCCTCAGTTTGAGGGGGGTCCTTGGAGAAAGGCACACTTTGATCAAAGGAACAGGTTGCTGAGAGAATTGTTAATTTCCTGATTGCCTATTTCCTACCAGACAAGGTTCAAGCTTCTTCTGTTAATTCACAAAGCCCTAAACTCCTTAGGCCCAAAGCACTTTAAGGACTGCCTCATTACTTATGTTCCACCTTGATCACTGAGATTTTTGGATGGGGCTCTTTTCATGCCCCACCCCCATGCCCCTAGGGTTCAGTTGGCTTTCAGCAAGGACCAAGCCTTTAATCTGGCATACCCTGACCTGGGAAACCTTGCCAACAGAAAATGCAGCATGAATCATCCCAGCTTTCTTCTAGCTGTCTTCTAAAAATGCCAAATGCCGCAAACCTGGAATGTTTCGGTTTGTGAATTATTTTGTTTCGGTTTGTGAATGTTTTTTGGAAGCTGAACGTCCAACGCAGCTTCCGTGGCTTCCGAATGAGTGCAGGAACCTCCTGCAGCCAATTGGAAGCCGCGCCTTGGTTTTCGAACGTTTTTGGAAGTCAAGCAGAACGGATTCCTTTCGAGAACCAAGGTACGGCTGTAAAATAAATTATACATTGTTGCAACTAACATACTATCCATATTGAACTTTAATTGCTCTCAGTTTAAACATCCAGGCTGCAGTCCTAGGCATAGCATTGCTTTAATAAACTGAATTCAGTGTTAGAAACTGAGATATGAAAGTTAGGAGCTAAGTGGCACCTTAAACCTAGGTTATGGGCGCCACAATGGAATGTCTGGGCGTGCTTTTTTAATAACAAGAATACAAAGCTGAAAATGAATAAACTGCCTCTAAGATATTATGTTCATTTTTCACATGGTCTAGTCCTCATCTGAAGACTGCAAAAAAACAAAAAAACAGCCATACTTCCCCTGCCTGCCCCCCTAATATTCTTATGAGGGTTCCTTCTTCAGTCTTCAGAGAGTGGCTGGAAGTGTAGAGGCAGAAAAAGGCCCTCCTTTTATTCCAGCAGTGGCAGCTTTTAATCTGCAATCCTAGGCTCAGTACTGCGCCCAGAGCTCAGAAACTGCTCGCATTAATGAAATTCCCTGTCACAAAACGCGCCTCGAACAATGGGAGTTTCGAACTCTGAGTGTCTTGTATCCAGAGGTTGCTTCTGCTGGTGGAAGGAGTCTTCTTCATTGGCAGAAACCTTGTCCATTCACAGATGGGAGCCTTTGGATACGACCAACCCAGTGCGCTTAGCTTTCCGTGGCATTTCACTGGCACGCAACTTTATGTACTGAGATTGTGAATGAGGATTTTTCATTATAAGAAAGGGAGAAGGGTTGGGGAGGGATGAAGATAAAAATGAACCAATTATGATTAAGACGAAGAGAAATAATGCCTGGAAATAAGCCTGTTGTTGATTTGGTGACACTGATTATATTTCTTTTTTATCCAGGATGAAGAGGAAGAGATTAAGCAAGAAATTAACATGCTAAAGAAATATTCGCATCACCGAAATATTGCTACTTACTATGGTGCTTTCATTAAGAAGAACCCCCCAGGAATGGATGATCAGCTTTGGGTATGTAATGTTTCCTTCCTCCTCTTCTTCTTTTTACAAACAGCGTTTATTTTCTTTGGCTTATCTCCATGGGATATTCAAAATCCCTGTGACATTTCACAGAAAACCACGAAGGACTTATTGTTTCCTTGCCTCTGGAATCTGTGCGCTTCCTTTTTAAGGGCTGTGTTTCTCAGATGCTCTAGATCACCTGCATATTGCTGTAAAGAAACAAGACTTCCATTTCTTCTAGCATAGCTTAAGGTTTGAAGTAGACACTGTTTCTGTAAAAAAATATTGCGCATTAAGAATGTGACAAAAGAAGCAGCAGCTGGATCAGACCAAAGAGCTATCTAGTACTACAACATCATATTCTCACAGTAGTCAACCTGCAAGCAGAACTTGTGTTTAACAGTGCTGTGTTCAATTGTGGTCCCCAGCAAGTGGTATTCAGAGGCATATTGCATCAGATTCTGGAGCTATTTAATCTTCTCCATGAATTTGCTGAAAAGCCTTTTAAAGCCCTCCCTGTCGGCTGCCATCACTCCATCCTCTTACGGCGAATACCATAGTTTGATTATGCACCGTGAGAATAACTGCTTCCTTTTGTCCTGAGTCTTTCAGCATTCAGCTTCATTGGATGCCCCCAAATTATTATATTATTCGGGTGGTGGTGGAAATTCTCCCAATTCTCTTTATCCACATCATAGACAATTTTACACACTGGTTCTCACACGCCTCCCTTACTCACCCTTTCCCTAAACTTAAAAGTTGCAAATCATAGAATCAGAGAGTTGGAAGGGACCCTGAGGATTAGGTAGTCCAGCCCCCCGAGATGCAGGAATATGCAGCTGTCCCTTACAGGAGATCGAACCTGCAACCTTGCTGTTATCAGCACCATGCTCTAACCAACTGAGCTATATTGTAACCTTTCCTTGTAGGGGAGTTGCTCTAGTCCCATTTGACTGCCCTTTTCTGGATTCTTCTCCAGCTCTACAATATTCTTCTTTGAGGTTCAGCAACTGCAGTTATATATAGTATTCCATGCTAAATAAAACCTGTAGGGTGTTAAATGCTATAGGGTACAGGTTTGACACCTGTGTCATGTCTGCCCTGTGCCCCCTTGCACTCCATAATCTCTAGCACAATTTGTCACCTGTGTTGACATCAGTGTGAACCCTGGATTGAATGTTAACAGTGGTAGCCTGGCGCAGGTTTTGCAAATATGGGGCCCATTTGTGAATCAGATGACTCATTCAGAAGGTATCCTTTGGGCCCATAGTTGAAAGCAGCACTGTGTATTTTGACCCACGTGATTCACTAAACCACCACGTTTTTAGTTGCCTGATTGAATTAGAAGTCGTGAGAATTCTGCCCTTCCTGCTCTGGAGATAAAAATGCTTGTTTATTTCCCCCTCTTGTCTTTGTCGGAATAAAACTCCTTGCTGATAACGCCCAAGTTATTCTCTTTATCAACTCTCGGATGAAGTGGTACAAGAAATAATAATAGTGAAAAGCCAGAGTTCTTTCAGTACAGATTAGAATCTCTTCGAAAGAGCAGGTTTCCGACACATTTTATTGTCACCATCCTTGAAGTGCATCTTTCTATTTTCACTGCACACATTTTATAATATTTGTAATTTTCATGAAAATGTTCTGTAATTGCTTTTCGCTTGCCATAAGCTGCCCTGAGCGGAGGAAAGGCAGGTACAGGTGCTCTGAATAAACAACATTAAAGTGCAAGACAACACAACCCCTTGTCAGGCTCCAGGGATAGAGACCCAGTGGGTGTAGTTTGCTGTCCAAGCCAACCCCCATAACAAGTTCCGTAATAGAGTTGGTTTTCTTTGACAGTGAGGTCTTCACGGTTATAGAGCCTAGGTGCACTCAGGCATAGCCAGGGTGTTACGTACAAAATCCAAAAGAGGAATGTTACATCAGCGAATGGAACATCTCACTTTATTGTTCTTAGAAAACACTGCTTTCATTTTCTTTTAAGAGAGAAACTGAGGATTAAAAATAAATAAATTCCACCTTGGTTAAAATTTAGTAAGATCGCCAGGAGACAGGCGAAATTTCTACAAGGGTTGGATTCGTCTCACGAATCCCTGGCCTGTTGTGTGAACGTAAGAATCAGGAGAACAGGGTTTGAAGGATCCATTTTAAGGCCTAGCCAAGTCCTGTGCAGAGCTTGTCTGAAGTCCCTGGTCAGCTGGGAGGCACAGGGTGTTCTTGGCATGACAGTGTAAATCCGGCAGGGCTGTGACAGGGCTCCATGACCTGCTTAGACCTCCAAGGCCTAGGGCAAGTGTACTCGGCTGCACCATACCTCTGCATGGGCCTGGGCCTAGATCAGGGTAGCTAAACAATTGTCATCCAGAGGTTATTTGGAGTACAGTGCCCATCATCACTGACCATTCACCACGCAGGCTGGGACTGATGGGAGTTGGAGTCCAGCAGTGCCTTTGGAGCCATCCCTGACTAACCACTCCTGGCCTATGAACACTTTCAAGCATTGAGATCAGAACAATAGGGGGACTCTCTGTTCCCCCACCACAGACCTGCCTCCCTTCTTCTTTACCCTTGCCTTTCCTCACTTCAACTCTGCCTTGCCTTGCTTTGCCTCACCTCCCATATTTCTATATTGCCTTGCTTGAATAAATCCCACCAGCAGCCGTGGGAGATGCTAACTTTGGCAGAGGGGAAGCACCATCCTTTTTATATTATTCCATGGAAGCTGGAAGAGGTGAAAACTGTAGAATTTGGGCCGTTTTTTCAGAGCCTGGAATGTAAAAAAACAAAACAAAAGGAAGAGAATAAAAATAGATGGATGTGTGTATAAATATAGTGGATAAATATAGATGGATGTGTGTACATTTATTAGTGCATTAATTAGAGCCATTCACTCAGGTATGCTTTACACTCTGTTACACCTCTAGAGCCCAGGGCACATTGCGGACATGAAATAAAATTTCTCTCCCAAATACTCATAAAGTAGACTGCCCTGCAAATATAAATCCCTCCACTCTTTAACATCCAATTAGCTGTACA
This sequence comes from Lacerta agilis, assembly GCF_009819535.1. Lineage (NCBI taxonomy): Eukaryota > Metazoa > Chordata > Lepidosauria > Squamata > Lacertidae > Lacerta > Lacerta agilis. Next base: position 81,601,646 of record NC_046316.1, on the reverse strand, counting down.
GTGTCCAATGACCACATGCTCAGTTTATTAAATCAGACTCAATAGCTCACCAGATTGTTCTCCTTCCACCCCTTTGGCTTTTGTCTTTTTGGAAGGGGTGGTTGGGAGGGCTCCATCCTGTTCCCCTATCCTCATTTTTAGTGATCTTCATCCCACACGATTACTCTCCTTTGCCCTACCTGGACTTGCCTTGTTAGATTTAATGAGATCATAGCAGCAGGCGTCTAACATTCTGGGGCCTTGTCTTAAGTAATACCTTTTTAGGAACAATGGGAGAAATTAATGCTAAGGGTTACCAAACAGAGTAAGGGGTACAAAATTAAAAATCCATTCCATTCGCATTGGTATTCCAGAGCCTCTTCTAGAAATGTTATTGCAAGCTGTGGAGCCCTTCTTTAATTTCAATATGTTAACACAAAAGCATACATCCGCAAGGTAATATAGGTGCCATTCTGCTTTATGTTTGTCATCTGTCCTTGCTGTCTAGGGTGGATTGAAGTGATTAACTGAAAGGCACTGCCATGCATGTACAATGGCGTTGGCTTTTTCGCTGCTCGTCTGCTGTTTGCAGAGTTGCAGTGTTCAGGCAGACAGAGAGCTCCAGGCTGGTGAAAGCTGGGGGCAGAACGCTGGTGACAGAGCCGCTCCCCAGAGGGGATGAGGCTCATGCCTTCCTGTCTAAGGATGGATTGCTTCCATGGCAACCCTCAGAGTTTAGATTTAGAATGGTTGGTAGATTCATAATGAGAGGCTGGGTGGGGGCTGAGAGGGGGGAAATGCATATGCAGAGCATGCAACAGAGATATATTCTTGGTAGGGTGGGGTAGATTTGCCAGGATTCCCGTTCTTCTTCCACCATGGAACTGAGATGACCATGGCTAGTAATTTCCCCCAAACCGTGTGGCTGATAAGAGAGCACTGTATGTTATACAATCTGTCAGAGGCTAAAATGGCACCAGTCTGCATTATTATTTTTCAACATCCAGTGGCCAAATCTGAAGCTAGCTGATCAGCAAGCTCTCATATGACCCTGGGCCCTTGTTTCACCCATCTTGCGATGGCTCCTTCTAATTGGGAGCCAGTAAAGTATCCCAGGCTGCTGGTTGCCAGTTGCCAGTCAACTGCTGCCACTGAGGACCTCTGAAGGCAAGAGAGTGGGGCCTATCTGCTGGAACTTGCTCACTCCACAGTGACCAAGTGGACTTGGGCTGGACAGACCTTTAAATACAGGACTTTGTTCTGTAAAGTAGGACACATGGCTACCTTGCATCTTCCGGTGGGAAGGAAAGGAGTACAGGTACTAGAAACCTGCAGATGGTAAACAGTATTGGGCTGGGCCCATTTTGTTTTGTTTTCCTCAGCAGCGCAGCTCTGGAGGGCATGGGGAACAGCCTTCTTTACCTTTGCCAAGTCCTACTTCCATCTTTGTACTTCTCCCTCTCAGCCATGAGTACAAGAAAGTACAACTGTTCCAAACATAGAACGTTGAAGTGATGGTGTCTTTGCGAATAGCCTGCAGTCTCTTTGTGTAGAGGCAAAGAAGTGCTGTTGTTGTTTCTAAATCAGGCACCCATTTTGGTTTGGGCGAATCTGTGTTTTAATGTAGTCGGGAACACTTTGTCACATTTGCCATTATTATTGACACCTCTTTCATTTAATACGTTCATGACACGGCTAATTGGAAATGCCTTGGTTTTTAGCAACAAGTGCTTACAGTAGTGTCCTATTGAGATGGCAGCCTCTTTGAATCAACATTCCACCATCTGTGTCAATGACAAAATTGACGGTTCAACAAAATATTTTTCTGAATTTCCCCCCTAGCTTTTGACGGCTATGTTTTTTAAACCTTGACTGTGCATTTTATTATGGTACCGATTCTTTTGGCTTCATTATTGATGTTTTACTGCTGTTATTTTCGTTGTGTTCTGTGATTTGCCATGATCAGATTTATTTTTTATGTAAACTGTTTTGAGGTGACGGGGACATAAGCAGATATAATAATGAAAATAATAATACCCTTCTGTATGTTCTGGATCTTTAGAGGAGCACCAAAAAACAGAGTGATGTGAAACCCTTGTAGGTTTAGCTGACTTAATTTCTGGGATGCTTCTGTATATTTAGAAGCTTCCAATACACCAAGACAACAGGTTGCTTCATGTGTATCTGGTCCATGGGGTCACGAAGAGTCAGAAACGACTAAACGACTAAACAACAACAAAACATTAATTGAATTTAATCTCACATTTAAAAACACAAATTAGCATGAGGTGGACCTATGTGTCCCAGTTATTCAAAGTTCAGCATTCTGGCTGCAAGCCCATTATCACAGAACATCGCTTCCATGCTCTTGTGAACAAACAGTATTCCCAAACCCTGTGGGCAGAATTCACATACCTTTCTGCTGTGGTTTGGCAGCAACCACAGCACCGGCATCTACATATCTCTACAAGAAATGTGTAAAAGTAGCTCTTCTGTTTGGAGCAGGGTGGAAGCAAAATGGAAATTTGAGAACGGTCAAAAATGTCGCTGGAGGGAGGGAGTTCTACAAGATTAAACAGTTCTGCCTTGCTCTTACAGATCATATTGCCTTTATTCTATTAAATTATATTATTCAAGTTAGGTGTGATACCACATTAAGCCTGTATTATGTTCTGAAAGGACAGTCTGTTAACTAAATCACCTGAGCAATTTGACCAGGTCTGGCAGTTTCATTCCTCATTGCATTTAGATAAAGGTAAGGCTACTTCTGAAATTGTGAAGGGATACAGACATAGGCATAGACACATACTGTTGACTTGCAACTTACACAATTTCAGCTTCACGTGCTTGGCTGCAGGGGGAGGGGGTCTGCAAGTGAAACACCAGCAATCTTACCTGCCATTGCGCTCGCCTTCGGATAGTGTTCAGGGGTGCAGGGAGAGTGTGTGTGTGTTTTTTTACGGTTCATTTCCCAGTTTTTAAAGGGTTGTTTTGACTATACATGATTTCGGCTTTACACTCTATCCCTGGAACATAGCTTCAGCATAAGATGAGAGTCGTGTATGTATGATAACTGTTGGCCTTCTTAAAAAGTGAAACAGGGCATTCATTTACAGTGCAATCCTATACATATCTATTAAGAAGTAAGCCCCACTGAGTTCAATGGGACTTGCTCACACATAACTGTGTGTCAGATTACATCATTAGGTATATGCACACAGCCTGCCACTTGAATATACTGTGACCCCTTACTTTGCATAGCCTAGTAGTTGCATCACCTTGCATAGCCTAGTTATTTTGCATAGCCTAGTAGAGACATCACCTTGTCGACAAAGGTCCATATAGTTAAAGCCATGGTTTTCCCAGTAGTGATGTATGGAAGTGAGAGTTGGACCATAAAGAAGGCTGATCGCCGAAGAATTGATGCTTTTGAATTATGGTGCTGGAGGAGACTCTTGAGAGTCCCGTGGACTGCAAGAAGATCAAACCTATCCATTCTGAAGGAAATCAGCCCTGAGTGCTCACTGGAAGGACAGATCCTGAAGCTGAGGCTCCAATACTTTGGCCACCTCATGAGAAGAGAAGACTTCCTGGAAAAGACCCTGATGTTAGGAAAGATGGAGGGCACAAGGAGAAGGGGACGACAGAGGACGAGATGGTTGGACAGTGTTCTTGAAGCTACCAACATAAGTCTGACCAAACTGCGGGAGGCAGTGGAAGTCAGGGGTGCCTGGTGTGCTCTGGTCCATGGGGTCACGAAGAGTCGGACATGACTAAATGACCAAACAACAGTAGTTGAATACTTGTGTCTTTGAAGTCAGAATGTTCGATAAAAGATTGTGTTGTGCATCTGGAGCAAACTTTCAGAAATTCCTGTTTTCTGACTGACTGGTGGGAAAGCATAGATTTATACAGCTATGTCCTTTAAAAGAAGTATGCCTATTTTCAAGAAAGGTGTCTCAAAGTGACATACAACAATGTTTTAAGTCAAAACCCATTGTGGAAAACCAGAATCCAAGGCCAAACAAAATTGCAGCCAAAAGTCAGTTCAAACAAACATATCCTTCGCCTACCAGTGAAAATATGGGAAGTTAGGGGCCAATTATATTTCTTCTTAGGAGGTGTTTTTCAAGGAGCCACAGGTGCTTCTAGTGGAGACCAAATTTAGTTTTTTCCATAGAAAGGAATCTGAAGCAGGAACTTACTTCTAGATCTTGATGTGATTGTTCATACTCCACACAACATTCTTCTTTCTTCCTTAGAGAAAACCAAACCTTCCTTCAAACTCTCACATGTACACAGAAGGAAGGAATGACATTGACCCCTGCTGGTTTCTAAAGCTTTTATAGAAACTATTAGATCTCAGAAATCTGTATTCAAATCCATTGTGAATCATTAACTCCACGGGAGACCTGAGTGTTCCTATCTTTCACCTTCAGTTCCTGATCTGTTAAATAGGGATATTTATTATCTGCTACCTCCTGAAGTTGTGGGGGAAGGATGAGATTGGCATTGTATAGTGTGCAGCTTGCTCCAAAATGTTGCAGAAATTATATAACCAGTAAAAACACCCTTTTTCTCAAGAAGGCGGTTCTGACATCCTGTTTGTATTCTTCCAGATTTTCAAACTTCCCAGGCCAAGGGAAACTTGAAAGTGGAAAGATTGCCATTATTTAATGATTGCTTTTCTCTTTCAGCAGTATTGCCTGTTGCCAACTGCAGTGTGTTTCACTGGGTTATTGCAACCTGGAGGATGCTTTCTGTTTAATTATAATAATTGCACTTTTGTTTCCTTTGCCAGCTGGTGATGGAGTTTTGTGGTGCTGGCTCTGTCACTGATCTGATCAAGAACACAAAAGGGAACACTTTGAAGGAGGAGTGGATTGCCTACATCTGCAGGGAGATTTTACGGGTACGTGACCAAAATGGGCTTAACCACCTTTCAGCCTGTCATTGACAGCAAATGTTGCCTAGGTTCAGTGTGAACACAATGCTACTTCCGACCAAGCAGTGGTTTGCAAACCAGGGGCCAGGTTTGGGAATGCCTGCTGCCCCTCTCTAGCACAAATTACCACTCTTCCCTTCTCACTCACAGACTTAACCGTGGTTTAGCGTCACACCTGTACTGATAATTGCAGATCTTGATTAAGACAGCAGTCTTGGCTAGTGTTAAGAAAGGTTAGTTTCTGTGAGGATGTAACACTAAACCATGGTTCCAGCAAGCAGTGGAAAGGAGTGGGAACCTGACCTGGAAAAGCGAATGAGGAACAGGGAGAGTACAGAATCCCAAAGCTAGTTCCTGATTTGTAAACCATAGTTTGCATGGAACCAACATTCTGCCTGTGCTGAGTCTCTGCTCTGGTTTTTAATGCATAGAAAAGAGACATAATCTGGAAGATGGCTCCTGAGGTTTTGTGGCTAGTCATAAGAGAAGTTTGTAGGTGCCTGTAGGTATAAATGATTCATAGTCACTTAAATATGATGTATAATGAATGAGTGAGGGTCAGTTGCCTTTCTTTCTTTCTCCCTCAACTTTTAAGCCTGTTCTTTCTTTCTTAGGAAAAAAAAATCCTTCTTTAATATTAATAGGAACAAAGGTCTGTCTAAATTATATTCAATTTCTTTTTAGGAAAATGGGGGGAAAGAGAAAATGCATTTTTAGGGCTTTTCAAATGACAGTTTATTGTGGAAATTGTGCTGTTCATATATGCGGGTTTTTCATACCATCTGTGTGACAATGGAGTCATCAAAATTACATTTAATCCAGATTTCCTCTTACTGTGGGAAATCTGTTAAATAAAAATACTGCATTATACATCCCCAGTCAGTCACAGTTGCACTTGGTCATGTGCGGTGATGTTTGGGGTAATTTGCCTTCATCACCACATCCCTAGGTCCATTAGCATTATGTGTGAACATAGCCTATGGATTGAAGTGGTCCTCAGGCTAGGTCTTGCGGTGGAACCCTCTCCAAGGAGCAAACCTTTTTAAAGTCAAATCAAACCAAGGCACATTTCATGTTAAGGAGGTAAACACCAGCTTGAGGGGAGTTGTGCTATTAAAATAGCAAGTTGAAATTCTTCACTGTAATAATTTCTTTTATAGCTTGGGATATGTGACTCCTTTACCCTTGAAGACAGCAGCTGCTGCCCAAAGGTTACTCAGTCCTTATCCACCTAATCTACATAGTGTTTTCACATTGCAGTTGGATCACTCAGGTAATGCCCCAGCTTTGCAAGGACAACCATCATGTGAGATCAGCAATAATGAAAACACAGTCACAGATGCTTAGCAGTCTCAAGCTAGCAAAACACTAAAGTGCTTCACTTTAGTGCATGAGTGATCCACATGACTCAAATGTGGATGCTTCTAATATGCTTTTAGCTCCATAGAGGGTTAAGTCACTAGTACGAAAGAGAGGAAGCAGCGCAATGTTCACCCTGAAAATGAAAATGGGATCTGAACACTCCCCAAATGGCACTTGGTATCTGGTGGTGACAAAGCACTTGCTCATTTACAGTAAACACCCCCAGACTGCAGTCCTTTAGCAATTTGATAGGAAAGGCAAGTGACCTGCGGCTAATCAGCTATTGTATTGACTTTCTCATTTCTGTCTCAGGAAGCCACAGCTACCCAGGCTAGGGTTTAAATTTACAAGCTTGGAAAGTCAGTTTCCTAAAATAGTCCACAAGCAATGAGTCATGTTCTGACTGTTGAACCATTCCACCAGTGCCTCATCTTTTGGATGTCAAAAGATGAGCTAACTCCATCTTTTCAGTCGGCTGATAATGCAGGCATCTGGGGATGTGTGTCATCATAATAATGTGTAAAGTGAGTTCTGTTTTGAATCAGCAGCTCCCACAGTTTGCAAAGCCTCAGTGTGATGCACAGGGAAATTACCTGATCTTATGACTCCGTCTCTGAATCAAAGTTTGGGAACCCCCCCCCCCCAACCCCGGACTTTCTTCCCCCTATACTTCACGTCTCACGTGAACATCCCTCATTCCTTTTTCTGTTCTGATTGTGACTACAGTTAGGTTTGCATCTGCACCAACATTTTCGCTAAACGGTAATTAGCACCAAGGAACAAGTTAAAGCCATGATCAGAAGTGGGTTTGTTTACTAATTACACTTAAGTGAGAATGTGATGCAAGGTTATTCTAAGCCATTGCTGTCTCCGGAACTGAGAGGGAATGGGGAATACTTGTCGAAAAGGGGATGAGGGAGAGAGAGGAGCATATAAACCCAAAGGGTGCTTCTTGACATTCTCACCATACTTTTCACCTCTAAAGCCCTAAACGGCCTCGCCCAGTATACCTGAAGGAGCGTCTCCACCTCCCTCGTTCAGCCTGGACACTGAGCTCCAGCTCCAAGGTCCTTCTGCTGGTTCCCTCACTGTGAGAAGTGAGGTTACAGGGAACCGGGCATAGGGCCTTCTCAGTAGTGGCACCTGCCCTGTGGAATGCCCTTCCATCGGATGTCAAGGAAATAAACAACTATCTGACTTTTAGAAGACATCGGAAGGCAGCCCTGTTGAATGAAGTTTTTAATGTTTGATGTTTTATTGTATTATTATTATTATTATTATTATTATTATTATTATTATTATTATTATTCTGTTGGGAGCCGCCTGGAGTGGCTGGGGAAACCCAGCCAGATGGGTCGGGTATAAAAATAAATTATTATTATAATTGGGTAGTTGAGGCCAAGCCATTGAATCTTAGCTTGCATGTGTTCCAAACCCAGTGCATGTGTTACTTTTACCATAGGGCCTGGTATTCTGTTGGCAAACATCCCACCATTTAATAAAATGCACTGTGTTATTTCAACCCATGGTGGTCCCAGGTTATGCGGGGGGCTAATCTAGACCTGCACAGACTGTGACCCGCCAGGCATGTCAGAAAGCCTGTAAGGGAGTTGTCTGCCCTCCTCCTCCTGCAGTCTTAGAAAGGCAACAAAACCTGGAAGCTGCATTTGCTTTGGTGGGCTTCAAGTTGTGAAGTCCGTCAGAAGATTATGCAGCCAGTGTGAAGGGTTTCCCCCCTTGTGGATGCCAATCCCAGGGCAGAAGGAACAAAGCTGCTCTCAGATAACAGAAACCAGTCACTCTTGTCTTACACAGATTTAGATAACAGAAATCAGCAGGACAGGATCAGGTTTCTGACCGCACAGGACTCTGAGGATATAAATTACAGTCTGTTCATAAACCAAGAGTGCCAGAGAGAGAGAGAGAGAGAGAGGTTGGGTGAGAGATGGATATCTCTCCTTCCTGTTTGTTTTTGACCACCAGTGATAGTGCTTCAGGAGACTCCATCTTGAATGGACCATAGAGATGGGTTTTCCTGAGGAAAAATTGCAAGTGATTCTGTCTATTATTTATTATTCTTTAAATCTATAATATTTATGAACCTCCTCTTGGCCCATAAGTATCCAAACAGTGCATGGCAACTAAGGCATGGGATAATGCTCCACTACAACAATGTATATAAAACCCAAATAGGTAAACAGCGGCAGCACAAACTCTTAAAACAGCACAGGGCATGATGCTTAAACCGGGTGTTACATTCATCTCATTTACATGATTCAGCATTAAAACAGACAGTCAAATTAAATAATCAGAATAGAAGAGCAGTGGTGAACGCCACTTGCCAAAAGAGTTTAGATGATGTCTGGCCAAATACTTTTAGGGAGATGATGTGAGGAGCATCCCTTGGCAAACAGTTCCACAGTGCGAGTTGGGCCTTCACGAAGAAGGCCCTGTCCCTCCTTCTAGCAAATCTCATCTGATTTGAATGATGGTCTGTGGCATCCTCCTTGGATCTGAGGAAATGGGGAGAAATACAGGTGAAACTCGAAAAATTAGAATATTGTGGAAAGGTTCATTTCTGTCAGCAATTCAACTTAAAATATGAAACGAATGTATGAGATAGACTCATGACATGCAAAGCGAGATATGTCCAGCCTTGGTTTGTTATAATTGTGATGATTATGGCGTACAGCTGATGAGAACCCCAAATTAACAATTTCAACTTTGGGGTTTTCATCAGCTGGATGCCACAATCATCACAATTATAACAAATCAAGGCTTGACATACCTCGCTTTGCATGTCATGAGTCTATCTCATATATTAAACTCCAGTAGCTAATGAAAACAATTGCTTACATAAATGGACTTTTCCACGATATTCAAATTTTCGAGTTTCATCTATATATGGGAGAATTAAATGCTTCTCGGCCATCTTTACAGACGTATGCGTTGCAGTAATCTAAACAGGAGGTTACCAAGGAATGAGTGGCATGGTAAACCTAGCCTCTGCTGCCTCCTGGATATCAAACGGAAAGGCACAAACCCTTTGGCGCAACATGTAGGCCTAATGACTGCTGCTATAAACAAAGTGAACAAAAAGACAAATCTCTGCTTAAAAGGGAGGTGGTTGTTTTTCCCTTGTGGATAATATTGTTGTAGTTATGATGTATTAATATAATATAATATAATATAATATAATATAATATAATATAATATAATATAATATAATATAATATAATATAATATAATAATAATATAATATATAACAAACATTAACTGTTTCCCTCCAAAAGAATTACCCATGGCACCTTACAACGAATTTCACACTTTCTCCCTCTGACACCACAAAACATTAAATGCTGTATTTATTGCCAGCTGCCAGCAGTTTAGGGACCCTGAATTCTCTTTAAGAGACTGGCTCACTTAATCAGTATTGTTGATTTAATTCATTATTTTCACGCTTTGTGCTTATCTCCCCACCCAGGGCACTTTGTGTTTGCGAGAGTGTATACTCTACCTCTCCTTTGTATATTTATCAGTTCTGTATCCGAACTGGCCTCAATTTAAGCACAGTGACTTGGATCCTAAGACGGTAGCTCAAGGGAGCTGACAGAGTTGTCCTCTCGCATCCTCTCCTTGTCACCACCTGTACCCCGAAAAGCCACTCTCAGAGGTTGCAGAGAGCTTGTGAACAATGTCCGCTGGGGTGTGGGGACTGCTTGTGTGGGGGAGGAATCCCCCAATGAGGCTTTGATCCTAAGAGAAGTTAATTTGAGAACATTTGCGTAGAAAAAAGTTCTCATCCCCTCCTCACTCCAAATCAGCAGAAGGCTTGTAAAAATAGTGGCGTGCAATCTATGAATACAGTAAATATTCCCAACCAGCATTCTTCAGAGTTAAGAGGCAGTGCAGTTAAAGACTTGGGGTCTTCTTACCTGCTCTATTTGTAAATGTCCCTGAAGAAAATGCAGAGCCTTTATGGGCCTCTTCAAAACAAAACATTAAAAAGAAATGGTTTGCAAAACAGTGAACAACCCATGCAACAACATACCTATACCTTGAATCAGCTCATACCATATATGTACTTCATAAGGAGCCAAGACTGAAAAGCTTAGGGCTAATCCACCTTTCCCTACTCACTTTCCAGGCATTGTCAGTGCTTTGAAGCCCTGTGTCCAAGTATTCTCTCTCTCTCTTTTTGCTCCAGAGCTTTCCCCATGAAAACCCACTCTTTACTGCTGAATCGGAGCAAACTACATTTTGCTGAAAACCCAAATTGCCATTTGTTGCACTTCAGCATGTTCAAGGGGCATGTTTGTGTGGCTATATGAGATCCCAAGTGGGAATAGCAAAGGTCTCGGACTGAAACCTTGCAAAGTTGCTGTCAGCCGGAACAGGCAGAAGTAGACTTGGAGAATCACAGAATCATAGAATTGGAGGGGACCACAAGGGTTCTCTAGTCCATGGGTAGGCAAACTAAGGCCCAGGTCCCAGATCCAGCCCAATTGCCTTCTAAATCCAGCACCCGGACGGTCTGGGAATCAGCGTGTTTTTACATGAGTAGCATGTGTGCTTCTATTTAAAATGCATCTCTGGGCATAGGAATTCGTTCACCCCCCCCCCAAAAAAATAGTCCGGCCCCCCACAAGGTCTGAGGGACAGTGGACTGGCCCCCTGCTGAAAAAGTTTGCTGACCCCTGGTCTTGTCCAACGCGCCCCCCCCCCCCGCAATGCAGGAATCTTTTGCCCAATGTGGGGCTCAAACCCATGACCCTGAGATTCAGAGTCTCCAGCTCTACTGACTGAACTATCTCAGCTTAGACAGACCAGTGTTCTGATTTTTTATAAGGTGTCCTCGTAGGCTCAGGTGCTGTTAAAGAGCACAAATTTAACCCTAGAATCCAGAGTATATATTACATGCAAACCTCTTAGGTAACAGCACAGCCAGATTTCTGCATCCTTATTTTTTTAAAAATGCAGCCCTGGTGAAATATGAATAAAACGACTCATAAATGCTGCCAGTAGACAGTGAAAATATTTTTCATTTTGAACATATGAATGCTAATGTGAAATCTAAAGTAGATATGTATATAGCCATGAAAGCAAACCATACTTTACTAGAATTGCAATTTAGGTGGATATTATTTTTTTAAACCCTCCGTGGATGTGTGAAATAAAAATGGAGCCTACGAAAAATGAGAAGAATTAATGACCTAATAAAAAGGTACAAAGGCAAGCTATTTTACTTCTAGCTCTCAAGACAAGCTTTTAATGTGAGCTATGATTAGATTAGGGTCGCGTTCAAGCTACCTAGTAATTTGTGTGGCTGTTGCAGGTTTCTCCTCACTTCCCTGAGCATTTATTTCATCAATACATCATAGAATCTGGAATTTCAGTTTATTGATACTGAAACTAGCAAGAAGAAGCAAGTGTTTGTTGTTAGGATCACGAGTGGCTTCCTTGAAAAAGTGGCTAAAATTTGATTGCATTTCCCCCCATAGAAACAATGGAAGTTAAAAATGATTTGGTGTGTGGCTAGAAACAATTACCCATCTCCTGCCCCCCTCCGCCTCCCCTGCAAGCAGTGTATCTGGAACCAGTGTATTTTGGGGGGAGGGAATGCAGAGGTACGCATACCCCTAAACATTTTGTGAATCTTAAGTTTGGCTTCATTGAGGGGCAGTATTTCAATATGAGTAGGAAAATGAGAATATCCCTGGACATTTTTTAAGGAAAAAAAAGCATTGTCTGGAACCAATGGTATGTCATGATGCAACATTATTCCAACTGATGCACTCTGGGAAAATGTGGTGGTCTGACTGATAGCTGACTGCAGCTAACTCCCAGCCAATTCAAGGGAGCTTAAAAATCTCTGTAAAGGAGGAGAGAGAGATAGAAGGTAAGGTTATTGGCAAAGCACCTGTAGACATGAAAAGTAACAAATACTAAATGGCATTTTGGGGGACCACTTTGACTCCATCCTCTAATATATTTCCCCACCCCCTTGTCATGTAGGGTTGCGTTTGACCCCAGCTGTCGATGGACGGCTAAAATAAAGTTGAAATGTAATGATATCTTTCTTTCTTTTTGACTCCTCTAGGGTTTAAGCCATCTCCACCAACATAAAGTAATCCATCGAGATATTAAAGGACAAAACGTTTTGCTGACAGAAAACGCAGAAGTTAAACTAGGTAAGAATTCCCACCCCTCCCAACTGGTGGGAAATTGCAGGGAAGCGTGGAATCAGGCTTTTCTGAAAAGACTTAGTTGGTCTCACCTTAGAAGGAATTGGTTGTTAATACCAAAGTATTCCTCGAAGAAGTAAGGCTAAGCACTGGCCTATAAGGAATTTGAAAAGAAGGTCCAGGAATCTGCATGCCATGAGCAGGCGATGAGAGCTAAAAACTGTGACTTCCCTTATTTTAAGTTTCTTAACGGTCACAGAGTAAACCCTGGAAAAAAAATAATTGGCAGCTTCTGCTAAGAATTTATAAAATGAAGAGATTCTGGCTAGGGATATCAATGGTCAAGGTTTAGCTTTTTGCTTTTTTTTTTTTTTTACCCCACTCAAGATGGCTATTAATCCCTCCCAGCTGTCCCTGCCTCTCTTGGAAACACTTTTCTACTCTCCAGCCCTGCAAATCATTTCCATGCAAATCAACTGTCCTCCTTTTCAAGTCCCTGAGGAAGTATGTGGACTTGGGCAGGGGATCAGCATGTAAACAACTCTGGCTACAAAGATCCGCTTGTTTAACAAGCTCGAGACCTCGGTTTCAGCTGGTCCTTGAGGGGATGTGGCCAGGAAAAAGCAGGAGTGGGAAATAATTGGGAGAGGCTAGCAGCATTCCTTTTGCCGGTCTAGTCCAACTCACTTGTGCTGTACAGCTGAAAGAGCTCGCCATGAAAATCACTTAAAAGTAAAGTGACACTGTTTTGATATTTGGGCTAAAAGGTGATTAGTTCCTGTAGGCTGCTGGTCTAGGAACACTGGAACAGTGGAACACTCAGGGCAGCATAGGGGACTAAGCAGTGCCTGAGTGGGACATTTTTCCTGATTGGTTGGGCCAAGAAGAACTCCAAGCCTTGGCTCTAGATATGAGCTCCTATCGAGGAAGGAGAAGCTTCTGAAGATGGATGTGGAGCCCTTATGAGCCCACAACAAAGGTAGCTTCTTTTCCTCAGAAATCTCAGCTTGAAGATCAACTCTCAAGCAAGTGGTCTGCAGTGACTTGAGTCCAAACCCACTGAATACAGGGGAGAACATTCTGTGGGTTGAAGTTTCCTTGGGCTCCAGTCCTTTTTAAGGGAAGGGAATGCTCTGAGCTTCAAAATGAATGGCGCTCCCCATGAACTTGGCCTAGTTCATGGCGGGGGGCACCATCCTCTTGTCTTTTAACGTGACTTGTATGTCCTTTCGTTGCCTCACATAAATCAAGCCATGTTTATGCCTCATTAAAGCTCTCCTGTTGTCGTTGCTTTGATTCCCAGTGGATTTCGGAGTCAGCGCTCAGCTTGACAGAACAGTTGGCAGAAGAAATACATTCATCGGAACTCCATACTGGATGGCCCCCGAGGTTATAGCCTGTGACGAAAACCCTGATGCCACTTACGACTTCAAGGTATCTTAAAAACGATGTTGCCTAATAAATATATCCTTGGTTGCTAATGCTGAATCATAGTTTTTGCGCAGGGGGAGAGGAAGTGCCAGTCCTGCAGGATTGAGACTGGAGTTGAATGATGTTCTGAGGAAGTTCCACGGGTGGATCAGCCTGGAGCTATTATAGGGAAGGACTATCTGAAGGGAAGTTAAACCAGGATGAAGGCAGGAAAGCTGTTAAGGAAGCTGGCAGACTGGAAAGCAGAGAAGATAGGCAAGGAGAGCAGACCTAGGTGACAGGCAAGTACCTGGAGCAAGGTGACAGAGCTATGTAAGCAAGGCTAGAACCTGGTTGTTGATGCAAGCAAAGTCCCAGGCTTAACCCAGAATCATTTATAAAAAGTCTAGGTCTAACAGATGACCTACTGGGTGCGATACAGCATGCTGGACTCAACAGGACCGTGCCTGCTTATTTTGGCTCCTGCATCCATGACTCGCCACAAAGGACATCACTGCACAAGCCAAGGAATCCTGGTTTGAATCTCACTCAGCCAATCCTGAGAAAACATTCCTAATGAAAACACGGTGTGCAAGTTAAATTAATGGTCAGTTCAGAGAAGTGCAAAATTTCAGGGCCAAACTACATGTAACATTATCCATGCATTTAAACACGGCTACAAGATGGAAAACCTCATAGCTTTCAGTGATGCTGCGGTCTGGGATGGGACTGCTGTATATTGAACAGAGAAATATTAGAGAATGCTAGCTGGAAGCAGAAATTACTAGAATAAGATTTTTGAGAGCCAGTGTGGTGTAGTGGTTAAGAGCGGTAGACTCGTTATCTGGGGAACCGGGTTCGCGTCTCCACTCCTCCACATGCAGCTGCTGGGTGACCTTGGGCTAGTCACACTTCTCTGAAGTCTCTCAGCCTCACTCACCTCACAGAGTGTTTGTTGTGGGGGAGGAAGGGAAAGGAGAATGTTAGCCGCTTTGAGACTCCTTTGGGTAGTGAAAAGCGGGATATCAAATCCAAACTCTTCTTCTTCTCTTCTCTTCTAAACAATATTGTATGTATTTATTTTGAAGGTTTACATCCCTCTTTTTGATCAAATGATTCTCAATGTAGGTCTCAAACGGCAGACAAGAAACCCTAAAACTAATGTGCGTGCACACACAGCCCTTAGTCTATTGGCTCATGAATGAAGCCTGGCTGCTTTTATTTTTGGGGGTAGGGGGTTGTAGGGAGGAAAGCAGATCTTAAATGTCACCATCTACTGCACAGGCTTGTTGTGAGAATAAAAAAGGAGGGGCAACCATGCATACCCCCCAAGCTGTTTGGAGGACAGGTAATGTTAAGATGCACAGTAATTTAATCAGCAGCCTAAAATGCACTGAAAATATGCAGGTGCATTGAATGCTGATTTTCATGGTTCTGCTGTTTTGAAGAGGGCCAAAGGCAGCTAGCTTCTAAAATCTCTGGTTGAAATCACCCTCTCATAAACTTGTTCACTTACAGGCAGACAGCAGAGGCAGTTTTCTGAGTGAGTGAAGCCTGTCAAAAGCTTGTCAGTGAAGGCAGACTGCTTGCCAGCGCCCAGATTGATTCCTTGTTTAATTTTCTATTCTGAACAAAATCTGGAGAGATGAGCGGTCCATAAGGCAGTCAGTCACGGAAAGTGAAACTTGATATTCATTAGGATTTGTCATTGTCATTAAAATTCTGGATTTCAGGCATCGTGCCAGATCCTTCTGGACCCGAGCCAGCAGTTCAGGGATGGACACCTTTCCCCAGGTCCTTTTAAAAATAATTATTATTTCCAGAATAGGGTGAGCACAGTGTTAGAAGAAGAAGAAGAAAAAGAAGAAGAAGGAGAAGGGGATGGGCAGGAAATGCAGGCCTTGCCTTTAGACTTACGATATATGTAAGTCTCTAGATAAACAAGGGAAGAGGAATGGAGGGAAAATCACCAGCCAGGAGTTCTGTTTGAGAATACCAGACTGAGCTGAGGGGTTTTTTTTTATCAGGCATTTAAAATAGACCAACAGAAGGAGCCAGATGGGTACCAGAAGGCAGAGCTTCAATGATAGGGAGAAGCAAGGGAGAAAGGTTATACATAGATAGAGAATGGACAGTGTGAATTTTAGGCTCATGGAAAGCAACAATACTGCTGAAACAAAGGAAGGGAGAAAAAGAAGAAGCGTGAGTTTAATAATTTCCTCTTTTCTCAAGCTCAGCAGTGTACTTTGCCTGCTTTGCCAGTGTTATGAGAAGGAGGGGCATTAGAAGCACTTGACATCACCAAGAGCTTCAGCATCCCATCCTAGAATCAGTAGAGTTGGCTGTGTTTACAGGTTTTCTGGTCACTTTGCCACTTAACCAGTGGGATGAAGAGCCCTGATCCAATTTCTTGATACTGTTGCTCCCAGGTAAGGGCAGTAGAAATTTGTTGCAATTCACATATAAAGGCGAACCCACATAATTTGCACTTCCTGAAACAATACTTGGACTGCAGCATAGCTGTCCTTTTACACTTCTCTGAATTTTGCAGTGTAGTTTTCCAGCCAATTAACTTGCATGTACTTGGTTAAAGTGGGCATAAAATGCATATATAAGTGAAAAATAACGTACAATAAAGGCATTACATTAAGGGAAATCACTTTGTAAAAATGAGTATTTTATGCAAAATTGCATACAGATGTGTATGTTATGAAAGACATGCACAAGAATACTGATGGATATTTATGAGGACTTTCATTTTCTTAAAAAATTGCAAGCTGACATAGTAATGTGGAGAACTGAACTTCGGATTGGAAAAAAATTGAAACGGAGACACCCTGAAACTGATAGATTCACCCATCCCTCCCTCTAGGTGCCCTCTCACCAGGCAGTTGGAACATGTTTCCCATGAGATAAACTGCAAGAAAAATGACTTGCGTGCAGATAGAGGGAAACTCAGGCTGAATATGATCAAGCACAGCTTGGAGAAGCTCATTTTAGAGCTCATCTTGGCTGGAGCAGGGTTGACGTTAAACTCCTGTCCCTTTTTGCCTTATATTAACATAATCTAGCCCAGCTAATTTGATTAACAAACTGCCGTAATGCACCAGTGGGGCAAAGCAGGAAGTGCTGATGCCTGCCTGGTTGAAAGATGTAGTGTTCTGACCCTTGCTTGAAACAAAGCACTTCCTTGGATCCAGAATAGCTTAACAACTATAGGACTGTTTCAGCTTTGCCAGTTTTGGGAATGATAGTTGAGGCAGTGACCACCCGGCTCCATGGCCATGTCATGGGAAGGTGCACAGCATGATTCCCATAATTATGATTTTCATATTGGCAAAATAAATCATAGTATGGGAATTGTGGGGAGACTTACTGCATTGGGTATCAATTGTGGGTCTTCTTGGGACTCCATCACTTGATGCCAGCCAAAGCTCTATTAAGTTTGTGGCTGGATTGAGAAACCAACCATTTCTTTCTTGGTGGAAATATGGCACTTGGTGTATGTTAGAATTTGTTAACACAGGATGAGGTCAGTATGGTCCTTTTGTCCCTAATGTTCAAATAAGCTTCATATATGTAGATGTTTAATTTTAGGTATTTTTCATAATTTGTTGTCACAAGATACACTTGAGATATAACTTATTGGGCATAATAGTCCAATACGATTAATGCAACTGTTTCATATTAATGCAACTGTCACCCTTCTTTTTCAAACAAAGTAAATTGTCATCAAAAAAGGCATGCAGATTGGATCCTGTATACTTTGGCTTAAGATCATAAACACAAAACCTCTGATGACTGGCTACAAAGAGGAAATTCCAAAGTCTACACATACTGGACAGAAATGCCTCTGCTTTCTTTAGCCAAACAGAGCTGGCTTCATAATCCGCCGAATAATACAGTTAATACCATGCAAAAACACTCCATGTGATGGAGGAGATATACAAAAGCCTCTTGTAATAGTTTTGTTTTTGTCTTCTGTCTGCCATTACTACTTATCTTTCGGAAAGCTTCTAAATTTATTCAGAAGCAAAAGAAGATAGCAGTTTATTACTTCTTGGCAAGAAAAAAAGATAATGCAGATGTGTTAGCCCCTTTATAAGAGAAAACTTCTGCCTCGTTTTATTTAAATCTTAATTACCATGTAATCCTAACTGTTAAAAGCCAACTGCAAACCTAATTGTTTCTTGTGTTCTTTGTCAAATGCGGGACGTGATTATTGATCCGTGTTGTGTGACTTAGGAACATAGGGGAGTGTCAGACTGTTGGGCCATCTAGCTTGGTATTGTCTACACTGACTGGCAGCAGAGTTCTCCACAGTTTTAGACAGAGGATATTCCCTGTCTTACCTGGAGATGCTACGGATTGAACCGGGGACATTCTCCATGCAAAGCAGGTGCTCTACCACTGAGTTCCAGCCTTTCCCTGCTTTTAGGGTGACTATCAAACCTGTTCCATGGATTGCAAAGAAACAATTTCCATGGATTGCAGATGGAAACATTTGGTGTCTACCATCCCATTTCAGGATTTGTGATTGGCACCTGGTGGAATTTTGTCAAAATCTAGTAAAAAGTAGATTCTGTAGGACATACGGTATCCTACTAAGGAGTCCCATCAGTTCAAGGATTTCTGCTTGTGCAGTGGGATTTCCTCCCCCCCCCCCACATTTGCCCTGTACCCTCCGAAATAGTCTCTGTGGGGTTGGAGGAACCCTTAGAACAGATGTGGGGGAAGGAGAGATGTTCTGTTGCACAATCAGAAATCCTTGCACTGATGGAAACATATTGTAATTCTGCATTTGATTTTACCTGATATGCATGTCTCCTGCCACGCAAGCAAAACAAATTTACAGCTGGCAAACGAACATCTGGTCTGAGGGACATTTTACGGTATTACCTCTGTGTAATGTAGTACTAACAAGGTTCGGGAAGGAGATTCATTGGTGTAAAAAGGCCAGCAAAGGCGTGTGGGAAAAGTGAAATAATTGAAAAGTGGAATAGATGGAAGGGAAAGAAAAAGTATATCTGACCACAGTTGGAAGTACTTAAAAAATATTTTTACACTGAAGACTGTTCTTCTGCTGATTATCTAGAAATATTGGACTACCTTCCATTCTTTTAAATGCCTACGCTTCAGGCTTATTTATCTAAATAAGAATTCTGCCCTCTCATTTTGTAGTCTAGCAAACTGCCTAGCTTATGGCAATTCTGTAAATACTAAGAAATTCCAATTCTTGATATTCATTTTTTGTACCACACCATCCTTGACTGCAGTTATCTTAAAAACGTCGGTCGTTTAATTTCTCATTGGAAGATGACTTGGGGTGGATGTGTAATGCCCTAGCATTGGCAGTGAACTGCTTGTGATTGACAGGAGCATTCCAAGGCAGTTAAAGTCTGTTAAGAGCAGTTAGAAAAGCCAGTTACAAAGAGAGCGTTCGCTGTCAATCCCTGGCATCTCTAGGTAGGGCTGGGAAAGACCCCTGCAAAATCCTGGTGAGCCACTGCCAATCAATGTCAACAACACTGAGCTAATGGCCCAATGGTCTGGCACCATAAAGGAACTTCCTATATTCCTATGACAGATTAGTCAGAAAAGGAATAAAGAGAAAAGAACTACACCGAAAGGGAGACTTTTTTGGTTGCTTATAGCCTCAATATATTTAGCATTAGTTTTTAATTCTCATTTTCTTAGAGCAGGCATAGGCAAACTCGGGCCCTCCAGATTTTTGGACTACAACTCCCATCATCCCTAGCTAACAGGACCAGTGGTCAGGGATGATGGGAATTGTAGTCTCAAACATCTGGAGGGCAAGTTTGCCTATGCCTTCATAGAGATTATGTTAACCAGTTCAGAAGTAATAATACAGGGATCTGCAACTTTTTTGGGCCAGCAGACACATACGGAATTTTGAGGGAGTGACGCGGTTTCTCCCTCACAAAATGGCCGCTCTGGGGGCCACGGTTGTAACACAAAAGGCTGCCACGTCCGGAAGAGCAGAAAAAGAGACCGAACCATGAAAAAGGAGTAGGCATGTGCCACATCCGTCATCCTCCCCCCCCCCCAAAAAAAATCAGTAGAAAAAAAGCCACTTAACATCAGTCACCACAGTGCTCACTCACAGAGAGCATCTCTCCTTTGTTCAGAACAGAAAGGAGGTTGGGTGTCCAGGCCTGGTATCCATTGAAATATGGGGACACCTGAGGGGGCATGTTCAGCGTAGGATAAGCCAACCAGTCAGGAACTGAGTAGGAAGAGCAAACAGTCTTTCGCGCATTGTGGATTTTTGAGGACACATATACTGAGATATTTTGTGAGCCCCATAGGCGGTTCTGGTGGGTGCCACATGGTAACCTTTCTGCCATGATTTGTTAGAATGTGTCCCACACATTTCCTCTTTCTTCTCTTGTGTGCTATAATTCAACAGTTCTGGGGTTTCTTAAACCAAACTTTCCATTTACATCCAGACGGTGAAACTGTTATGAAGCCAGGAGGATTTGTATCCTGGTTTACAGTTCAAGATTTAAAACATAGTTTCCTGGTTGGGATTAATGGGACAGTGTGGTTTAAGAAGCCCTGGAAATATTAAATTATGGTGCAAAGAGAGGGGAGGAAGGAGCAGAGGAGTTGGGGTGTAGCCCCAAACACTCACTCGGTATAAAAACAGGCTTTATTAGACCAAGAACATTATGTCTGGACTGGGCCAACATCTGTTTAGTGGCCAGTTCTTCAATAATTGCTTACAGATTCCTCGACATCAATTTTCTCTGCCTTTCTGTATATCTGAAGTAAAATATGCACTCTGAATGTGTGTGTGTGTATGTGTTTCACATGCCCTGCTTTGGGATTATTATTTTTAAAAAGTGGAATATACTTTTTTGAAATAAAATAGAACCCCAGATCATTAGCCTTTCTCATGGGGCAGGTGCTCCAATCCGTAATAATTTTGGCTGCTCTTTTTTGAACCCTTTCCTGCTCATAATTGCCTCTTGCCTTTGCAGGAAGATTAACTGACAGCCTGTTTGGGTTTTTACATTTCAAAGAGTTATTCCTTTGTTATTGAAAGAGGATCACATTGGATTACATAGCTTCAGTGTTCTCATATAGCAATTGTGACCCCCCCCTTCCCAGTCTGTGGGGCCCTCCCCATAACTCTCCAGCTCTAACAGTGGGAAGAACATAAAAATTGGTGTCTGAAAGGCCTAAATCTTCTAAGCTTAGGAGATCAGGTACTTATTTAGACATTTTAGATCAAACTTTGAGCATTAAGTTAGCCAAGAACTTGTTCTGGCCTAGCAGTAGCTCCATCAGACAATTCCCAATTGCTACAGGTTCAGCTAATGTGCATTTCTTAAAGGGTTGTTTTTGTGATTGTTTCTTTCAGAGCGATTTGTGGTCTTTGGGGATAACAGCCATCGAGATGGCAGAAGGAGCTCCTCGTGAGTACAACCCAATTTCACACTTTATCATAACTTCGATTGCTGCTTGTTAAGGTTCATTAGCGTTATCAGCATGTCCAGCCCTGCGGTGATAAATTGAATATAGGCGATCACCAAGTAAAGCGTTGAAATGAGATAGATAGGGACTTCATAGGATTGGATTCTATATTTATCTAAGACAGGGATTGGAATCAGTGCTGCTGGCCACCATAGTGGGAAGGAGGCTTAGCCTACAACACAAGGTGCCTCGTAGCTTGATTCTAGATTCAGGTAGGTAGGCTGTGTTGGTCTGACGCAGTCAAATAAAAATAAATAAAAATAAAAAATTGTCCAGTAGCACCTTACAGACCAACTAAGTTTGTTCTGGTATAAGCTTTTGTCTGCAAGAAGAAGTGTGCATGCACACGAAAGCTTATACCAGAACAAACTAGTTGGTCTATAAGGTGCTACTGGACACCCCCCCCCCCATAACTTGATGTTAAGTAAGCAAATTGCTACTGCCATCCACTGTTGGGTTTGCATTTGTGGACAATATTTCCAGTGTAGTCGCTTCTGTTTCTCTAAGAAGTACCCCATGGGAATACAGTAGATAGGATTTCCCACGGGCAGGATGTCTGAAACCGTCAAACAATGGTCAGTTGTCCAGGTCAAATAATAAGGTCAAGTAGATATAGCTCAGTTGGTTAGAGTGTTGTGCTGATAACGCCAAGGTTGCAGGTTCGACCCTCGTATGGGACAGTTACATATTCCTGCATTGCAGGGATCCTCAGGGTCCCTTTCAACTCTTATGATTCTAAGTATTTATTTATTTATTTATTTATTATTTAATATGGCTTTAATTTTGTTTAAAATGCTTTACTGTTTTTAGATGTTTCTAACCTATTTTAAATGTTTTATTTTATTAATCACAGAACTGCTTGCCATCCTGAGCTCC
Organism: Lacerta agilis; assembly: GCF_009819535.1. NCBI lineage: Eukaryota > Metazoa > Chordata > Lepidosauria > Squamata > Lacertidae > Lacerta > Lacerta agilis. The sequence continues at coordinate 81,579,389 of NC_046316.1, read as the reverse complement.
TTTGGGAGAAAGGCAGGCTATTTATATATATGGAACATGCTTAAGTGTGAAGGCATCTCGGGCTTTTATTTCTTGTGATATTATATATATATATATATATCTATATATATATATATATATATATCACAATAAATAAATAAAAGCGGGGTGGGGTTGTCTGGTTGCAAGTTCTCAGCAAAGTACACCGGGTTCTGTGAGAGAAAATAAAATCATTCTGGAACATGGCTGAAAGAGAAACTGTGCTTGTAAGGGTAAGGCTGCAGCTCTTAGCAGGAGTCACTCATAGCACTGTGTTCTCACTGGGAGAGCAGAGCAGGCGTTAAGCCCATTGACAAACTCAATAGGTTCAGCTTCCTGCGCCTCATGTGGTTGTAGAGAGAACACCAAAAGGATTTCAATAAAGCACTGAATGTCTTTGGTAGAATGTTCTATGTACTGTATTCCATTATGTTTTGTACTGTACCTGATGCCTTCTGTTTTGGATTTTCCCCCCCAGCCCTTTGTGACATGCATCCCATGAGAGCTTTATTCCTCATTCCTCGGAACCCAGCCCCCAGGTTGAAATCAAAGAAATGGTGAGTGTGCCCACCCACCGCTCTCCACATATGAGCTTGATTTGCATGCTGTAAGGAGCCATTGTATTTTATTTATGTTCCTGGCACTGCAAAAACAAGACAAAACCCACCTCTGCAAGAAATGAGGTGTGATTTGGTCCTTATTAAAAATGGATGGTTAAATGTGTGTGCAGAAATTGGACAACTTTGGTGGGGATAACAGGTTTTTCAAATTGTAATCATTTGCTCATCAAAGGTATGGGCTGAATTCTATATGTCAGGGGTGGGAAATCTATAGCCCATCAGCACCAGCCAACAGGTCAGGGATTATGGGATTTGTAGTCAAAGGTTTCCTGTCCCTGAGCTAGACCAGTACTTTTGAGAAGAAAAAAGACTGGGGAAGATGAAATACTAAGGGCACAGAACAACAAAGACTGTATTAATCCAACAAGTTTCACATCAGATTCCATCTTCAAGGACACTACAGATAACAGCAGTGAAGATTTAGATAGTATAATGCTATTGAAACAATTAATAAAGGCAAAACTAATAGCATTAGAACATCAGCAGAAAGGGAAAAGGTCATCACATTATCTTCAAAAACATTTGGAATCCTCGTGCATATGTTTAAATATACAAATACTCCTCAGAAAGAACTAAACAAAAAACTTTAGTAAGACCAAAGAGACCTCCTTTTCCTTCCCCCCCCCCCGCCCCAGCTCCACACCTTGATCCCAGTCTGGATCAGCATCTTACCCCACTCCAGCTGCTATTTTAGTAGACAAAAGCAAAATACTCATGGCCAATCATATGCTCTGTGTCATGTCTATTTTGGCTCTCAGAGAGCTCTGGGATGGAAGAACAATGGGAACCGTGTGATTCAGTGTTGGGTGATGAGCCTCCCCTTCTACATCAGTGAAAGCAGAGCCTGCTAAGGATCCTGCCATCTGTCAGCCTTCTGGTTTTTAGCAAGGCTTACATTCACAGAGGAAAGCAGTGTTTAAACTCTGTTTGTTCAGAATCAGAGAGATCAGCAGTTCCCTTCTGGACTTTGTGGTTCCAGAGTCCAAGGAGAAGTGATCTTAAGTGGGTTTAGGCTAGCCTGCCTATAGCATGTGAGGTATCAGACTCTAAAACACTGTAGATGGAGATCTCTTGTTAAATATGGAGAAAATGGTATGTTGGCCGCAAAACCCCTTGGGGGCTGAAGATGAAGTTAAGCCAGTGAAATCCACTGATAAGTAGTGGAGGATTTGGAGTCTCACCTGCTGCTGCAAACGGGGGGTGGGGTGGGTGGGAGCAGAGGGAACGCCAAGGAGAAAAACGCTCCACTCAGTTCTTGTCTTTGCATCTCTGCACCTGCTTTCAAATGGCTTTAATTTGCTTAAAAGCAGCGGATTGTTTTATAACTCGCAGTCAGCCTATAATCAAGGCGAAACGGTGATTTCGTTTCATTAAGTGTGAGCATTTCCTCAGTGTGCTGTGGAACAATTTTTATTCCTTTATTCTCGCCTCTGTAGTTGTTTTCTTGTGAATCAGTTCTTAGTAAGCCTCGGCAAGTGGGTTGCATGCTATTAGGGGTGGCTTTCGTTCAAGGATCTCGTAAGGCTTTGCAAGCATTTTTTCCCTAGAATCTGGGCTCTTTCCCTTTTTTACTGTCAGCTGTCAATACATGATTTAATCAAGCCCTGCACTCCTTGAATTCCAGGGGGAAAGCCCTGTTAGTCTCTCTTGTAGTAAAAACAACAGTGTTTTATGGCATCTTAAAGACCAAGGGTTGTATCCAGTGAAGTAATCCTGTTAGTGCAAGGATTTCTGCTTGTGCAATGGAATTTCACCTCCCCCTGCTCTTACCACCTGTACCCCAAAACCTGCTCCAGAGGCTTGGGGCATTCCCCATAAAAGATTTGGGGATGGGCTTCACGGGGTGGGAAGATGGAGGGGAAGTGCCATTGCACAAGTGGAAGTCCTTGTGAGAATGAGAAGACTTCATCCGATACAACTCTTAACACATTTATTGTGGCATAAGTTCTGGTCATCAGATGCACCAGCTGTCACCCCGAATTGCAGATACATGCTTGACGGGATGGGGTGTATTATAAAGAGTGAAATCAGAAGGAAAACAAATGATGGAACTGTGACTAAGGGTCTATTCGGGCAGAGCCATAGCTACCGGAGGGTGGGGGTGGGCAGGCGGCTAGCCAGGGTTTCTACCCCAGGTGAAACCCCCAGAAGGGCATTATTGATGCTCCCAGTTTGTATGTGTGTGTACACAAATAGACTTGGGGGGGGGGGGGGGTGCCAAACTGGATCTTTTACCCGGGTGAAATAAAGCCTAGTTTTGCCCCTTGTAGTACCTTGTTGCTCATCCCTCACTGACAGGGTGTCTGTAATTGTTGGGGTGGGGAGATGCAGCATGTACCCATGCACACATCCACAGTGCCCCCCCCCCCGGTCCTTGCAGTATGCAGACTCTCCATCCCCAATTCTTCCATGCATGCACATGTCATCAACATCATCATTCCACCCTTATTCCAAGAAGCCCAAGGTAGCTTTCATCATTTCCTCTTCTTTAAAATCTTAACAGCCACCCTATAATGATGGCTGCATGAACACAGTCCATTTAAAGCATATGCACGTGCACACACAAATAATCCTGGGGCTGTAGTTTACGCCTCACGGTGCTACAATTCCCAGCACCATTAATAAACTACAGTTCCATACATATATATATATATATATATATATATATATATATATATATATACCGGTGTGTGTGTGTGTGTGTGTGTGTGTGTATGTATATATATATATGGAGTGAGCTTTGTGACCCAGTGTTTTTTTGCCAACACAATGGGCTAGGATCAGCCTGTTTTGTAACAGAGATATATATACCCACTGTCCTATGAAGTATTGAATTTCTTCCCTTTATTTGAGTCTATAACAATAATTTGTCTGTCGCCTTATAATTTTGCAGCTGAATGTTTGGCAAATTGGTGTCGGTAGTTAATTTTTTCCTCTGTGCGCTCAAGAATATATCTATTATAGATAGGAAAGCATGAGTAAAGCAGAAGCTATTAATCACATGCAATGCACAAGAATGTTTAAAATCCAGTTCAGTGGCAGCTGGGGTTCATCATCAGCTACTGCACAGCTATATCCATACAATTTTTTACATCCCTTTAACATTAACAAGCAGTCAGTTCATAACCAATTAGTATTTACTGAAAAATAAATACCTTATAAAAGTATCTTGTAAAATTGGTGATTAAAACAGACTGAGCTGTGCATGCTTGGGTCCTGCAGATTTTGCACACAATGTTTGTTTTATGCAAACAGATTATACAAGCTAAAATTGTGCGTCTTGGACAGCTTTGGTTTTGTCATGTTTGTAGTCAATAGCAATAGATCGTCTCTTGATGTTCTGATGGTACCTACATTTTTGAATCATTTGAAACTGTTTATCATTGTGGCTGTTTCCCCCCAGAGTGGAGGTGAATCCCTTGCCTGTTTCTCTCAAAGTGCCCTTTGAGTTGAAGGGGTACCCCCTCTTCTTCTTTCTGATACGCTCTTTAAATCTTTAGGGCTTCAAAGTCTTAGCACTGCTGTTTGTATCCAGCACTGCCATCCCATTTGTGCAGCAGATTTCTACTTGCACAAAAAAAGTTTTCCCTCCTCTCCCAAACAACTCCCCATGCACCCTCAAAATCTGCTCTGTGGGTCAGGTTAGGGGAGGGTTCATGGAGAGGAGAGGAAGGGGGAAATCTCATTTCTGGCTTGCCTTTTTCAAAAGTAACCAAGAATAAACCTCAAGGTGGCTTATACCAAAAAGAAACACTAGAGTAAACTAGAATAAAAGAACAATAAAGGCAGATTAATATCAAGTTGAAGTATAAGGTTAAGAGCAGCAGTCAAATAAGGCTCCTGTAAGACAATATCTGTTCATAGAAGTGCTTATTTAGATAAAAACGTTAGTACTGTATTAAACCCAAACATCCCTCTGTATGAATATTTTGATAAGGATTAGCAAGGCAGGAATCATCAAATGTTGGCCATGCAGTAGACATATATTTCATCTCCTGGATGTTTTTGTTAGCCTTTACAATTATATATATATTAAATAGGAACTGAAAAGTGTTATGTTTACAAACCCAAAGGGGTTAGTAGTTTCACTTAGCCTGAAGTTTCCAAACTCCATTAACTTCTGTCTGAATGATTTGCATGGATTAAGAGGCCTACAAGTAAGGCCAAAAAAAAAAAAAAATGTAGCTCATGGGGTATTGGAGGCATGGCAAGAAAGTTGTAAAAAAATCCCTCAGGGTAAAGAATGCCTCTGGCCACTGGGGTACCTAAAGTTTTTAGGATAAAGAGAGCCATCTACTGACTAAAAGGGGATCATCATAATCTGATAGGTCTGGTAAAACTCCCATTGTGAAATACAGCAATATTGTTTAAATTTAGGCATTTAGCACAAAAGAAAGAGTGAGCATTATGTATAATTACAGAAACAAATATTGTGACTTAAACATTGGTCAGATCTTCTCTCTCTCTTTCTCTTTCTTTCTTTCTTTCTTTCTTTGAAGGTCCAGATAGTTTCATCAAAGGTGTTTTTGGTTTGTTTGTTTTTTGCTCATTTGTGTGTGAATATCTGTTTGCCACCTATAAATCACAGGTTTACCATCTTGGTAATTTAGGGCTGTCTACATATACAGGACGTGGGTGGCGCTGTGGGTTAAACCACAGAGCCTAGGGCTTGTTGATCAGAAGGTCGGCAGTTCGAATCCCCGCGACGGGGTGAGCTCCCGTTGCTCAGTCCCAGCTCCTGCCCACCTAGCAGTTTGAAAGCAGGTCAAAGTGCAAGTAGATAAATAGGTACCGCTCCGGCAGGAAGGTAAACAGCGGTTCCATGTGCTGCTCTGGTTCGCCAAAAGCAGCTTAGTCATGCTGGCCACATGACCGGAAGCTGTATGCCGGCTTCCTCAGCCAGTAAAGCGAAATGAGCGCCGCAACCCCAGAGTCGTCCACGACTAGACCTAACGGTCAGGGGTCGCTTTACATACCATACATTTAAAGCAGATGACTTCACCCCCAAAATCCTGGGAACTGTTGTTTACCCCTACAGTTCCCTGGACCTTCAACAACCTATAGTTCCCATAATTCCTTGGGGAAAGTCATGCCCTTTAAATGCACTTTAAATATATGGTGTGTGCACAGACAAATTAAGGGAGAAATGTCGTAGGTTCTCAGTTGTCATAAAGTTTAATGAAGCATTAGGTACTAATGATACAGACATTGTGAGAAAAGTAGCCTGACTACAGAGGAGTTTGACTGCCCTACGTCCAGGAAGTTGAAAAACACAGTGGTCATTGAGGCACCTTTAAACCTTTTTAACATTATCTTTAAATACTGCTTAGAGAAATGCAGTAAAAAAAGTGACAGGCAATCCTTAAGTTTAGTGCAGGGTTACTTCCTATTGAGGGAACAGTGTTATGGATTAAGGTCAGCCTCCTACTTCCAAAATGTAGTGGTAGATGAAAAGTTGGGAGGTGATCACCACTCAAAATTTATAGACTTTTGCAATTCAGTTTAAGCATAGGCCTTGGAGAAAGGCCAGAACCTGGTCATAAATCCTGCCTAACTTCCATAGGTTGAAGCAGGATTTAGCACATAACACATTACAGTGGAAAACATTGCAGTTGCCCTGGTCAGTTCATTGAAAGACTCATTTAAAGCCCAAACCATGTATTAAGTGAACATCCTTGAGTACCATTGACTTGTGTCTCTCTCCACCCATGCACCCCACACCAACGTCTCCCTAGTAATCTAGTGCTGCAGGAAAGAGGCTGTTGGAATATTTTTGTATTGGTGGGCAGGGGGCAGACAGGAAATGCCATAATAAACCACTTGTTTTTTAAACGCCTGAGATATGACATCATTACATTAGCACCCGTCCTTCCACCCAGTTGTACCCATACATGGCGGCCAATGCAGGCGACTAGAGAATTTAAGCTTTCGTTTGTTTCTCAAATACATGACCATCTCAGTTTCTCTACATGAAAATTAGCAGCTCAGTTTGTCAACTGCCTTCAGGTAATGTGAGGTGTAAGCTCTGCTCTTTGGCTTTTACATCTCTGGTGACTCATTCACACATGCAGGTTAGATGCTTATTAGTGCAGGTATTCAACACACACGTGTACCTACCTGTCAATTAAAATATGTCTGTTCTTTTCCACCTGAGGAGTGTGCCAGCAAAACTGGTCTTTTCAGTGAGGAGTGGGCACTTCTTCATTGCTTGTTTAATCTGTTACTGAATTCAGAAATACTTACTTTCTTATCCTAATGAGTGTATTTAGATAAGCAGGAACTGTAAATCTGACAGCTTTAGAAGATAACGCTTATTGTTTCATACTGCAGTACAGTTTCGGTCATATCTACCAGTCTGAAACATTAATTTAAGCTAATATTCTTGTTTACCAAAACTGAATGCTGCGTCGTAGTCTATCAGAATCTTCCTTTATTGTGAATCCCCAGTAGTCATTTATGTTTTATAATAGGGTTAAATTGATTCTCAGAATGTTTGATAAAAGAATAAGATGCTGAGCAATGAATTCTAAGAATTTGGTAGGAATTGGTTGGGTAGAGTTTGCATGTTTTCAGGGGAAAGATTGAGAACAACAGCCTAAAAGTATTCTAAGAAATAACTATTCCTAAGAAGTAACTGGTTTTACTGAGAGGGAGAGATCTGAAATTTATTTGTGGAAGACAAGTATATTCATTATTGTTATTAGCAGTATTAGTATTATTGATAATAATTCTGTTTATATCCTCCCTTCCTCTCCAAGGAACCCAGGGCAGTAAACACAAACTTAAAGCAATGTCATCAAAAAATTATAAAAACTGTTTCAAACAATCATATTCTCCGATACAATTATTTCAGGAACAGTATCTTCCTACCATCAAATACCTGGGTAAATTTAAAATACCTCCGGAAAGCAAATAATGAAGGAGACAGATGTACCCCACCAGGGAGGGCATTACCACAAGTGAGGACCCACCACTGAGAAGGCCAAATCACAGGTCAATGGCAACCAGGTAGTGCAGCAGCTGGGAGCTGCTGACAAGGTCTCACCTGCCAATTGCAGGGCCTGAGGCAGTTGATATTGTTTCTGGTCACAATCGTTCCATGAAACCCCCAATCCAGAGGCAGTATGCCTGTGTGAATACTAGCTTCTGTGGGAAACGATAAAACTTGAAAGTGTAGATGGCAAGAGATTTGCCCCGGATCCTTAGTATGCAGTTATGTGCAATTAGATTATCTAAATTCACCGTGATTTTAGTTCTTAATGGTTCCAATGTGTCTTCTGAACCATTTACAAGTATGTGCCCTGAAGTAAAGCATCTAAAGGGGACCCTTGATGTGACTGTTAAATCCATGCTCTAAACTTACATAGCTATACTACTGTCTGCGGCCAACACAAAAATTGCCTTTATCTTGTTACCTATCCCTTTATCTGTATGTTTTCTTCCCTCCCGCCAAATTATCCAATTTGGGTAGGTCAAAAAAGTTCCAGTCCTTCATTGAAAGCTGCTTGGTAAAGAATCATGGTCAGAGACCAACCACCGAACAGCTGATGAAGCATCCATTCATTCGAGACCAGCCTAATGAAAGGCAGGTTCGCATCCAGCTCAAGGACCATATTGACAGGACTAAGAAAAAACGTGGAGAGAAAGGTAAGCAGAGAAGGTTATTCTAGAACCTAAGTGCTGGAAATGAGAAGATCATTGTGTTGGTCCATAAAAGTGGTTGCCAATTTCTGTTGATAACAGCTTTTTCATGTTTTCCGTATGGAAGAAGAAACATGAGAAAACGAGGTGTATCCCAGCACTCTGGGCACTCGGCACCATCTTCAGTTTGTTTTCTTCAGGGTCAAACTTAACAGATGTTACCGCTGAAACTCAATATTTCAGATGAAAATGAGCCCTTCCTTGGAATTAACAAAAATAAAGAATTCAAAGATACATTAATGAAAGAGAGACTGGAGGGATTCCCAAATGTAATGGAAGATAAGAGAAGAAGCATACTCCCCTAGGACCAATGGAAGATGAAAAAAGCACCTACATATTTGCTCAGCAACAAATAAACACTCTGTGGTCATTTGAGGAGCAGTAGGGAGATACAACTTGGGCTGCCCCCAGTCTAGGTTTAAGCAGGCACGACTGCATTGATTTTATTGGGGTTTCAACTAGGCCAGGGTATTTTCTACTTCATGTTTAGGCAGTAGGGATTTAAACACAACAGTATATTTAAACAGCAATGGAGACACATGCTAAAATGTAGGCTATCTTTTTAAGTTCATGTGGACAAGCCATTAAATTTTCTGGTAATTTCTTATGTTATATAGCTTTGCACATGCACTCTGAATATTTCAGAGAAGCAAACAGAAACAAAACAAGCTGCCAAACTTGTTACGCTGTATTGTTTAATGCAATAATATTTATTAATGGCTTGGGCTTTCTCAAAGAATAGATTTGATGCTGATTGAATGCTGATTGAATAGGCTCATAAAATAAGGAGCTATTTGCAGAAGAAACTTGCTCAATTAATGCATTTCCAACCTATTAACTTCAAAATGTGAATTTATTGATTTTCTATGATGCCAGTAAGAAGTTCTATAAAATATTTTTGAATTAACACATCGCTGGCCTGGTTCACTTGTCATATTAAACCATAGCTTAAAACAAACTACGGATTAATGTGAACAAGAAGCATGCTCCTCCCCTTTGTCCTGCTGCACTGCAGACAAAGCAAGCAACAATCTGGCTTGTCATGTGGTCTGAATCCACGACACAATGAGCCAAACACTGACTTGCTTTGTCTGTGGCATAGCAGAAACAGGGAGGATTGGCCTAGCAATATTTGAGCATTGTGCTCTAACATGCTGTTCTTAAACATTAAACCATGGTTTGTTTTAAACTCTGTGAACTGGGGCACTATTTCTTTGGCTTTGCCATTTCATCATTATTAATTTTTTAGGTGCAAGCATATTAGGGCTGAAGTTATTGGGGAAAGTTGGCGTACTCCAACTTTTGTCAAATCATAGCATCCCCTGCTCCTGTAGTATTCTAAAAACAAAAGCTGCTGGGGGCAGTGCAGAAGAGCAGGCTGCCCCCAGCCCCTGTATACCTGTTGTAGGTCATTTTATAAACTCAATCAAAAGCAGATTCTAGAATAGTGTTAGGATGTGTTTTGTCTTGAAAATGGAGGTTATATGCTAGAATGACAAGTAATTTAATAAATGCAGCTCATCCCCCCATTGATTTTGTTTACCATTATATTCTGCATTTGGCTTCCTTTCCAGTGTCATAGGAAATGCAGGATAACATCTTAACGGACCTTTTATGTAGACTGGCTAGAAGGAAATGTTAGTGTTATACAGTGGTACCTACGGCTGCGGATGGGATCCGTTCCAGAGCTCTGGTCAGATCCCGAGGTTTCCGCAACCGGAGGGACTGCTTCTGCACATGATGTAGTGGTTAAGAGCGATGGACTCGTAATCTGGTGAACCGGGTTCGCTTCCCCGCTCCTCCACATGCAGCTGCTGGGTGACCTTGGGCTAGTCACACTTCTCTGAAGTCTCTCAGCCTCACTCACCTCACAGAGTTTTTGTTGTGGGGGAGGAAGGGAAAGGAGAATGTTAGCTGTTTTGAGACTCCTTAAGGGGAGTGAAAGGCAGGATATCAAGTCCAAACTCGTCTTGTTTTTCTTCTGCGCATGCACGTCCAGCGAAACACTTCTTGGTTTGCCCCTTTCACAACTCAGAAGTTTACGTTACCTGGTGGTAATGTAAGCCGAGGTGCTACTGTATTATGGTCATAAGAAACTGCTTTATACTGTGTTAATCCGGCAAGCCCCATACTACTGACTCCTTCAGTTAGCTACAAGTATTCAGCATATTGCACGAATCCCTTTACCAGCCCCACTACCAGACATCTTTCCTTAACAGGATTGCTGTGAAGATATCAGTAAGATAATATATGTGATATATAATAAATAATAATAAATGTAAAGTATTGTTATTTATTGGAGATTGAACCCAGAAACCTTTGCATCCATAACAAAGTTTCAAGTCACATTACATCTTATTTCAGTCCTATTCCTTATAGGCTATTAAGATGTCATAGGTATATTCAGTATACATACTGTTGGGAATCTGTTGGGGTTTTCCCATGATTCCTAGTCCTAGCAGGATGGATTTTGTATGTAATTCAGGCTCAAATGATGGGGATCCCCATTAACTTATGCAGCTGGTCGTTTCAATACATAGTCAGGGGTTCTGAACAGATCATCATGAGAAACGTAAGAAGGATCTCTGCCCTTAACTTGCCTCAAGAGCATGAATTCAGTATATTCCTTTGGTCTGCATACTCAAAGGAACAGGGCCTGATCGTGGAAGGTGGAATGTTTTGAATGCAATCTTCTTAGCAAGGTTTTTTTTTAATCTTTGGTAAAATATAAACTTGTGGGTAGGTTGGGAGGTGTGAAGCTGATTCTTTAAAACATATTGATTCCCCACCCCTCAGTGCCACATGTTAAAATGAAAAAGTTTTCTGTTCTCACACCAGAGCCCATGGGCCTTCATCTAGCAGGGGGGGAAATGAATGATTTCTGTAAAGGATGCTGACATTCAATTATGTTCCTAGATGAGACTGAATACGAATATAGTGGAAGTGAAGAGGAAGAGGAAGAAAACGACTCTGGAGAACCCAGGTAATGAATAAATTGTTCTTTTCTGATTCTTTGTGCTTAAGACCAGTGGATTTTAATAGAAAGTTGTGTAGGGCTAGAGTGGGGAGGGACAGAGAAGATACATTGCCCTCAAAAATTGTGGCAGGGTGGGCATCTCTCCCTAAAATTGGATTACTGCTTGAAAGCGATTCCTTGCTCTTGACTCTCACCCCTCCTATTCCTGACTCAGGTCTGCTATACCAACAAACATCTGGGCATGCTAAGAACATGGAGGCACTTCAAGATTGCTGCTGTTTTGAGGGTGGGATTCAGTCGCGTACCAAGCAAATTCAGGTTGTGCGGTTAAAGTGGATTTGGCGCTCTTGCACAGCAAACCTGCTCCCCCCCCCCCAAAAAAAACCAGACTTTTGTTGTAAGGAAAATGATTGGAAAAGGCACTAGATAGCAATTGCTTTACATGGTGGCATGCATAACCACCCTACAAAACGAATCAGAACGAATGCTCCATAAACAGTCAGTGCAATGTAACCTCCCTGAAAATGATGTTACAGAGGATACTAGAGCACATTTAGAAGTTAAGCAGTAAAACATTTTCTGGAACTGTACGGCTTAAGCCTACATGTGGAGGCTTGTGAATTCCAGTGTTGCTTCCTGGAAAAGTTTCATACAGACTTCATGCCAAGTGAAAGACTAGTCTGAATCCTTTGCTGTCTGATATTCTAGCTTTCTACTTGTGAGAAAGATTTTTGCATGGAAGTACTCAACTATGTGAATTGCCGTCTAAAGCGGTACATTCCAGGAAAGGTGTTATCGCTTGATTCCACCACTTACAGAACCTGGGCTTAGGACTCTGCACAGGGAGCCTTCACAATCAGGACTGCAGTTGTGGCTAGACAGATATAAATAAGAGGATGCCAGTCTCTGTGGTCTCTGTAAAGTGTGTGACACAGTTGTGGAAGTGCAGGGTTCTCAGAATATTCTCCAAATTAATTGACAGTGTTTTAGAAATTTATAGGTAGGTAGCTGTGTTGGTCTGCCATAGTCAAAACAAAATAAAAAATAAAAAAATCCTTCCAGTAGCACCTTAGAGACCAACTAAGTTTGTTCTTGGTATGAGCTCATACCAAGAACAAACTTAGTTGGTCTCTAAGGTGCTACTGGAAGGATTTTTTATTTTGTTTAGAAATTAAAGCTATGGTTTTCCCAGTAGTAATGTACGGAAGTGAGAGCTGGACCATCAAGAAGGCTGATCGCCGAAGAATTGATGCTTTTGAATTATGGTGCTGGAGGAGACTCTTGAGAGTCCCATGGACTGCAAGAAGATCAAACCTATCCATTCTCAAAGAAATCAGCCCTGAGTGCTCACTAGAAGGACAGATCCTGAAGTTGAGGCTCCAGTACTTTGGCCACCTCATGAGAAGAGAAGACTCCCTGATCTTGGGAAAGATGGAGGGCACAAGGAGAAGGGGACGACAGAGGATGAGATGGTTGGACAGTATTCTCGAAGCTACTAACATGAGTTTGGCCAAATTGCGGGAGGCAGTGAAGGATAGGCGTGCCTGGCGTACTCTGGTCCATGGGGTCATGAAGAGTCGGACACGACTGAACGACAACAAGAAGAAGAAATTTATGTTTAAAAGTGAGCTACTGAACAGCTCACAGGAGCCAATTACTACTGCCCTGGCAGACTTAAATTTGCTTTTGTTTCTCACACTCCTGCTTCCGCTACATGATGCTGTGCTTGGTAGGGCTGGGTGATACCAGCTTTCCAACAGCGTGATATTTCGCCAGCCAAACATGTTGAAAAAACAGGCTGCACTGGCCTCTGCCCATGAGGCACCTGGTGAAACTGCCCCAGCTCTCACCTCAGGAACTGAGGAAGTTTCACCCAGAAAATCACAGGCTGGGACAACACAGCTTTTTTGCGCAGCTCAGCTGGGAAGGGGGAACCTTCCCCCTTCCCAGCTGAGACAGCCCCAGTGCTCCTCCTGCTCACAGGTGACTAGGCAGAGCATTGGGGCTCCTTTAGCTGCTCACTATGGGGAGCGCCAAACACACTCCCCTCAGCAAAGCAGTTTCACGGAGCCCCCCCCCCCATGGGAGACGGTGGGGCTCCTTTAACTGCTCAGCTGAGGTAAGGGCTGCTACACACTCCTCAGTTGAACAGTTTAAAGATGCAGAGGGAGGAATAAATTGCATCAGGAGCTTGTTTCTCCCTCTGCATCGTATGAGGACAGAGTGCGATGGTGGTTTCACTCAGCGATACTCAGATGTGTTCTCAATCGCTGGTGAAACTGCCACTGCTCCTGAGTCCCTCTGCTAGCAGCGTTGCTGGAGGAAGGAACTCTTTACTCCTTCCAGCGGATGCTGCTAGCAGAGGGACTTGGGAGTGGTGGCAGTTTCACCAGCGATATACCAGTGAGTGAAGCCGACATTGTGGTCTGCTCCTCATACCGGTTCTAGGCTTGACTCTCTGTGTTTTGTATTTCAAACAAAATTTCCTTGGGGAATAAAATTGTGGAAATGAAACATCAGGATGGTTGTTCTGGCAATGCTGGTTTAGTGATTTACTGCTGAGCAGAGGCTGCGGCCGTTCCCTTAGAGAAGAAGGGGTTATTTCCCCTCTGCTTGCATAAAGCCAAGATGGCCATGCACAGTGAATTGGTTTTATATTGTGGGGTTGACTCCTAGAGATGGCGGGAGGCGGATTTGTGCCATTCACGAACCTCTGTTAGTAGTTGATTCAAACAGTTCAAGAACCAGCAGTGTTGTTGAATGCAGATGGGTCCCTGGAATGACATGCCTTTGTCTTTCCCCATGAAGCTCTATCCTAAACCTTCCTGGAGAGTCAACATTAAGACGAGATTTTCTGAGGCTACAGCTCGCAAACAAGGAGCGCTCAGAAGCCCTTCGTCGGCAGCAGCTGGAGCAGCAGCAACGTGAGAACGAGGAACACAAGCGGCAGTTGTTGGCAGAGCGGCAAAAGAGGATCGAGGAACAGAAAGAACAGAGGCGGAGGTTGGAAGAGGTACTAAAAGCACCTTTGCATGCAGGGCTTTCTAAAAGGCCTCAAAGGCTTCCAGTTTGGGTAATTCCAGGGAAGTGGGCAAATATGTCTTCTCAGCTGTTGAATGCTGGTAGATTTTATGTATCTGCACTAACAACCCCAGGTTCTGAGCTTGGAATAGCAAAGGAATGACCATAAAGATGCATAGGTGCTGCAGCAAATGGTAAGGAAGTAGCAGGCATGTCAAGTTGGATGCAATTTAATAAAGGGCAAAGGCTTGTATTTATCTTCATGATGGCTTTGGAAGTTACTTTTTTAAGCCGTGGCTGCCATACTGTAACTATCTGGGCTGTAATTTATTAGGTTCATAAACAATTCACAGGTATCAGGGAAAAATTAATATGGCTGCCATAGCCACAAATTCAGCTGCTCAAGCCCAGTGCTTCTGGCACTGCAGGAAAACTGAAGCAGAGACACAGTGGCAATGGCCCCAATATCCATCAGGTCCATTAATTTCAGTGACTCTACTCTTGAGTAAATAACCACACATAAATTGAACACCATCCATGAATTCTAAGTATTTAACATGGACCATGTTTCTGTCCATCCCATTACTATCTAGCCACAGTACTCTTTATTTCCATATCATTCCCAGTCTAATAAAGCCTGCACAGAGAATACTGTCTGTCCCACTTGCTTGTAAGTTAGGCCTCTTTAACTGAATCAAGTGAGCTCTTTGTTCTCTTGAGTGAAGGACATTCTGACAAAGAGTGGCCCATTTGTGGTTACCTTTGTGATGTCCTCATAGCCACTCATATTGAAGTCATCCCATCCCATTAAAAAAGAGACAATTAGCTATCTGTGCCAAGAGGTCACTGGACAAAGACTTCGAACAAATGGGCTTTCCTGTTACATGGAACCAGTCGTTTCGCCCATTATATTCTGTCAAAGTCGCCTTTTTGCTCTCTGGGTTTCTAGGCAATGAACAATGAAGCCTGAGGCGAGTAATTTAAACGTGAAAGAATTTCAAGCAGCTGATTTTGTGCCACTTGAGGAAAAGTGAATAGTTCTTTTCCGTGGCTGCTATTATTCAGGGCTAAAAAGAGAAGGCAAAGCGTATCTCAGACAGCAGCATTGTTTGGCCTGGTAAATATATGAGGGCTGTTTCACGTATTACTTCGTATTGCCATGATGTTGACCATGACCTACAACAATACACAACATTTTCCGTTCACTCGTGGGTCTTCAGCTTTCTGTTCACAGTAGGTAGCCCCTTGGTGCAGGACCTCATATTCCATTTTGAAACTCAGGAGAACTTGGATGCAGTTTTTTAAAAATAAATAAATAAATAATAATCTATTTTTTATCCGAGGCTCTTGGACCAGCTTACAAACAGCAACAGAAAGCAACAATCCCTGCAATAAAAACAAAACCATCAACTGTGCAATGAGAGTTAAAACCAGTTGTCTTGAGAAACACAAAACAATTTGCTAATTCAGAAAAGCCTGTTTAAAGATGCTTGAAACTTGGCACTGTTTCTTATCATTCTTTTAAACATGAACCGTGATCAGCCAGAACCACAGATTAAAAAGTTGTATACAGGGCTTTTTAAAAATAAATAAATAAATAAGTCACACACATGACCACCTTCCCACAGAATGTAATTGGGGAAATATTGATAGATGCTTGTGTAAAAACAAAATGTTTTACTACACCTTTTTAAAAAAGAAAAAAGAAAAAAAAGAATGTGATGTTCTGGCCAGTTTTGAAACTCTACTGTTTAGTGTAATATTGCCTAGCCACTAAGGAGTCAGAAAACCCCAAATGTACTTGCTTACAGTTACAAGGCCTGCAGGGTTAAGATCAAGGAGGTCGCAGCAGGCAAGAAATTTTATAAGACCTCCTCCTTTGCCATCTATACTGGCCTTCTGGATGCAGGGAGTGTTTGACACAGCATTTAAAATATGATCCTCAACCTGCGATGTTACAGTTTTTTTCTATCACTTTTTGTTATGGGGTTAAATCTGAGGATTGTATTTATAGTTTAAAACGTTGGGGTTTTTTGTGCTGTATTGCAACTTGTATTGTGCTAGCTGCCTTGAGTTCCTCAGCATGTAGGCAGGATATAAATTTTTAAAACTTAATACGTTCAAATATTGACCCACAGTAGTGCAAAGAGAAAAGAGATAATGTGTTGCAGGCCGCACAGCAAATTGGGCAAGAAGAAAACAGTGAGTTGAAATGGAGAAACGCTTTCCCACAGCAAATGTAGTGATACGTCCTTCTTGAGTGAGTAAAAATATATGTAAAAGTGGCCCTCATGATATTAGGGTTTTTGCAGCACTGATCTACTACAAGGAATCTGGCTCTGCCATTGCAGTTGGATGCGTCTGCCTCCAAAAAAGAGCAGGCGATCCGGAACCACCGGGGGATGGAAGAGGAGATGGGATTAGCTGCCATCTTGTAATAACACAGCGCTGGCTGGCTGTCACGTAGTCAAATGCTCTTTTATGCTGAAGCAAATAATAATAGCCTTTCTCTGCCTGTCTTCCCCCAAGAGGTTTTCATTTGTGAGCTTCTTGTCCTTCTAATTAGCAATTTCTTGGTCATTATAGGGGACTTAAGGAGCTGTGGGTACTCTAGCTTGCTTGATGGGGCCTGAGGCTCCTTATACCCCTGAGAGCGCCACACGTCTTATCCTCATATTCTCCCCACCCATGGCTTAAAGTAGGGTTGGCAACTGGCAGTCTGTAGACTACATTCCACCACTGTCCTGGGTTTCTGTGGCTTTCCTTTGCTTCATTTACCTCCAGGCTGTAAGCAGCTGGCATGAGTGTCTTTGCCTGCAGCACTGAAAGAAAAAATCCAAAACAATGTGGTCTGTGCATGATGCTGGGAAATTAATGCTTATGCTCCAGATGATTGGAAAAGTCACCCAAAGCAGCTGCTTTCACAGCTCCCTTCTCAGGCAATGCACTGCGTTCGAATTCTAAATGTCAAACAGCACCAGATTAATCCGAGCTTGAAGTAGGGAGACAGCGGATAGAGGGCTTTGTGAGTGTCAGGTGTGCTTTAAACGGGGGCTTTTTAGTTCAGACCAGCCCCGTAGATCACAATAATCATTTCTGGATGGACACCCTAGCTTATGCCTTCTCGGTATTGAAAATTGCTACAGACACCCTAAAAACAATTCATGCTGCATTTTAGTACATCAAATTGTTACCTAGCCCAGAACCATATAGCACCTTAAAGCTGTTTATATTGTGATAAATGCACAGCCATTGCTCATTCCTTACAAAGAATTCAGATCGCTTTCCTCAAGGAAGCCCTTTTATGATATATGGCAGCTTTTATGCAATCATGCCACAACATATTGCTGTGTAAGTATTATTCTTTCCCCAACTAGTGATTGGGAGCACTGTCTAGACTCTTGCTTGCTAAGGGTCATGAATACCTGTTGCCTACTGTCTGTTCTTGGTGGCTGGTGACAGGCAAGCCATGTCCAGCTTCAGGTGGCATTCAGGTGGAGGTCAACTGCTGAGACTTAACAGGTCAACTGCTGAGACTTGGTGGCTGGTGACAGAGAAGCCATGTCCAGCTTCAGGTGGCATTCAGGTGGAGGTCAACTGCTGAGACTTAACAGGGACAGTTCCAGAATCACATCATTACAGAAGATTGAAGTCCAAATAGAGGACTTCAAGAAGTCTAAACACAAGGGCAACCTGAGAAGCAAGGCTTTTAAACCTGAGTTTTCAAAGCCCCACCCACAGTACAGCTGTAAGCCATCCATGCTGCTTGCGTATTTGCTCTACTTGCAAGGAATCCTTGTTTCTCAGGCGAGCCTTTAGGCACCTGTGCTTGCTCGGCCTCAGTGGCCACTTCTGATTCCAGAAAGGGGCTACCTGTGTCAGGAAGGGAAGACTACAATTCTATTTTGCCCAAGGCTCATGGAACCCCCTGGCCTTCCTCATTGTCCCTCAAAACAGGCTGTTGCTCTGTGACATTTGCAGGTTGTCCTACAAGGAGAATTCCTTGAGCATGGCCATAGCTTGAGCGTGGCCATAACTCGAGCATCTGGGCTGCAAGGAGTGGACTCTCAGGAGAATTGGAACTGACTAGCCTCAAGGCAAAATCTGGATTTACCATTTGGTGGAATCCTGGAACAAGTTTTACAGTTTGATTCTGCTGGTTGTAAAAACTCTCCTGACAAATGTTTGGAGAAGAAAAGCATTGCTCACTTTTGGAGGAGAGAGATTCCCCAAAGGAGGAGTGCCAGTGATTGCAGGGGGGCAGTTCTTTGTTCTGGTTTTTGAGCAGTTAACAGGAAATCAAGTGGTGTGGATGATCCCCCACCCCTGGAAGGCCAGATAAGAAAGGCATCTTATCTGCAGACCTTCAGATGTTGCTGGACTCCCAACTCTCAGTTCTCATCTCTGACCTTTGGCTATGTTGGATTGGAATGATGGAGCCCAAGAACATCTGGAGCTCCCCCTCCTTGCCTTAAACAGTTGTGTGGAAGGGGGAATTTCAACAGGCTTAGCTTGTCATACAACCCTAGTCTGGGGTTGGGGAGACAGAATGCTGCTGAGCTCAGGTAACGCTTTCAGGTTTCCCATAGACCTTTGGTAGGCCATTTCTTCCCTAGGACCTCCTCCTCTGCTTTGTCTGGAGGCTTAGGTGGGCTGGCTGCCAACCTTTAGCTGACTAAAGTGCTTCTGAAGACTATACCTTATGAACTAGTTGTCTTCAATTCCCATAAAAGTGTATTACCAGGCTGGATAGAGCAAAAACATTCCCCTGCTTTTTGAATAGGTGGAACTGGATGCTGACTGTCACAGTCAGGTGACTTCACCAAGGATCTGTGAGTGTCGTAACTATTTACAAAATTTGTCAGGGAATAAATTTAACTCTTTTGGTCACCAGCTTTCAGGTGCTCGTTGTTTACATTTAATAGGAAAACTCTGATGACTTAAAACTGATAAAGAGTTTGGTGTGCCTGGAAAAGCTTGATTACAGCATTTTTAAAAACTAGTTATCTCCCACCCCGGTGCTTTATATCATCTGGCTCCATGCTTCTAGAA
This sequence comes from Lacerta agilis, assembly GCF_009819535.1. Lineage (NCBI taxonomy): Eukaryota > Metazoa > Chordata > Lepidosauria > Squamata > Lacertidae > Lacerta > Lacerta agilis. Next base: position 81,560,000 of record NC_046316.1, on the reverse strand, counting down.
ACCCTGAGAGAGAGAGCTGTCTCAAACTCTGCTTTCAAAGAGTGCAGGGCTGCTTCCTAATGTGATAAGTTACCCCTTAATAAAGGCAGGGAGGGAGCCAATACCCTGATGCTCACAACTGGTGATAAAACCTGTTGTCATCTTCCGGCAGGCAGTGCAGTCAGCAGAAGAATGGGGTGGATTGGTTCCATGCTAAGCCAGCAATGCATAAGGGTACTTCACTTAAGGCATCATCCATGGAAAAAGTGGTCCATGGCCCTCCAGATGTTGTTAGCCTCTGAACTCCCATCAGTCAAAGCCAGCATGACCAATGGATGGGACTGACAGGAGTTGTAGTCCAGCAATATCTGAAGGGCCACTGGTTCCTCTTCATGGCTTAAGGTCTCTGAGCCACATTATCATGCGCCTTGCTCACATATATTCCCCAGCTCACATGAATTTGTTGTAGAGAAGCAAAAAGTCATCCAGACCCAAAGTTGCTGGCTTAGCATCCGGTAGTATATCTTGCCCTTTCAGCTGGTGTTTTTAGCATCAGCAAATGTCTCCTCCAGGAAGCTGGTGGTTTTCTAAAGAGGCTGAATCTGAGCATGACAGTGAAAGGGTCATAGTCAGATGAATAATTTGACAGTCTGGTTGCAGTTGTCTGAAAGCTCTGTAAGTAGTAAATAATTTTCACAAGAGCGGCTCTTCCAGAGTGGATGATGAAGGAGTGCTTGCAGATTTCACCTTTGTGGCGTGCAAGATAGGAAGGGCTGGAACTGAGCAAGTGCAGAGAGAATTGTAGAGGACTGAAAAAAAATGGAAGCCTGAAGGAAGAGACATTACTGTATTTCCTAGTGGAAAGACTTTTGAAACAGAAAACTATGCACTGGTCTATGGCTATGTTCCAACAAATCTAATACAGTGGTACCTCGGGTTACATACGCTTCAGGTTACATACGCTTCAGGTTAAGAACTCCGCTAACCCAGAAATAACGCTTCAGGTTAAGAACTTTGCTTCAGGATAAGAACAGAAATTGTGCTCTGGCGGTGCAGCAGCAGCGAGAGGCCCCATTCGCTAAAGTGGTGCTTCAGGTTAAGAACAGTTTCAGGTTAAGAACGGACCTCCGGAACGAATTAAGTTCTTAACCCGAGGTACCACTGTATGTGTGCGTGAAGGAAGGATGCACACAGCAGAGAATTCCTTTGAGGATTTCCGCCTCCATTTCTGAAGGAAAAACCTCTTTATGCTTACATTTTAATATATTAATTGTAAAATGGGTTGCTTTTTCAGCATATGGTGACTATCTCAAAGAAAAGGTCAGCATTCAGGGTTTCTAGCCCCCACACCCCTCCTCAAATGTTATTTCTACATTGATCTTGGCAACTCTCTGGAAGTACTCGAGAGACCACTGAATAATCCTCAGGTCACAGTTTAACAATCTATGCAGTATAAAGTAAATTAGGTTGAGCTAAAACTGGTTAGCCCATTTAGTGGACAATTTCTTTACTATGAATAAATGCTATCTCATATATATATGTGTGTGATACATATCAAGTCCTGCTTCATCTGCACAGTAAGGAAAAGCAGGGCCTACTTAGTGATGGTGCCATCTCTGTCTTATTTTAACTCCCATGATGTGTCCATGTAGTTGAACAGATTTGTTGTCACTGAGGACAAACACACCTAACTCAGAACTGCCCTCCTTCTGAATTAGATGTGTTTTGCCTCATTGCCACCCATGGAACCAAATTTACCGTTTCTGCCTCATTGTTACTAGGGAGGAGTGCTATTTTTAAACAAAAAGTGACTGCAGAATTCAACCTAGCGCAAAAAAGGAAGGTCTTTTAGGAAAACAGCAGCAAACCAGTACAAAAAAAATGTAATAGTTTTGGAGTCTTTTACCAAACGGTTTGGAAATGCTTGTTCCCAGTTTTTTAGCTTGGTTCCCCCCCCCCCCAAAAAAAAATAGTTTTGAAAATTGTACTAAGAATACATGGAAATAAGATTTATGGAAACTAACTTAAATTTCTTGGGTTCAACCATCTCTGTTCTATATAATTCTATGCAGAGAATTGAGTATCCATGCACTGAATTTTTTAGTGATTGTCGAATTTTTGTTTTTGTTTTTAAAAAGTCAAATTTTATTTTATTTTGCTCATTGCCATATTTAGTTTCCTAATGCTGCAGCCTTATGTTGCTATAAACACTTACCGGTACTCCTCTCCATTGGTATGATTCACTACATTAGTTAACATCTCAGTGGGGAATTGCATATCACTGATGTACAGGCAGCCATACCCCATTAGTTCTATAATGAAAGGTGCATTAAAATGGCAAACATTGTTCCAGAAAGGCAGGAGACGCCCCAGTGCTAGCAGGGGAGGAGCTGGAAACAGCTCCATTGTTTCCATGAACTTCTGCAGTGAATGATTGAAGCTGTTGCCTATTCAGTTCTTTCTCTGTTTTATTGTTTGTGAGAGTCAGGGCTGGCTGACCCTTTAGGCAAGGTGAGGTGACTGTCTCAAGCAGCAGAATCCACAGCAGCATCAGATCCAGCATCCAAGGAATGCATTGCCTGCTGTTGCAGTGGCAGCAACAGCTTCAACAAGCTCCTTGGAAGCCAAATCTGCCACCTCCTTGGCATCCCCCACCCCCAGTGCTGCTTCTACAGTGGCCTCTTTGCAAACAGGAGGAGCTGCTGGTCTCTTCCTACCTTGCTCCTGATGTAAATTTTTATTCCCTGCTGTTCCTGATGTGGATAGCTTCACTCAGCCCTTCTTCCCTTCCCTAGCGGGGGCGGGGGGGAGCACCATTTTGTGGTTCACCTCAAGTGCCAAAATGTCTTGAACTGACCCTGCTGAGAATATCAGCCTTTGGTGTCTGAGATCATCTCTCCGTGATTGGAGCAGGGAAGCAATATATGCCCTGTTTAGGGAAGTTTTTAATTTGTGACTTTGTATTGTATTTTGGTATTTGTTGGAGGCCGCCCAGAGTGGCTGGGGAGACCCGGCCAGATGGGCGGGGTATAAATAATAAATTATTATTATTATTATTATTATTATTATTATTATTATTATTATTATTATAAAAGTGACTTCAGTGCCATTTGGAAAGCATACAGGAAGGAGCATCCTTGGGCTACATAACTTGTCAAGGTTTTCCCAAGTGTTGCTCATGAGTAACGACAGAGCCTTCAGTTGCTAAGACTATTTATTGTGCATTACTATTTTGCAGTGTAGAGCTAGTACAAAACATGACAGCTCAGTCACTTGCAGAATCCGGAAGTGCCCCTCTCCGGTTTCCCATCCAACACCAAAGTCTCAGCACCCTAAAACGACGTCTGCGGTGCCTCCTGACCCCCCCGATGCTGTGCTGGCGCCGGAAGCAGCAGTTCTCCCTCAGATCCTCTCTGGCTGGTGGTGCTGGGTCTTTGCTTAGAGTCTCCAAGCCTCTGAAGCTCCTCCTCCCTTGGAGAGAGCTCAGGTGAAAGGCTAGAGGAGGAGGAGTCCGATGACAGAAGCAGCTGGGGTTCCCTGTAATGTAGAGAGCCCTCCTCTCGCGAAGAGCTGCTCTCCCAGTCCTCCTCCCAAGGAGGACTTCTTTCCCTGCCCTCCTCCTGAACAATACCTCCAACCAGCCCTTCTTCTCGAGTAGTCCTCCTGTCCCCCTCCTCCTCGAGAGGAGGATCTCTCTCCCCTCGCTCCTCACAAGGAATACCTTTGCCCCCGCTCTCCTCCCGAGTAGGACCTCCCCTCGCCCTCTCCTCGTGAGGAGCCGGTCAATCCCTGACATAACTCATTGTCATGAATACTGGCTGGCAACACCTCCAGCGTTTCAGATAGGAGTCTCTCCCTACATGAAGATGTGGGGAAATGGTGCTTCTGCACATGCGGATTACAGTGGTACCTTGTTTTACAACCATAATCCGTTCTGGAGGTCCAGTTGTAAACCAAAACAGGTTGTAACCCAAGGCACGCTTTCGCCAATGGGGCCTCCAAACAAAAATGGGTTGTAATCCCCAAAAATGGGTTGTAATCCAAAAAAAGGGACATGCACTTCTGGGTTTGATGCGGTTGTAATCCAAAACGGTTGCAAACCAAGGTACCACTGTATAGGCTCTGCTACTCAACTTTGACCCTTCCTTGACCCTTCAAGAATACTGATCAGATTTATACATTGAATTATGAAGCAATTGGCTACGTAATCATCTGCCTCTTAGTCAATTAATTAATACACTTCATTTGAAGATATTTGCATATTACCAAAAAGAGACCTCATCAGGTACAGTATCTTTTTTATTTTTTAGCAAGCTTTAATAAACAGTTTAATAAACAAAAGCAGCTTCTCACTGTTGCAAGATAAGGCAAATCAGTAATGCATTCCTTTCCATTTCCTATTACAGTAACACATTGAAACCAGAATAGCTCCAATAAACAGTCAAATGTGCCTTTAACTCTCAGACCCCGAGACTGAAATTGCTTCTTCCACACAATTAATCTAACAGATTAATTAAAGCTGGCAGCCTGAGCAATGATGGATAGGATATGCAGGCTTTGCTAGAGTCTGCTCTGAGGCCATTACGTACGCCCATGCAGATCTCAGCAGAGCTATGCCCAACGTGGCCTTGGTGAGAGGCAGTATTTTCATGAGGACGCCATATTGTGCAGGCCCCACCATCTGATCCCATAAGAAGATTCCCAGTTGACCAGATTGCAGTTCCTTCTTGCTGCTGTTGCTTTTCGCCATTGTCTGCTGCTTTTCTTGGTAGACAGACTGATAAAGCCCTCCTTACTATCATGTCATCCCCCCCCCCCCCGATCTTGCCTTTCTGCTGTTTACAGAGCTTTCTCTATGTAACTTAAAATATATTGAGCTTTAGTTATATCTACTCCGATCTTCATTTATACTGTGTCTAGTTTAAGCCCAGACACGAGAATGGCCAAAGCAGATTCCATGAGATTTTGTTTTGAACTGAGCCCTCCACATTGCAACTCACTTTTGAAGGATGCTGTAAACAGCTTCTGGATCTTTTTCGTGGTGGTATTCTGCTCTATGTGGCAGCTGTAAAGTACAGAGGATTTCAGCACACGATTCCTTTACCTCAAGGACCACCTCTCCCCGTATAAACTGTCCCAGACTCTGCATTCATTACTGACTTCATTTACTTACTACATTTTTATTCTTCTCTTCCTTCCAAGAGTTCAGGATGCACACATGATGTGGATGTCCTCTCTTTATCCTCCCAACAGCCTTGTAAGTGGGCTGTGTCCAGAGATTGTTGACCCAGAAAACTTTGTGTCTGGTGGGAAGTTTGAATCTGAGTCGTGCTGCTGTAAACTCAGCCCTCTAACCCAGGGATAGGCCCTTCCAGGTGTTGTTGGGCTACAGCTCCCTTCATCTCTGGCCATTGGCCATGCTGGCTGGGAGACACCTAAGTTGGCTATCCCTGCTCAGACTATTACACAGCAGTGGCTTTCTTAAGAGAGGTGAAGAACTCACTGTGGTGTGCTTTTATGCAACTAGAACTGTAAAGCTTGTGCTATTGGCCCAGGGGTGAAATAACTGGGATCCCTGGAAGTTGCCTGAATAAACTCCCTGTATTGGTAAGGGCATCACTGCTTGACATCAAATACATTTCTCTTGGGGACAGGGAACTGTTCAGAGCCCTAATTGGAATTGGGTCGCACATGTATTCATATGTAAATATGTGTTCAGATGCAGATTACACAGCAGCCTGATTAGAATGCACCTTCTGGAACTTGCATAATGAGTATTTCTTAATGACAGGATCAATCCCTTGGAGTCAAAGAGATATACAATTCTAGATTATTAATTTTTAAAAGGATTTAGCTCTTGCTAAAGTCAAAGCCTTAATTAAAGTTTAAAAAACAATTCCTATTGGGAAACAAAATGCTCAGTCTTAATTGGAGGGGTTCTTTTTGCAGGGGGATAATTAACCTATGAGCAGGGTTAAATTCAGATGGAGTTGCTTTAGTGAATTGTCACAACCCAGTTTTTCCATGTTCTCCAGAGTGAGTCCTGGGGAGTTTGCACTATACTTGTGGTCTAGAGAGAAGTGGGTCATGTAGAAATGGGAAGATTTGAAAAGTTGCATTAATAATCCAAAATGGCATAGCAACTTGAGCCTGGCATGCTAAAATAGGCTGATGTTGTTTCTTGGGAAAGCAGTGTATAAATCTACCTTCAACACATTGTTACAGCAGGTTGCAGCATATGCTTGCTCAGGTGTGGTTCCCAAATCAACACTGGATTACTAGTATAAAATGAATAGTGGATAAGTTCTTCAAAAAGTTTAAAAGTTGTTCTGTTACGCTGTCAAACAAAAAAATAAAATCGCTGTCAAAACTCTGATCACAACAACCCACAGGCAAGCTTGGCTCTCCAGTAGAGATCATGCTAGGTGCCTCACCAGCTCCTGAGTTGTAATGGTGGGGGCACAATGTAAGTTCTTTGCCTTGGAGAATCACATTGGCTCCCTCTCTTTCAATGGCAGAAGAAGATGGTATTTTTACATTGCACTTTTTGCCTAGGTGGAAACTGTTTATTGATGAGATCTTATGATGTGGTCTTGTTTGGTTTTGCTGTTGCTCCTGTTGAATTGCACTATACCGGTATATATTTTTTTCTGATTGTTGTGTAGTTTGTAGTATAACTCATATTTAATCTGTGTTTTATTTTATTAAAATTGATGGCATGATTGTTAGCAGCCTTGAGGGACCTGTAGAAATGGAAAGGTGGGCTAGAGTATTTTAGTAAATAAGGGAACAGTGCTGAGTCCATCCCCTTAAAAACTCTCTAGGATAAAATTGTTTCCCCCCCCCAACCAGTTTCCTAAAGGCAAGAGGGATGTGGAGTGGCATCTGGGGCAAGGAGTTCCATAATGATGGTGCCACACCAACCCAAGCATGATCTCCAAGCAGCTGATAGTAGAGAAAGATCCATTAACCTCAGCGAGAGAATTTTGATGGGGCTTGTTTGAGGACAGCATGTGTTGGGAGCCATTGGATTAATTTCTCTAAACCACGGCTACTAAGGGCTACTAAGTCTCCCTTAATAGTTCTAACCTGCATGGCTCGGTTAATTTTACAGTTCCCAAGGGAGTCTAGCTTACCACAACTGCTGCTCATTAGAATTCCATTTTAGCAGTGCCCCAGAGGCTTGTGGCTTCAAATGGCATCCCTCATCAATATTTAAGGCCTGTCATTGTGAACATGGTAGAAAGAAGCTCACTTTGTGGCTTGGAAGAAGAAAGTGAAATGGTTTTGGAGGGGTAAAGAGACCTTGTCCTGAAGCATCACCTGTGAAGTTGGATAAATAAACCTGATAATGAATTTGTGGTCTTGCTTCCAATGTATAATAGAGCTGTGTTCTGTGAACATAACCCGGTAGGCCCAGGAAAACCAAGGGAAATCAGGACATTGTTTTCACAGAGACACAAAGGAGAAAAAGTGAGACAGGAGATGCTAGAAAGTTCAGAAAGAATGGTAGTTTCACCCTCAGAGAGCTACAGTTCCCATAATTTTTTGAGGGGGGAAGCCATCTGCTTTAAATGTGCAGTGGGTGTGTTTGAAATGTTTGGTGCAGCTCTGTCTTCTGTGTCACCAGTTTTAACTTGGGGACTGTGGTGGGAGAGGACAAGCACTTCTCAGTTATCTCGGGAAGATAAAATAATTCCATCTCAATGGAAATGGCTATCATTGATGAAGGTGAAAGAGAAGTGCATGCATTTGTATGTATTTGCATGGATGTGTATGTTTACAGTGTGCATGTGTTTATATGTCTATTCCCTCTCATAGAAATGGCCATAGACATGCAATACAACTGTAACCACAAATCAACAAGCTTAGAAATACAGGGGAGGTAGGGTTGTGTGTATGAAACTAGCAAGTGGACCAGCCTTGAGCTGTGTTTTGGTCAGTTACATATGATAGTCATCCATGGAATGTGAATTTAGCCATGAATTTCCAATTCTCACCCCCAGTTTTGGTTGCAGTAGTATTTCATGTTTACACTGATTCTTTTCTGCTTGTAATCCAGTTTACATATCAGCTGTAATCTTCAGGGGTCATCCCTTGCCAGTTACAGAACCCAGGCATCCAGTGAAGCCACAGAGCTAATTCTTTTTTAAGTCCTAGAAGAAAATTAGCCATTACTTTGGTTAACAGTCAGTCTGATGTGACCTGACGCGTGACTGCCATACTAGCTTGGGAGGGAAGTGTTTGGTCCTGATCTTTCACGCTAGACGAGCATATCGAAATTGGCTTTAGCATTTTGAAAAGGCCAAAGAGTTTATTTATATTTTATGCTGCAGATGTGCTATTAAGCAGGAAAGGATAAACACTCTGTGTGGAACCCTCTGGCAATGCAGCTGCAGTTTGCTGAACAGCTAAGGACAGAGAGAGCTGCTTTACGGCAATTTCCAAATATTCTTGAGTTTCTAAAGCTTTCCAGATCACCCTATGACCTGAACAGATGGTAGAGAGCTGGAAACTTGATCGCTGGCTTTCCTGTGCTTTTCTGCTGATACCACTTTATAAATAAACCAGCAAACACTGATCATTATGGCAGGTAGTGCTACAATTCCTGCAGTGGATTGCAATCCCCCATTTTATGTAGCTCTGGGAATTGCAGCTCTGTGAGGGGTATAGGAGGTGTGCAAACAATTCTCAGCACCCTTAATAAACTACAATTCCCAGGATTTGTTGGGAGAAGCCATGACTATTTAAAGTGGCATGATACTGTTTTGAATTTATATGTGCCCTCGGCCTCTGGGAGCACAGCCAGACGTGTCACGGAAGTTTGGTGTCAAAGCTAGGCCATGGGCAGCATTCTAGAGTGATTCAGGAGCTGGGAACCTGGAGTCAGGGATCAGAGGGCAAACCAGGGTGCAAGACTGTAAAATACACCACAAATCTGAAATGAAGAGCAAGACCAGAAATGGAAGACAGGCCCAAAGCTCAGGCAGGGCTGCTTACTCAAGCGAAGTTCCCGTGAAGCAGGAAGCCCTTGTGTTCCAAAGAGACACTTGCTCTTTAGGTCAGTGCTTGATCATGTGCATTGCATGCAGGAGATCCCAGATTCAGTTTACGGCATTTCCAGGTAGGGCTGAGAGGGACACCTGTCTGAAACCCTGGAGAGTCACTACAACCATCTGCATTACAGTCTTGGAATACAATATTTGTAAAAAAATAGCAAACATTACATATCACCACACTATATTATGTTACACTGTAATAAGCTCTTTTACAATTTGGGAGGGGCAAAGTGGGAAAGCGGCATCTCAGGAACTAATAATATTTATGTTGATGGTTGCAGGGTAGTAAAAATAGAAAAACTGCAGAGTCCTTGAGACATTGAGTTCTTGGAACAATGAGCTGTGGCAAATCGGCATGGCAAAAAAAAATTGACGTACCACCTTAAGTTAGTTAAAAGTAAAGCCAATATATTTGATTTTTCTTAAAACGTGGCAAGATTTTATCTCGTATACAAATCAGGGACGTATTTAAAACTATCAAAGCTTTTCATCAGATTATAGAAAAGAGATTAAGTTGATGAAGTATAATGGAAATTTCCAGGATGCTAATGGATCTTGAATATACTCTTACCTACTGTATATGTAAAAAGGAAAAAAGTGTTTAGAGCATTTTACCTTCTGACAGTAATTACACGATGTAACTGTTGTTGTTGTTTGTTTTTGTATTATTATTTTTGGACGGGGGAGGGGGAGAAAGAAGGATTCATTTGTGCCAACTCCAGGTAGGGATAGAAAAAAGTTGTCCTGTGAAACCCTCGAAACCTAATGACAGACATTATAGACAAAACCAGAAGACCAGTGATCTAACTCAGTGTAAGGCAGCTTCCTATGCTATCACTGACTGATGAAGGCCTCAGATACATCCCTCTGGAAATCGTGTTTCTTGAGGCGTCAGCATTGTGTTTAGTTAGGGAAGGGGGATACAAGCGTTGTCAGTGTGACAGTGGAATTGTTACCGATAAGGAAGGGTTGCATCCAGAAGGAATTTCCCTTTGCAAGGAACAAAGAGCAGCAGCAATTACAATAGAGGGGTGAAGGTAGCAATGCAGAAAGGGGACAGGCAGAACGAAAGTGGGGAAATACTGCAATTCAAGAACGTTCCAGAAGAAGAAGAAGAAGAAGAAGAAGAAGAAGAAGAAGAAGAAGAAGAAGAAGAAGGGAATTTATTCATACCCTGGGTGGCTTACAGCATATCTAAAAACATGCAAAAAGATGAGCAATTCTCATTTAATAAAATACACCTTAATAGTTGACTACCCTCTGCCCATGTGTCATTAATAACCAGAAAACCAGATGGACATTTGTTCTGATTCAGCAGTAAACCACAGCTTTTCCCAGCAAAAGCAGCAGAGCAAAAGAAAAATCTCTCAGACCCATGCCTAGAAATCGCTGGACAAACTCAAGTGTGCATGAGCCCAGAGACTTATTGGCAGAGATGGCCCTGTAAATCCCTGGCATCTCTGTCTCTGCTTCTGTGTTTTCACAACTACTGCCGTCTGGTGGCCAGTGTGTTATAGTGTCTGCAAAACATAGCTTGTTTATACAGAGGCTGTGGTGATGGTGAGGTTGAAAGCATTTTTTTAAAAATTTAAAAAATAAAATGACAAGTCTATATTAATTGCACATGGGGTATAATTGTTTTGGTCAATGTGAAGAAGAAGAAGAAGAAGAAGAAGAAGAAGAAGAAGGAGCACTTTTGCAATATGGCCCCCTTCCATAGAGTCAGAATGGCATTTGATCTCTTGGGATATGTACCTAAATACTCTTGCAGGTTCTTTTCTCTTTCTCATCATAATTAGGTAAACTGCACAAAAGGTAAGCAGGGCCAAAAGGTAGGAAGGCCAGGTCAGATTATTTGTCTGTGTAGCCCAGAATTGCCTGTTCTGACTGGCAGCAGCTCTCCAGAGACCCACCTTCCCCACCCTACCCTGTCACTGTAGTTGTAGCCAGAAGTTCCCTACCCTGGGGCTCTAAGATCATCTGCTACCAGATGGGAATGCCAGGACCTAAGACCTTCTGTTCATAGACATTGTGCTCTGCCACTGAACTACAGCCTATTAGGTGGCGGCAAAGAACTAAATGAGAATGAGCAGAGATTGTGAATACTACCTGGCTGAGAAACCTGTACTACAGTGTTGTGGAAGTCTGGCACGATTCAAGTTCTACCTCCATGGTCTGAGGCAGCATGGAGATTGTAGGAGGCTAGAATGCTGTTGCACTCATGCTGCTGCTTGTTGGCTTCTCATAAGCATCTGTCTGGCCACTGTGAGACCAGGACGCTGGACTAGATGGGCTTTGTACTATACATTTCTCTTGGTTTTAATCACGATAGTGTGGGCAGAGTCTGGGCAAGAATTGAGCTTCTCCTGGGCACTGTCCCTGCAAAGAGATGCCTTATATTTTAGAGCGTTTCTGCAGGATGCGAAAACTGGGTCTTGAGCACATTTCAGTGGGGTAATTCCCTTAAAAATGCTTACCTGTAGTGGAACACCACGCTCTTCCATAATGGATTGAACTGGGGTAACCTTGTTTAATCTTCAGCACTCAAACTATAAGGCAAGAGCCTGGCTTTGCACAGTGGATGAAGTATATAGCTGCTGAGCAAATAGTAAATCAATAAACTGAAAGGTTAACGAAATAGGACAGTACGAAAGGGATGGAACAGATAGCTTGCTCCTCTTGGCAACGTTTAGTTTTCTTAAAAAATAACATGAACTCTGGGCTCATGAAGTGCCACACTGAAGGTCAGGATGTTGCAGCGCTATCTTCACAACAGAAGTGTAGCTTTGTGCAAACCCCAGCAAAACCATGTAATAAAGGTGCAGGCATTGCACTAGAAGCAGATTTTGCTAGAAGGGCAGTAAATTCTTCAAAGTGAAGGGTGAACATCACAATAGAAAACCGGTGAAATGCCCAACAGTGGAGCGGTGAAAACACGATCAAAATATGGTTGGCGTAATACATTTTAGTTAAAATGGCATGCAGTGAAAGCCAGCCAGCCAGCTCTGTGTTTCTGATGTTTGCCAGACTGCTTAATGCCACTACTAATGAAGGATTTTACACATCTTCATTTCTCTTTCAAGACACACAGCCCCAATTGTAGACACATCTCATCCATGGCTGCAATCAATACTGAGTATGCTTTGCACCGTGGACCCAAGTGGCATGTAATTATGAGACTGTATTGATTTCCCCGCAAAGAGGTTGCTAGTGTACAAAATAGCAGCTTGACTTTCAAATGACTGGACCAGCAGCCTTTTCTTTCCCTGAGAAAATTAACATGGTTTGGTAAAAGCTCCAAATTCTGTGCAGGGTCTTGAAATTGCATTGTAGCAACACTGTAAGAAGTGGGTCACTCTGCCCTGTTATAAATCATCACCACTCCTGATTATTTTATGTTCAGCCCATTTGGCTGCCAGGGAAAAATATTTGGGACCCAATCCAGACAGCTGCATGGGGAATTGGCTCTGCCCAGCTGGGCCACAGTTCCCCTTCCTGGTGCTGAAAGGGGAATTGGAGATACCATATGTCTGCCTTTGGTCCCTCGCACGCATATGTTAGAATACAGCCATCTATGCATTTAACAACGTAAATCGGTATTGGAATTAATATGGCTTACTTAAAAAAAAGTATTGGTGGCTTTAAAGAGCTAACGTGGTGTAGCTAAGAGACTGAACTCCCTAGTTTGAACCTGTCCTCTTCTGTCACGAATTCAGTAGCCCTAGACCATGGGTAGGCAAACTAAGGCCTGGCGGGAATCTACATGTTTTTACATGAGTAGAATGTGTCCTTTTATTTAAAATGCATCTCTGGGTTATTTGTGGGGCATAGGAATTCGTTCATCCCCCACCCCCCAAAAAATAGTCTGGCCCCCCACAAGATCTAAGGGACAGTGGACTGGCCCCCTGCTGAAAAAGTTTGCCCTAGACCCTCCTAGGAGAATAATAATTCCCAACGTTATGCATATGTCCTATTAAAAATGAGTTGTCAAAGCATGGCTATTCCACAGTAAATGTCTAGTGTGGAAGCTGGCTGCAGTGAGATTCTTGTGCAAAATCTCCTTTTGTGCTGAACCCAGGCATCTCTCTACCAAGCGAGTCCTGATTCCCTACATTCAATGTAAACACAATTCTTCAGCTTTTCATCACTCCAATATTTTAGCTGTCTCTCAGTCCATGTGACTGTGCAAAATTATGTGCTATTCCCAGTCACTTTTCCTCAAAGAGTAATTTAACAACAACAACAACAACATTTTTATTATTTATACCCCGCCCATCTGGCTGGGTTTCCCCAGCCACTCTAAAAATATAATAAAAACATCATCAATCCTTAAAAACATCCCTAAACAGAGCTGCCTTCCGATGTCTTCTAAAAGTCGAATAGTTGTACCTGTATATGTATGCTCATTGGAATTTGGTAGAAATGGTCAAGAAATGTTCCTTGAAACTGGATTCTTTGTTCTGGGTACAGAATTATTATTTTCAGAGGGTGTTGTTGTTGTTTATTTTATTTTTTACATGCCCTCCACCTATGGGCCCCAGGGCCCAACAATTTAAAATGCAGTTTAAAACCATTTAAAACTTACAACCACAGAAAATAGGGTTATATTTGCTCTAATGAGCCTTTCATGCTATTTAAAATCTATCCGTGGCTATTAGCTGTGATGGAATCTCCAGTTTCAGAGTCACCATGCTGGTTTAGATCCCGGATGCTGGTGAGCCATAGCAGGAAAGGTGAGGTTGCCTTTGTGTCCTGCCTGTGAGTTTCCGAAAAGCATCTCGTTGGCCAGTTTGGGAAACAAGATGCAGAGTTAAACATGACTTTCATTCTAATCCAGCAAAGCTGTAGTTAGCTTTGGTCCAAGTAGTACCGGGTGCCACTCAACACAGAGCGAATCTGTTTCAGTTACACTTAACTACTTGTGAGTACAAATTGCAATTATTTGTATGTTTGAAAAGGTTTAATATATACATATACAGTGATGCCTTGGTTTTTGAACTTAATCCGTTCCGGGAGTCCGTTTGACTCCCGAAACTGTTCGAAAACCAAGGCGCTGCTTCCAATTGGCTGCAGGAGCTTCCTGCACTCAAGCAGAAGCTGCATTGGGCGTTTGGCTCCTGAAAATGTTCGTAAACCGGAACACTTACTTACAGATTTGCAGCGTTCAGGAGCCAATTTGTTTGGCAACTAAGCCATTCAGGAACCAAGGTTTGATTGTAGTTTTAATGCTATTAATGTTTAGTTGCTTTTTAATGACTGGTTTTTTCCCTCCATGCTTTTTTAACAGTTCCTGTTTTTAACCTGTAAGATGTCTTGAGTCCCATATGGGGGGAAAGGTGGGGTATAAATAAATACATAATAATAATGATTAAAAACCAAGTTGTGTCATAAGGGTCTTCTGACAGTGGGTCGCGGGCCCTTCGCCCTGTACAGCCCACCCCCGGACGTTTTACGGTCTATGAGTGCTGCACCAACGACAAACAGTCCCCAGCTGCCGCCCTTCAGACTACTAGCTGGATCCTGCTTACTTCATTCACCACAGACGAGGATATTGTGAACTAAAAAGATGTTTATTGCGTACAAAGCTTGTGGTTGCTGATAAATAAAAGGTTGTTCAATAAGCTTATAACAGTTGTCCTATACCGGCCTAATACCTCTAAATATTACCGGCCTAATACCTCTAATAGTAAACTAAATATCAATAACAATGCGTTTCACAATCTCTTTATCCTCTCTGCTAACATCCACCTAAGACTCTAAACTCCCAGCTCTATCTCTTGACTCACACTGCTCAACTCCAACTGTAACTCCCCGCACTTAACTGCCTCACTGCCCACTGGGAGGGGTGTTTTATACCCAGGCTAAGCCCGCCCCTGAGGGTTCTAACTGTCAGAAAAAATTAACCCCTACCTGGCATTGGGCTAGTTCTCCACATACCTCCCTCCTTTTTAGGTTTGTATCAGAGGAGTTACTAGCCAAAGTATCCCTCTGATACAAACAACATTTTTAAACATTAACATAAACAATACATTTTATAACTCTTACCTATATTACCTATCTATAACATAAACAGTTACATCTTCAGTAAAAGTACATATGGTTGTGAACATTATATACATGCAATATTACATAGTACCAGTGACATGCAATATCGTTGTGGTGATGTCTTGTCTTCGGATCAGCCGTGGCTCCCTGGTTTTCGAGACAACGCATCAGCCACAATGTTCAGGGTTCCTTTTACTGATTTGATGGTGAAATCAAAGTCTTGCAAAATTAATGCCCACCTCATTAACTTGCTGTTGGTCTTCATGGATCGTAGCCAGATCAGCGGTGAGTGATCCGTACAAAGTTCAAATGTTCGTCCCCACAGATACGGCTTTAAACGTTGCAGAGCCCAGATGATGGCCAAACACTCTTTCTCGATCGTCGACAGATGTTTCTCCCGAGGCAACAACTTTTTGCTGAGGTAGACGACCGGATGTAGTTCGTCCTCAGCTCCCGGCTGGCATAACACAGCGCCAAGTCCATCATTAGACGCGTCAGTGTAGACCGTAAATGGCTTGCCAAAATCAGGTGTAGCTAGTATTGGTTGGGATATCAGTGCATTCTTCAGCTTGTCAAAAGCAGTTTGACAGGCTGCTGTCCACGTGATGGGGTCTGTTATTTTTTTCCCTGTCAGACTAGACAAAGGAGCAGCTATTTCACTAAATTTGGGGATGAATTTACGATAATACCCCACCAGTCCCAAGAATGCCCTCACTTTCTTCTTGGTTGTGGGTTTCGGCCAGGTCGCGATGGCTTCTACTTTTGCAGATAAGGGTTTAATCTGCCCATCCCCAATCATATGACCCAAATATTTGATAGAACTGCCCCCAATGTGACATTTTGCCGCCTTGATGGTTAGGCCTGCCTCTTGGATTCTTTGTAGCACTATTTTTAAGTGCCCTTTATGCTCCTCCCAAGTTTTACTAAATATGGCGATATCGTCAAGATACGCAATTGTAAAGTCATATAACCCATTTAAAACTTTATCCATGAGGCGTTGGAAAGTGGCTGGTGCGTTTTTTAGACCGAACGCCATGACTGTAAATTCATATAAACCGATAGGACTTCTGAAAGCGGTCTTTTCCCTATCTTTTGGGTGCATTGGAATCTGATAGTATCCTTTTGTTAAGTCCAAACTAGATATGTATTTACAGCTTCCAATTTTCTCGATTAAATTGTCGAGCCTAGGCATAGGATAGGCATCTGATTTTGTCACATGGTTAAGACGGCGAAAATCCAGACAAAATCTTATAGTTCCATCGGGCTTATCTAATAAAAGAACAGGGGCTGCCCATGCACTGCTCGAAGGAACAATAATGCCTGCTTTTAACATCTCCTGAACTTCCTCGGTTACAGTCTTTATATAATGGCCTGTAATCCTGTACGGAGCCAATGCAATGGGTTTGGCATCGCCCGTATCAATCTGATGCATTACCCCTTTAGCAATACCTGGTTTATTGCTGAACGTGGGTGCATAGTGTGTCAAAATTTGTTTTACATCTTCTTGTTGGGACTGCGTTAGTTGGGGGTCCAACTTAATGTCAGTTATTGGACAGGGTTTCTTCTCCCTTTCCCAACAAGGTATTGGCATGTCTTGGGGATCTTCTTTAATAGCAAATAATGACCACCCTTCTGCTTTATAATAAGGCTTTATCATGTTCACATGCACGACCCGCCTGCCTTCACCGTATTGAATTATATAGTTTACATCATTCATTTTTGAAATGATTTTAAAAGGACCTTCCCAGGTCAGTTGTAACTTATTCCCTTTTACTGGTCTGATTAATAAAATATCCTGTCCTGGCTCAAAAGATCTCACACGTGCCTTTTTGTCATACCAAACTTTCTGTTTGTGCTGAGCAACCTTGCAATGTTCTCCTGCCAGTTCTAGTGATCGTTTGAGAGTGTTTTGCAATTTAAATAGGTAATCAACTACATTCTCCGAATCTCCAACCGGCCGTCCTTCCCAATTAAATCTTAATAAATCTAGGGGACCCTTGACTTTTCTCCCAAACAATAATTCAAAGGGACTAAAACCCGTGCTTTCCTGGGGTATGGATCTATAAGCATATAATAAGGCTTGTATATTGTCATCCCAATCGTGAGGATGTTCCGTTACATATGCCCTCAGCATTCTTATCAGGCTTCCATTAAAACGTTCTGCCAAGCCGTTCGTCTGAGGGTGATAAGCGGTACTGGTGATATGTTTTATCCCACACCTCTCCCACAAACGCTGCATCAGTTTAGAGGTAAATGAGGCTCCAAGGTCTGTCACGATCTGTTCTGCAAACCCTAGCCGACACATATAACTTATTAGAGCTGAAGCCACTGTTTCAGTCTCTATGTTTCGTAATGGAATCGCTTCCGGATACCTAGTCGCAAAATCCACAATAGTCAATAAATAATGATGTCCCCTGCGACTGGCTTTTGGCAGTCGTCCAATAATATCTATTGCTAAGCGTTGGAAGGGTTGGGAAATTATAGGCAAGGGGCATAATTGTGCTTTCGTTTTATCTTGCCCATGTCCTTGTAATTGGCAAGTATGGCACGTTCGACAAAATAACTTTATTTGCTTGCCCATCCCAGGCCAAAAGAAATTTTGGGACACCCTTTGTTTGGTTCTGGTGATTCCCAAGTGACCTCCAAAGATACTGCCATGTGCATGTTGTATTATCTTGGTTCTGAATTCAGTAGGTACTATCAGTTGCCTGTGGATCTCATTACCCCCTCTATTAGGCTTTAAAAGAATCTCCCTGTATAGCAACCCATTGTTGACTATAAACCGCTCCGGGCTTTCAGGGGTTAATACTGTATTCACGGCTGTGGCTTGAAAATATTTCTGTAAATCTGTATCTAGTTTCTGCTTGGCTGCAAAACTAGCTGCTTGACTATTTGTAACTGGCATTATACTTGTATCTTGTGTCAGTTCAGCAATTGTATCAGGCCTTTCCTCCTGAGGTAACTCTCGCAGTTTTTGTGCCCTAGTTATTACAAATGCACTTTGTACATGGTCAAGTAGATCCCACCCGATTAACATTGGAGCTGGGATTTCTGGTGAAACTGCTACTTGCCATTTTCCAGACCATTGTTTATATGTCAGATTAACTAATGCGACTGGCAAGATTTCTGGCTGTTTTGATATTCCTTTTAAACTGATTGTTTTGCCTTTAATAAAGTCTTCTGGCTTTAACAAATCAGGATGTACAATACTAATCTGAGACCCTGTGTCTTTTAAGCCTTTATATGGTTTACCATTCACCCAAATTTCTTCTCCTGTTTTGTGTAATAGCATGTCATCTTGTTGAATTATATAGCACCTCACAACTTGGGCCACTGGTAACTCATCAGCCTCTGACTGGGCCTCGGTTGTCGTGGCAACCATGTTGGCAGTTGGCTCTGTCTCCACAGTTTGGACACAATATGTCTGCTTCTGAGGGATAGTATTTGCACTCCTAGTTCTGATTTCAGTTCTACAGTCCAGTTGTCTATGGCCTTTTTTCCCACATTGCCAACAGATTAATTCAGGCCTTTTACCCTCACTATATTTATTTACTTTTCCCTCAGTCCCCCCCGTTGTCATAGGCGTGTTATGGGGAACATTTGCATTGGCGGGAAAAAATTTCTTGGCAGTTTCTGTGGTAAACTTTGTGGGCTGTTGCATTCTCTTAAACTTATTTGTTTCCCACTGTTTGTCCTTATATTTTGGGGCATCATAAGCGTGTTCTCGGATTTCATTTATTTCATCTGCCAGATTAGCAGCTTCCAGGATGGTTTTAGGGCGTCTTTCTTTAATTAAATACTTCAAATGACTATTAATCGTGTCATAAAATTGTTCCAATGCGATCACCTCTTTTATTTTTGCCACAGAATCGGCACCCTCCTGTTCTAGCCACTTGTTTAAATAATTTGTAGTTTTAGCTCCTAGTTGAGCAAATGTTTCCTCACGCACTTTTTTTATTGTTCTAAACTTTTGTCTCAGTTGCTCTGCAGTAATTCCGAATCTAACATAAACCAACTGTTTAAATGCTTCAAAATCTTTAGATTGATCAGATGGCATTTGAGAATATATCTCTGTTAATGTTCCACTAATACGCGCTCTCAGTATTTGCATTTTCTCCTCATCTTTTACTTCAAAATCTTCGCAAGCCCTCTCAAAAGAAATGATAAACGCTTCAGGATCGTCTTTATCTTTGAAGTCAGGGAATCTTTTTAAATCCACCCTGCTAGGATTTTGTGTGGAACTATTGTTGTTGTTTCTATTTTCTACAGCTGATAATTCAAGTCTTTTCATTTCTAGTAAATATTCTCTTTCTTCCCGTTCTCTTTCTCTCTCAATAGTTAAGGTCATTTCTTTCTCTTTCAGTGCTATTGCCTCTCTTTCTCTCTCTCTCTCTCTTTCAGCTTGTAATTTTAATTCTAATTCCTTCAGTTTATATTCTTGTTCTAGTTTCCATTTCTCAAATTCCTCTGAGGCTTTAAAACTAGTCCCCTCAGCAGGATTTTTGTTAACTGTTTCAGTACTGGTTTCCTCAATCTGGGAAACCCCATTTTCTTCTTCAGAGCTTTCTACTTGTGAGTCCCTAAGAGCTGTTTTAGTCTTTCTAGGTGGCATTTTCTATTTATTTGGTGGTATTATTTCTGTACTTAAATCAAGGATGTTTCAGTTAAACTATTTCTCCAGGCTTAGTTTCCACAGTTTAGGTCCAAAGTCACGCCTAAAGTTACCTCAGTGCACTTTGTCCAGCGTACTTTTCCGACCTCTCACTATAAACCTTTCTGCCTGAAATAGTTTCAAACGCAAAGTATCTTTGTAACTCTCTCACAATCTCACAGTCTTAGGCGCTATCACACCACACCCTAGGGCCAGGTAATTCCTCTCTGAATTCCCCTTCTCCCTTTCCAGGTGTATGCGATCCCCTTCCTGACTAGATTGTAGAGTCTCACTGAAGGTTGCTTAAATCCTCTTTAAGCCTCACACTTCACACAATGCGTCACCCTTAAATCTTTCTTGTACCTTGGCACTTCTTGCCAACACTTTAGATCTTTGATCTCAATGTGACCACCACTTTATGACAATCTTTCGTCCCGACGCTGCCACCACTTTAATGTCGCGGGCCCTTCGCCCTGTACAGCCCACCCCCGGACGTTTTACGGTCTATGAGTGCTGCACCAACGACAAACAGTCCCCAGCTGCCGCCCTTCAGACTACTAGCTGGATCCTGCTTACTTCATTCACCACAGACGAGGATATTGTGAACTAAAAAGATGTTTATTGCGTACAAAGCTTGTGGTTGCTGATAAATAAAAGGTTGTTCAATAAGCTTATAACAGTTGTCCTATACCGGCCTAATACCTCTAAATATTACCGGCCTAATACCTCTAATAGTAAACTAAATATCAATAACAATGCGTTTCACAATCTCTTTATCCTCTCTGCTAACATCCACCTAAGACTCTAAACTCCCAGCTCTATCTCTTGACTCACACTGCTCAACTCCAACTGTAACTCCCCGCACTTAACTGCCTCACTGCCCACTGGGAGGGGTGTTTTATACCCAGGCTAAGCCCGCCCCTGAGGGTTCTAACTGTCAGAAAAAATTAACCCCTACCTGGCATTGGGCTAGTTCTCCACAGCCCAGAGGTGGCATCTGCACCCAGATTGTTCCACGCTTACTGAATTTGCTCTGTGTCTAGGCTTAATGGCATACAGGACTGTTTCATTACCTTTACATCTGTTCAGCAGCTGATGTAGTTTAGTCCCTCTTGTTCTCTGCAACAGGGTGGCATGATGTATCTTTTCTCTGCATTAGACAGAATAGGTGGGTTTGCTGGGGAAATTGTGGCAAGTTGGTGCCTCTGACATTGTACAGCCATGGGCAAAATTACCTTGTGAGACCACTTCCTGATCTGGTGTGCTGCTGTTCCCCTGAGATCTTATATTTGTACTGGCAAACAACTTAAGCTTTTGCCTTTTTTCTCCTTTCTCCTTTCTCCTTTTTTCTTTTTGTTTTGTTCCTCCCCTGCCTCCGCCCCCCCCCTCCCACATTTCTACAGCAGCAAAGGAGGGAGAAGGAATTAAGGAAACAGCAAGAGAGGGAGCAGCGACGGCATTATGAGGAGCAAATGCGCCGAGAAGAGGAGAGGAGGCGTGCCGAGCATGAGCAGGTAACCCGCATCTCCTCCAGGATGAATCTGCTTTTTATGGATGAACCTACTGATTTCCAAGGTTGGAACCCAGTTTTGTCCCTGTGCGTTCACTCAGTGTCAAGCTGCTGTTACTTGCAGTTCCCTGGCACGTGTGTTGTCATCGAGCACATGCTTCTGAGCATCATTGCATTTTTAGGTGCACACTTAAAACACCATGCCTGGATACTCCTACGAATCTAATGTTGTTTTTGATATGGTTCAAATAAAGGTGTAAATGATGGATTTGCCATTTGAGTGCTTCACCTCCAGTGCCAATCTTACTTGAGTGAACCCTTGCAGGTGCTTTATTAAAAAAAATTACCTGCAGCTACACAGTCTGCTGGGATCTGTACATGTGATGGCTTGTTCAGACATCCGTTTCCAACGTCTTCACTTTCACTTCCAGCTGGCATTTCAGAGTCACGGCTGATTCAAAATAAGCATTAAAGTGGCTTAGTGACTCTGCCCTTGGAAATTTAAGAAACCGTGTTTCATTCATTACACTTGTGTGCTCTGTTGCTTTCGCTGCCAAACTCTCAGTCACTTGTTCTATGTTGATTCCTGTCCATTATGTGACTCAACCGCTCACTAACTAATGCAATAAAGCTGGTTATCTTCTTCTCACCACCACTTACTCTCTGCAACAACAACAAAAAAAGGGTTGGTGATTTGTCTCTGGATGCTTTCTAGCTTTCAATGGGGAATATGTTTAGAATTGACTCAGGTATCTATAATGGACTCTTCAGTTTATCATTACCGGAACGTGCTGCAGTGAGCCTCAGGCTCACACACTCTCCTCTTCCAGCATGACCACAGAGGAGAGAACGGCAGATTTTGCTTTCATGTTTGATTAACTACTGTTTAGTGTTACACCCTGAACTAAACTGGTTAATCTTAACTATGGTTTGTTTGAAACGAGCCACCTTCACAACCCATGATTTACGGCTGGCTTCTTTCAAACAAAACACAGTTAAGATGTACCACAGTTAATTTGGATGAAATGGCAAGCTTATTCCAAAATGGAGGCAGAAGGTGTCAAACTCCTTGTGGTCCTGATAGATAGTGGGGAGTGTGCCAGGTGTGGAACCTCTTTCCTGATACAGACATCACTGCAGCTTACCTGCAGCTGGTGTTGGGCAGGGTGGTAGCAAAGTTAGGGATGTACAGATGTACTAACGGCAGTGAAAGATGGGCTCCATCAGTGCATTCACACAACTCTGACCTCACTGCTACTCTGTCCTGCCCAAGTGCTGCCCTTTGGAGGGCAGCACCATGGCTCTTTCCCACCACACCAACTGCTGCTGGTGTGTGCCAGCCCAGGAATTGCTCCAGCTCTTGCTCATCAAGATAAACCATGGTCTATCATGATCTGTGAGTACAGTCTATTAGTAAACAGGCAAGGTGGTCTGCATCCTGCCTTTTTTGTCCAATGTCAGAATTTAGGGTGAGTTGCAACATTTAGAATGAGTTAATGTAAGATTTTTTGAATGTTATGATGTTAAGACTTTGTTTGTATTTGTTTTACTGTGTGTTGTAGAACACCTTATGCTCTTTGGAAAATAATAATATTTATTTATTTAAACATATTAAGTAAACAAAATAAAGAGGGAATTTTTTAATATTGAAACTGATGATAATAATATTAAATCTCGGCTTTCAACTTCATTTTCAAAAAATGAATTATGTTTTCAGCCCATCTGGCATGAAGACGGGGTTGAAGTGCCTGATAAACAAAATTTCAAGACCAGAGGCTGTATGTGCTCTTTAAGGAAAAATCTTACAGCCATCATTTTCTTACCCCCAACACCATGATGATGAGCAGCACCCAGATAAACCGCACAAAATGAAAAGTTGCACCTTTATAGACATATTTCAGCTTTTCTTGGTGCAGGAATTGGGTACTTGAATCAAGCTTGGAGGTAGCCGAGTCAGCTAACCTGTGACCCTCCAGATGTTGCTGAACTGCACGTCGCATCAGTCGCAGCCATGGGATGATGGGAGTATTGGTTCAGCATCAGCTGGTGGTCCTTGTGCCACCCCTGCTTTTTAAAAATAGCAAGTCTGAGTAGAATGCTTGTTCTCAAATTGGTTGAACAACATCTGATCAGATTTATTTAAGAGCTTTTCACCAGTGGTGGTTGCATTTCTGTTCAGTTTTATCAGATGATTTATCCCTACATCTCTTTACAGAATTTGGGTAACTGTGGCACAGAATTTGCTTTCCTTGTTTTATGCATAACATACAGGCAGCCCTTTGTGGTATCTCAGCAGCAGTTTTTCCCAAAGTTGTATGGTGTTCATCCAAATGCTTTACATCACAATAACACTGCATTCCCTTTGGTTCCTCTCCTTAATGTTTCTGCGGTTCTTTCTTCAAATTTCAACATGTGGCCACTTCTTTCTCTTTGAAATTACGGTGCTTTCTTTTTCTCTCCTTTTTTTTCTGCTCCCTGCTGCGCACCCAGGAATACATCAGGCGACAGTTAGAGGAAGAACAGAGGCAGTTAGAGATCCTGCAGCAGCAATTACTGCAGGAGCAAGCTCTACTTCTGGTAATGGGGAGTCAGGATCCCTGTCGCATCCTTTGCCCAGCCCTTTCTGTGTATTGTGAGACTGCATGTTATTAGCCAAATGTGTACCCGGGCCTTCAGACTTATAGGGTTGCCATCTCTTTCGAAGACTTGCCTTTCTGCTGTACATTATAAATTTGAGTACCTTAATTTGTTCAAGCATTGGCATTTGTAATCTTTATTAAATTCACGACACACTCAAATGTTTTGGGGAGCATGCAGTAATGGGATGGCTGGCTGGTAGTCCGAGGGTTGGCTCTAGCCCAGGAAGCAGTTTTATCTGGCCCTATCTAGTTTGAGTCAGGGTGCATTGTTAAAAAGAGATAAATATCCTAAGCCCTAACTAGATGTTACTTCAGAGCTTCATGCTTAGCTCTATTGGTGTATTTTAATTCTTCTTAAAAGCAGCTGCTAGGGCAGGAACAATTTGGACCAGAAGCATGACATTGGGAGAGGTTATCCCCTTCCCTTCTCCATGCCATGGCTGCAATCCAAATCCACTCCAGGCTGCTGGTAACTATAGAAGAGAAACAGGCTACTAGCATCTCTGGGGGAGTTAATTTAGATTGAGTGCACCCACAGCACGGAGGGAAAGGAATTTCCCCCCTTTATATTTGCACCAACATACAGGACTGTTTAATTTTTTATAGTACCGGTAAGTCACTTGCTATCTAGAGCTGGCCAGATTAAGGATTTAACATATATAGTCTGAAATGAGGATTAAGCACATGTAGTCTGAAATGCAGTATTCCTGCTACTGCTTCTAGGACACCCTTGTTCATAGGAAAGCACCTGTCTTCTCCCTGAGTTGCAGCCTGTGAGAGCAGTATTGAAGGGCAGGTGGACTACCAGTGACCAGGCTTGAAGTTACAAAACCCAAAGGCCCAGAATCGAAGTAGCTCTTGATTAAAACAACAACAATTTTAGGTGGCAGTCCTAAAAGTCTAGGCCAATGTGTGGAGAGTCTCGTTCAAGAAATATTTTGCCAACTCTTACCCAGGTTCTCTCCCATCACCTGGCAAGAGAATTCTCCAACTCTCTGCTGTGCTAAGGATTGTGTGCTGCAATGGTTTCTTCCTTGAATGCAAGCACTGCCACGCTCTGAATGTTTTCGTTGCCTTTCTGCCAATAACTGGAGCAGCCATTGCTGTGCACGTCTTTTTCTCTGCTCTATCCGCTTCTAGAACATCCTTCATTTTCATGGAAGGAACAGGCCTCTGCTGTGTTTATTGCAAAGCTATTAATTGAAAGCTACTGGCACTGTGTGCTGGAATACAGTCTAACTGAAACGTACTTGCTCCCTGTAATCTCTTCTTGGTTTTATAGGATTCGACGGCATATTTCAGTTGCAGGCTGCTTAGCTTTACCTTCCTGACTGAAACATTTTTGCACTGCCTTTTCATGCTGTTTACAGTTTTGACATGGTTTATTTGCTGAATTTCCTGCATACACTTGTACTCTCCCCACCCTGCCACTTAAGCTAAATTTATATCTTGTCTTTATTTTGGATGTGAATTGTTATTCTTTTCATTTTTCTTTAAAAAAAACAGTTATTATATTTATCAGTGCTGTTGGAGAGGTCTTGCCTTGTTTCCCTCTTCCCAATAGATCCATTAATTTATACAACTGGACAGCGTATACTAGACTTCCCCAAGCTAGAGCTCTCCAGATGCATTGGTCCACAGCTCCAATCATCTCAAACCATAGGCCATTTAGCAGGGACAGATGGGAGTTTGAGTTCAACATCTGCAGGGCAATAGTTTGGGAAAGGTTGGCATATGCAAATCCTTCATTGCATAAATAATGTTTCCCTCCATCAGTTTCATAACCATAGGAGGGGCAGAACTTCCAGGCTGTAAAATTACAAATTGGACCACTAACTGAACAAAGCAGCAAGTTTAAAATAAACTATTTAGAAAGAAATAAGCTGCCTCAGTAACGGGTTTTCCAGACTTTTCCCTGGGCATGCAATGTGGTCAAGCTAATTTTCAGATAGCCCGGTGGTACCATCCACATACCAAATATGCATGATTTAGGAGGCATGCTTAGACTACAAGCTTAAACCACTTCCCCCACTTGTTTCAGACTGTCACAATTTCCCAACAAAATGTGATGGTTTTGTGAGTATACCCCTACTTCCCCCAAAGTTGTCACATTTGATGGAGCCTGAAAAGAGATGGTGTGGACCAGAGTTCCTGCTGTCTCAAGGTTACATGATTGTCTAGTGTCAAGAGTCAGAGGAATTATTAAGAACATAGCTTCAGAAGCAGTGATGAGTAAGTAGTTCAATACATTGGTGACAGGGTAAAGAGCACAAAGAATAGAATAGAATAGAATAGAATAGAATAGAATAGAAAAGAATAGAATAGAATAGAATAGAATAGAATAGATCCCCTTTTAATCAGCGATATGCTTTACAATGGACACCACCCAGACAATAACACAAGTAAAAAGTAAAAAGAGAAACCTGCTTCAACATCTGCAAGACTCAGGGTCCATTTGGTCTCGTAGGGTTACTACATCCTTGCTATTTGGGCTTATATATCTGTGTTTGCCTTTTGTTATTTCCCTCAACACCATATTGGCTGTGTACCTTTCAAGCTGTCGTGCTGCTTCTAAATACTTGTTTGGCTTACATGTCTTGGTAGGAATATAAGCGCAAGCAATTAGAAGAGCAACGGCAGGCAGAGAGGCTACAGCGGCAGTTGCAACAGGAGCGGGATTACCTGGTCTCCCTGCAACAACAGCAGCAACAACAGCAGAGGCAGGACCAGAGACCAGCAGAGAAGAAGCCCCTTTACCATTACAAGGAAGGGCTAAATGCCAGTGAGAA
The DNA here is from genome assembly GCF_009819535.1 of Lacerta agilis. Lineage (NCBI taxonomy): Eukaryota > Metazoa > Chordata > Lepidosauria > Squamata > Lacertidae > Lacerta > Lacerta agilis. Next base: position 81,533,328 of record NC_046316.1, on the reverse strand, counting down.
GCCAGCGTGGGCAAAGGAGGTAGGAATGGCCGTGTTTTCTGTTTTGCACATTTCCCTGGGGTAGGAAGAAAAAAATCAGCGGAGCCAAATACATTTACAGTGTTTTGCAAATATTTTCAGTGCTGCCAAAAAAAACCTTTCCCCCTTTTAAAGCTGATTATTCAAAACTGCTACTTCACCTGCATTGCACTCACTTGCCCTCTGATGTCATCACAGACCCAAATCTGATTGGCCACATAGTGTTATGTGATCGCATGATTCCTGATTCATCCATATGACTAAACCAGGGAGCAAGAAGTATCAGCAGTGAGGAGAAATGAAAGGAGAATATTTGCACTATAGTTTCAAGTAAATATCTGCCCTATTGAAATTGCTGGTTTTTACTTGAAAATTAAAACTGGACAATGTTTGGTGTAGCTGTAGTAGAAATACTATATAATAAATACTGTAAAAAAAATGCAAAAATGCCTACGTTAGACAGTTGCATATTCACCATGAAGTAAAGTCCTAGTTGTGGAGATTTGCTTGGAATCTGTTCTACTTTACTATCGTTACTCAAGAGTGCTTAGATAAAAGCCTTGTTATATACAGCTTGAAGGGGCTTTAGTACATAAGTCTAGTGTTCATGAATGGAGCCCACAGAAGACTCACTGACATCACCTTATGGTAGAAAAAATGACTCCGCTAAGTGGATTTGAGATTCTCATGTCAGATGAATGAGGCCTAAGGCTTGTGCTATAATGCATTGTGTGAGGAGCGAAACTGTGCAGCAACCCTCATGAACACCTCTCTGAATGCCACCGTTGTGCAAATCCATTTCTCAGATGAAGTAGTCCGGAGGGTCCTTTTGGCCAATCTATGGCCTAACTTCGATATTAATGGTGACCAGCGTCAGTTCTCTGATGAAGTTAATTCGGGATGAGTTTGCCATCAGCCTCTCATTTTGTTTTAAGTACCATAGATAGTGCACAGTTGCTTCCATCTTCTACCCACAGCATTCCAAATATTCCCCAGGCACCCCCTCAAATTATCTATAGATACCATAGAAAAATAAAATGGATCTTAGCCTTGAGTGGGGAGGGGGGAGAAAAAAGAAGGTGTGTGTGTGTGTGTGTGTGTGTGTGTGTGTGTGTGTGTGTGTGTGTCTGTGCGTGTACTGGGCATCCAATTTGCCTGTCCAACACCATTGTCTATAGGTGCCCACAGTGTCATCCTGGCTGATCCCTCACAGGTGGTCACTCTGGAGTATCAGTACTGTACTGTAGGTATTGTGTTTTGAGACCCACCCCAAAAGGTACTTACTGGGGGGGGGGGGGGTTCTGCTGTAATGCACAGGAACTGAACCTAGATCAGTGGCTTTCAAACTTTGTATGTTAGGGAGCCCTTTCCACATACATTCACGTTCTGAGAAACATTTCCACATCTGCCGCAAAAACCTCAGCACATTGCAGTAATCTCTTAGATACGTTCTAAGGTGCATGCTCAGTTCATGTGAGGATATTGTCCATGTCTGATGGATCTCAACCACTGCCTGACATGAACAGAGAGAGGGTGCTGTTGAACGCACTCTGTGGCAGGATGTTGCTGGATAATTCAAGTCAATGTTGGGCAAACAGTCTTTCTAGGAAGCTGCTCTCTGTTACTGACCTTCATGTTGAAGAACTCAGGATCCCCCAGAACACAGTTTGAAAACCACCGGCCTAGACCATGTTAGGAAGCTGCCTTCTGGCCTAGCATATCAGCAGCTCTTTCATCATGCTATGGATGCCATCCATTTTTATTTATTGCCTGATTGGCCACAGTTCTGTATGAAAGTCTTTTTCTGCACGTCGTGCTTCATGAGCTGGTTCATCTTCTCCTTTGACCCTGTTGCATGTAATTTGCCTTGACGGCTGCTTATTTGTTAACTTGCTAAGGCGAGAGGCGGGGGGGGGGGGGGCTTGAAAAAAGAGGACAAAGCTCTGAACACCGGCCCCAGTTTGTTTTTGTGGCTTATTACTGATAATGCCTGCTGATGGGTCAAGGTCAGGAACAGCCTGTTCTTATCTCTGCTGTAACTGTGCCAGATGCTGAATAAGAAATTAGCATCCCCCACACAACACAGTTGCCCTGAAAGAAGGTGTTGCCTGTTCAAAAGAGGATCTCGGATGTTCTGTTTTATGATATAGAATTTAGATTCCTGAAAATAACCACTAGCATTTTCATTTCTTCTCTGAAAAGCAGATTTCTTGCCCTTGTGGCTGTGGGAATGTTTGCTAAATGGGACTAGGAGTGGGGAGCTTTGTTCACAGATGGAAACACCTGCATTGCATAGTTTTGTATGCAATGGGAGCAACTTCCTCATGGAAGTAACCCTGATCTATCAGCTGCATTTTGATAGCCCTACAGGTGTAATGGAGGAGTGTTGAGGGAAAGAGAGTCAAAATCCAAATGACTTTTTTGTCATTTCTAATGGTGGTGGTGGGGTGTTTCTCTTTCTCCTCTGTCAGTCAAGGAGCAATGAAATTGACTAGACCAAGTGACAACAGCTTCTATGCTAGTCAATTTCATACCTAGAGGAAGGGAAGAGAAGGAGGAGGGTTCCTGAAAATCCTGAGCAGGAAGCAGGGCATACTGTTGAAATAAATGATTTTTTAAATGAAAGTACTTGTGAAATGCTTGCAGCATTTTTGCACCCACATGGCCCTCATAGCAGCTGACAGTAGTCAGACAGATAACTGTAAAAGGTATAAAAAGAGCAACCACAATGACTGAAATGTTGGAGCAATTTCTTATGGGGGGTGGGAATATCTCAGCAGTAGCCAACACGGATTACATGTTCTATCATCCCTGACTACTGGCCTCGCTGCCTGGGGCTAATGAGAGTTGGAGTCCAACAAAATCCAGAGGGCACTATGTTAGCTACTTTGGAGTATTGGGGGCTTTATAGTTTAGGGGGGAAAGGTGACTAAGCAGGGTATGATGGAGCTTTATACAATTATGAATGCTTAGAGGGATTGGATAGGAAGGCTGCTTTCACTCTCTCTTAACACTGGAGTTTGGCATCATGCAGTGGAATTGATTGGGCAGACAAAAGAAAATACTTAACTAACTTGGCAGGCTCACTGCTGCATGAGACAGTTGTGATGACCATTGGCATAGCTAGCTTTTTAAATGGGATTAGAGCAATTTATGGAAGACAGGTCCATAATAGCTAAATGCCACTTCCATGTTCAGGGTGAAGGTCCCACTGAATGCTGGTCACTAGGTGGAGGGGGCCAATGGGAAAGGGCTGGTGCCTTCATGCTCTCCTTGAGAAGTTCCCAAAAGCATTTGACTGACCACTGTTAGAAATGGGATGCTGAACAAGACGGCCCCTTGATGTGTTCCATTCAGGTAGTTATAATGCATTCTCTGCAAAATCAGCCTTGCTGAAGAATACTGGGCATGTGCTGAGTGACCTTCTCTCACCTGTGAGTTAGAGCAACTAGCTTCCATGCAACCCTGGGTTGGAGCTGAACTTTCCAAGCAGGCTGGAGCCCTGGTACTTCCTTTGTTAGAAGCTAATCATGGTGAAGGACATTTGCCAATTATATACTTTTGCGTGATTAACCAAAAATGTGTATTTTAATAGTTTGATTTCTGTAATCCTGCTTTCCCAGGTACATCAGCGAGCTTTTAATAACCCACCAGTTATTCCAGCTAAACAGAACCACAGTTTCCTGCCCCAACAGCTGGTGACTTATGTTACTGACAAAGGTGTTGCTCCACAATCCAACTCTAAGCCTTTTTTAAATATTGTTAAACCTCGTGGTAGACAAAACCAACAAGCACTAGACCCTCACAGAAAGGACTTTCCAGACTCTGCTAAGCAAACACTCTGGGTGCCTGTTATTAGGATCTCCATGCCAAGTCCACAAGAAGAGCTAAAGAATAGACCCATCTTTATAAACTCTGAAACCAGTCTTGGTTTTCATGAGCAGTTGGGAAAAAATGGCATAAAATCCCCCAAAGGGTCTCGGTCGCATGGGTGCAGTCCTGAGAGGCAAATGAGATTGGAGGGCAAGTGTGTGTCTTCTCCCCACCTTCAAGAAGGAGGTAAGCCACCACTGCCTCCCTATAAAATCAAAATGAATTTCCAAGAACACAATGTGGACAAGGAGAGGAAGCAACTTCATTCTCATCTACACCCAAGTGTCATTACCTCTTCGAGGAGTGTTCCATCATTATGCAGTATCTCGGCAACGCATGATAACCTAGATCTGAGTGCTTCTAGTCCAGCATGCCTCTTGAGAAGGATGATGATACAAGCTGATGATGAGAAGAAGAAGCATCATGCATCTTTGGAGAGCCTCTTAGCACATCACCAGCTTCCCAGTGGGGTCCATCATGTGCAGATGCAGAGGAAAAGAATAGGGCGAAGCATGGAAGAGCTTCTTGCTCCCTCTCTGGATCTTTGCCCACAAACTTCTCATCTGAATGTGCCCAACTTGACATCTTTGTCTTCTAACTCTCACTCAGCATCTTTAAATTCCCTTTCATTTTCTTCCAACTCGGATCTGATTCAGTCTTCTAAATCTTGCCAGGGTAATTCTTCTTCTGGCATCCCTTTGCAGATGCCTCTGGGTTTATTTTCTAATTCCTCCTGTTGGTCTTCCAAACTTCCTTCTCAAGTATCTCATGCGAAGCGGACTCTGGGTGTGCATGTTCATAACTACATATCTCTGTCTTCGAGCACACCTGACTTGAGATATGCTAGGCAGCGTCACTAAAATGAGCCAGTGAGTGATTTCTCTCACCACTGCCTATAAGCTATTGCCATTCTATAAGCTGGGTGCTGTGGTGGAAGCAAATTCTATTGAGCCAGGGAACTGGGTGATGCTTTGCTTTTTTATACAACTTCTGGTGACTTCCTGGGCCTCATATGTCTTTGAAATTATTTTGCGAAACCAACAGCTGCAAAGTCAAGTCAATTAATGGGTTAGGTAAATCAATTAAAAACATTTTGTTTGATTAAAAAACCCCTCCCTTTGAATACCAGTAGCTTATTTTTTTAAAAAAATACTTTTAATACATATACTGACAAAAAACATGAAGGCCAGTTTAATTGGCTGAAACTTGTTCTTGATAGGCTCGTTTCCTTGCTACTCAGAATTTAGCTGTTGGAAATAAATAGAATTAGGTATCCAGGCCATAAATGAGTCTAGTAGAAATAAGGCATACCAGAAGTTGCCTGATCAGACAATATGTCCATTTATCCCAGTATTATCTTTTCTAGCTGGCAGCAGCCCGCCATGATCTCTGGTACAGATCTTCCCCATTACCTGCTTGCTGATTCGCTTCGAGGTGCCAGGAACTGAACCTGGACATTTCTACCTTTGAAACATTTGCCCTATGCTATGGCTTCTTCCCAAACTGTTTAAAGGCCACAAATTACGTGGCAATGCCTTAATCATGTGCATTTATTACAAGCCACTAGGAGATCTTCCATATTTATTGAGGGGAATACTAACCTTTCCTTTTCTATAACTGCAATAGAGTAAGTGGTGTATTTCTAATAATCTCAAGAACTTATTTCCAAAAATAAATTCACCTTTGGCATCCTGCCACCACCCCTACTGTCTGTATGCTCTTATATATCTTTTCTGTGAACTGCCCTGAGACCTCCGGGTATAGGGCGCTATATAAATTCAATTAATAATAATAATATATTTCAATTTTTCTGTATGCTATTATACCTCAGTATAACTACCTTATGATTTTATGCTATGATTTTAGGTGATAGTTTCAATCCAGTTTTTCACATATAAACCGACATATTTTTTCCTATTTGCTTTTTTAACCTAGTAATTCCCCCCCTTGGAACAGTGGAGAAACACACACACACAGCCCTTCTCTCTCTCCCTCTCTCTCTCCGCCCCCCCTCTCTAATCCTCAGCTGTAGTTAATGTAAAACCAAGGTTTTAAAACTGCCAACAAACCATGGCTTATGAGTTTGGTTTGTTCTGGTTTGTAAACTGCACTTAAGGTGAACAATCAAATAAACCATGGCTTAGTGTTACATGCACAATATTTTTTTTAAAAGAGTTTTGAGTTTCAAAAGTAGTTTGCTATGCAGTTTGTCCAGCAATACACCAAACCACTTCTGGATATTCAGAACTTCTTGTAGGGTTCTTTTGACCTTGGCCTTGATCAGGATCCAAAGGATCCCTTGCTTATTTTTGCTCACTTAGTTTAAGTACAATGTCTTTAAAAAAAAGTTTAATTATAATAGTTGAAAATAGTGATGGGTGCTCACTTGAAAATCAGTGACCATTCCTTTCGAATGCTGAAAAACCTCTGAGGGACTTTTCAAGCATTTGAGAGAACTCCCTCCTCCAAGGGGGAAATGCTTCATCTTCCCAGCCAAGGTAGCAGATGGCTGAAGTTTCCAAAAATGAGAGAGGCACAGTGCATCTCTCTCACTATCCAAAGCTAATTGCTACCTCATGATCTGGGTGTTTGTGGCTGGTTGCGATATCAGGTGTCACGGAAGAAGGTCCAGCATCCACAACGCCCCTTTTGGAGTGATGGCATGTGATGCAGAGGACATAATGTTGCAGGAAACAATGGTTAAGTAGTGGGGATTGCTTAATATTACTTGCGTGCTCAAATTGTGATGAAATACCGATTGAGAAGAAGAATCAAATATGTTTTAAAATTACTTTTAAAATGTGATTGCCTTTTACACTTTATAACTTTTTATTGTGATTGTGAAATGGTTTCCACCACTTCGTGAGAGTGGTGGACTTGAGGAGCCTCTTCCTGTATCACCACTGCACCTGAGACTGATTAGAGCATAAATAAAGGCTAAACTCATCTTACTGCAAAGTGTGCTTTGTTCAGCTGTTTGCCTAAGAGTTATTTTTATAAACTTGGAAAACTTTGAAAAGCATATAAGCTGCTGGGGCAGGGGTAGTAATCTTTTAATACGGTAAACGGCGTTTCCGTGCGCTTTGGCTTCTGTCACAGTATTCTGTTGCACCAGAAGCGGTTTAATCATGCTGGCCACATGACCCAGAAAGCTGTCTGTGGACAAACACTGGCTCCCTCGGCCTGAAGCGAGATGAGCGTCACACCCCATAGTCACCTTTTACTGGACTTAACCGCCATGGGTTCCTTTACCTTTTTACCTTTACCTGTTTACTCTTAATACCACCTGATCTTAAATCCATTTACATGGAAATAACTCCCATTGATTTCAGTTACTTCTAAGTGCGTGTATTCAGGACCATATAAAACTATCAGGGAAGCATTCCATTGATGGAATCTGAACTTTAGACTTGAAGCCACATCAATAACTTTCTTGTGAAACAGATCTACTAAGCAGAAGACTCGGGTGTCTCTTCACTTGTCAGGTTATGGAAATACCATCGGTTAAAATAGTTGAAGGGTAATACAAGTGCATCTCATACTCCACTTTTTGGATTATTTGCATTGGCTCCTTAGTCTGCTGCACATCCTACACATCCCTTCAGGAGACAGGTTTTAGTCTGGTCATCTTTGGTCTATCTAGACTTGAATGTAGGCATGTTTCCTGAAATTCCTTGGAGATCTATTGAAATAATGCTGTCACCTGCTATACGTCATCCCGATATTTATGCAGATGCATCTTTGTTCTGAAAACATACCGTTTCTTATTCTGTCTCCCAACTTGCCTCATTTCCATGTGCTGCTGCCCAGTAGCCTTAAGATGCTGACAGTCTAACCCAGGCATAGGCAACCTTCGGCTCTCCAGATGTTTTGGACTACATTTCCCATCATCCATGACCACTGGTCCTGTTAGCTAGGGATCATGGGAGTTGTAGGCCAAAACATCTGGAGAGCCAAAGGTTGCCTATGCCTGGTCTAACCCTAAGATAGTCATAGCTGATTTACAATGCAGTACTGTATCTTTTTTGGATTGCCAAACGCTGTAGGTGACAATTCTTATCCGCAGATGCCCTTGTTAAACCTTTTGAGGGAATAACTACTCCATACCTAGCTTCTTAACATTAAGCTGCTCTTCTTGAAAGCCACAACTGATTCAGTTATGTAGACTGCTCTTCCAAATCAAGCTCATTTCACAACAGAATGGTCATGAGCATTCAATGATGACATCCAAAGCAAAGGTTATTTTAATCCTGTTGTCCTGTGGTAGTTTGCTGACAAAGATGATGTGCCCCCCATGTGGAGTTATTGGAGCCTGTCCCAGAATGCACTCTACATTTACTCTGGGAGCAGAGAACAAACCGGAAGTTCCCAAATATTTTGGCAACTCTATCGACTACTTCATGGTCATTCGGAGGACGGCAAGCAAGAAGCATCGTAAAGAACAGAACTACAGAGGGCCAAATAAAATATTTACCCGGGCATTTATTGCTTTGTAAAACCACTAAAATTATGCCCTGATGTAATATATTGTCCTGGTAGTTTGTACATAAAATGTGTGAAAGTGCTTTTTATCATTGGATAATTTAATTCTCCCTGCTGGGTCAATGAGAGGCAACCAGTATCAAAGACTGCAGGCTGCATTTGGCGAGGGGGGTGCACACATCACGGTAGTGTCTTAGCCTTCTGTGGAGGGGGGAAGGCCTTTCAGAGGAGACAGTGGGAGATCTTTTTATTCCTTGGCAAATTACCTTCAGACTTTTTTTCATCACAACTCTGATTTGGGACACTCTGAAACAAGCAACCAATCCCTTTCTGATCAGCTTGTCAGTCCCTTCTTTTAACTGCCGCTCCAGGTTTTGTGTTGTGTGAGAGGATTTTTTGTAAGAGAATCTTCACCGTTCAGGTGCCCCCCCCCTATTTTTTTTAGAAGTCGTTTCAGTATCTTGGAGGCAGCCAAGAATCAACAGGACTCTGCTCAGAAACTATTCTCTCTCTCGAATGTAGTCAGGTTGTTTAAATATAGCCAAATAACAGTCATTCCACCTAAAGTATATCTAGTGTTTGTTTTTGCTATTTTGAGAATCTCTTTGTAGCACAACTGTAATAAGAAAACTGAAGAAGCTTGGTAAGCATCCGCTTGGTGATGGTGTAAATTTGCATATAAAGATACCAGCCTTCTTGAAATTAAACACTTGGTGTGATTGTTTGCATTTGACTCAGATCTGGAATTATATTTTGTCTGAAATGATTCACTTTCTTGATGTTTCTATGTCAACATAATATCTTTTAATCAAGTTTCATCACTTGATTTCGCAGACAAGCACATTGCCTTCTCTTGCTGCCATATTGTGTCACTTTTTGAAATCTGACTTAAAGCATTTGTTTTGTCATTTGTGGTATCAAAAGAGGTAAGGCTGCTCTCGGAATGCAGATTGTGGTCAGTGGGTTCTATCGCCTCTAAGCCAGCATTTCCCAAACAGAATCCCACTTATTTTCTGACATAAAACTGAAGTCTTACTTTTATGGTGTAAGAACTCCCTGTCCTCTGGAGAGCCTACCACCTTGTGCTTCTGTGTGAGTCTCTGTTCAGGACATGCCTCCTCTGAGGTCAAATCATTCTGCTGCATCTTTACATGTGGGGAAAGGCCCGGAGCTCATTTTGCATGCAGAAGGTTCCAGAGTCAATCCCTGGTATTTCCAGGTAGGCAAAGACTCACTCCTGAAATACTGAAGAGCCTCGGCCTATCACTGTATACAATACTGAGCCAGATGGACCAATGGTTTGACTTGGTATAAGGCAGCTTCCGGTGTTCCTACCCTAGCAGACATTATTTGGCCTGCATGAGCAGTTATTGGAACCTTTCACCAGAAGTTCCCAGATACCTTAATTGAAGCAATTGTCTGATCAGCCAGAGCAGCAATTCATACAGAGATTCATTAGGCACCCTCCTTTTGCAAGCAGGTACTTCAGGCTCATAAAAGCTTGTGTCTTTTAATTCTGTTTCTCTTGGCCCACCAGCAGTTTTCTAGTACACCCTGGCACACAGTTTGGGAATTTTGGCTCTTAAGCTTTCATATGCCAACGTTACCTTCTGGCTATGCACTCTTACCGCTGCCCTTGCCTTTCCGAAACCAAAAGCAGAGGTCATATCTGTGACCTGTAAGTTGTCTGTTGGTTTCATTATGCTGCCTATGCTGTACCCTCTTCTGTACAGTCTTTGGAATCGCCAAAACCAAAGAGGTCATTCCCTGGGAGGAGCCTGGTATTCTCGTGCCTTTGCATGCCCTCCTTATCAACAACCTGCTCCTGTTTCTGTGGGGCTTGCTCATTTTGCTATGGCCAGAGCGACACTAGGAGATTTTTTGAACACTACGGTTCAAATTTTGCAAATGACCGCAATCTGTGATCACTGCTATTGTAATATGGCATAAAAATGCATTTTCTTGCCTCTGATTTATAATCTCCTGGAGCTGTAGAAATGTCAGCAGTCTGCTTGGGCAGGGTTTGATGGGCTGCTTTCTGGAGGCAAGTTGGAATCTGTATGAAGCCTGTACAGCCATTTTTTTTAAGAATATGTGAGTAGAATGTAAATTGGTATCGCAACATTCCATATATATATATATATCCCCAAAGTCAATTTGGATCAAAACTGCATTCATTTTGGAGTAATTTGATGAAAACTGATCCCATTCATTGTAGGCTCTGGGGAACCTGCATGCTGCAGCTATTACCTTTCATTGTGTTCATTGTGAAATGAAAAAAAAAGGACTTTCATATTTGGAAAAGCACAAATGTACGTGAGACATGTTTTTGTGGTAAGCAAAAAGAAGATTGAGGTGAAATGAATAGGGTGCCTGTTTTCAAACATCTAAAAATAATTTTCATAAAGAAAAATGAAAACAGTTGTTTACTAGGACAACTGATGCCTGGGGAAATAACTTTGAAGTAAGAGCAATTATGCTATTTCTATTAAAAATACTTTGCTTGATTGCATATGTGAGATATGATACCATTGCTTGATAAACTTGAAGTAGGAACTTCACATTTCATTAGGCAAAATTTATGGTTTGTTGATAATTTGTAAGCCTTGATTGTGATGTCCAAGTAATGAGCTGCAAGCCATTCATTAATTATACACCAAAATCCATGTTTACAAATTGTTAAATAAAGTACACAGTATTCTTCATACACCTTCCCTTCCCATCACACCCACACACCCACAATCTTTACACATTTTCTCATAGTTGTTAGATGTCTATTCTTTCAACTTTTTAGTGGGAGATTGGTTTCTTTTTACTGCCTTGTGTCACAGTACAGAGTGCGATGTTGTTTGTCATAAAGAAGCATATTTTAAATTGTAATGGTATACAAGGTGTCGGTTGTCTGTTTTAAAGGAATAATTCCGCACTGATCAGTCGCGATGCCTGGCTTTTGTTTTATACTCAGTTGACTTCTTTTACCATGAGTGAGATGCACTGTGCAAGAATGAGTATGACACTGAACATTAGTCATGGGGGGCAACAGCACAGTAGATCTGTTGCATGCCCAGGCTCTGTACTCCCCCACCTGACTGACTGATGGAGCCTACCTCGTCCATCAGGCCCACTGCCTAGGTAGGAGGCCCTGTCTCTAGGCCTGCCTTCCATTGGCATCTTTCCCACATCCATCTAATCTCTCATCTAATCTGTTCTTGTACATTATCATTCTTTCATTTCACATGTCTTCCTTTTTCTCTCCTCCAGCTGATTTCTATTTTGTTCAATGGCTTGAGTTTTTGTTTTCGAATTTTGCTTAGCTCTCCCTGCTGATTCCCACCCAGTGCTACCCATTTGAAAACTACCCTTTTCTCAATTCAGTGGGTTCTTTGAATGCAGCAGGTAGATCTAGACATCTGCAAATACCACTTCACTGTCTGCCCACTGAGTGGAATGTATTAGCTGAACAAAGCATGTTGTAGCATGTTCTTTTTACTGATATGAAAGTCCTCTGCAATAGCATAGAATCTGTGTTCAAACATTAATTGTTGGGGTATTGCTGATGTTTTGGAATGGCTGGTTGGAAATTTGAGCTAAAGAAATGGCTGTACAGGCTCTAGGTATATTATAGGCTGTGCATTCAGGTAACTTGAGATCACAACTCCTTTCCCCCCTTGCTTCAGGTGGAGGAACGTTCCAGGCTCAACCGGCAGAGTTCTCCAGCAATGCCTCACAAGGTGGCCAACAGGATATCAGATCCAAACCTGCCTCCTCGATCAGAGTCCTTTAGCATTAGTGGGGTGCAGCCTGCTCGGACGCCGCCCATGCTCAGACCAGTGGATCCACAGGTACAGTGACTCAGTGGAGTCTCATTTTCTTCTTCTGGTCATACGAAAATAAAATATGACACATGGTCCTCATTCAAGGTAATGTCCTGCCTAAATGTGTTTCATCTGCCAAATATGTGTTTCATGCAGTCATATTCAATATGCTGACTGATGGCAACACTATGATGGCAGTATCACTGCTTTAGTTCAGTTTATTTGGGCAGGCTGAACTAATCTTGTAAATGCAGAGACATGTTCCAGTCAACACATCCTGTTTCAGCCGCACTTTTGAAAATACTTCCTTGGACATCGTGAGATGCAATACTAGCATGCATGCATGTAGTTTAGAATGCCCAAATTATTTTGAGGGCCAACACACATGCAAAAGTGCTGCCTCCCAGGGAGCAGATCACAGCTGTTTTCCTCCTACCTGGTCCTTTCAGCCCAGTGCAGCATGGCAGCTAAGCCAGTGTTAGGCTTGGTATGTCATGCAAATTTGGGATCATGGTCAAGTGCTCTCCTCCTTAACCACGTTCTGAAGCAAGAACAAACCAGCAGGGGCGTTCCTAGCCCCTTGGCTGCCCGGGGCGGGAAGCCAAGAGGCACGGGGGCGGGGCATCGCTGCGTGTGCGCACGGCGACGCCCCGCCCCCGGGGTATGCCGGGCGGGGGCTTGGGGGCCTCGGCGGGCTGCAAAGAGCCCCGAAGCCACTGCCGTAGCACAAAGGGGTGCCAGGCTGCGGCTTCGGGGCTCTTTGCAGCCCACCGAGGCTCCGGAAGCAGCGGCCCGGCATCCCCGGGGGTGGGGCATCGCTGCGTGTGCGTCATGACGCACACACGCGCGGCAACGCCCCGCCCCCGGGGTATGCCGGGCGGGGGCTTGGGGGCCTCGGCGGGCTGCAAAGAGCCCTGAAGCCGCTGCCGTAGCGCAAAGGGGTGCCAGGCTGCGGCTTCGGGGCTCTTTGCAGCCCACCGAGGCTCCGGAAGCAGCGGCCCGGCATCCCCGGGGGTGGGGCATCGCTGCGTGTGCGTCATGACGCACGCACGCGCGGCAACGCCCCGCCCCCGGGGTATGCCGGGCGGGGGCTTGGGGGCCTCGGCGGGCTGCAAAGAGCCCTGAAGCCGCTGCCGTAGCGCAAAGGGGTGCCAGGCTGCGGCTTCGGGGCTCTTTGCAGCCCACCGAGGCTCCGGAAGCAGCGGCCCGGCATCCCCGGGGGTGGGGCATCGCTGCGTGTGCGTCATGACGCACGCACGCGCGGCAACGCCCCGCCCCCGGGGTATGCCGGGCGGGGGCTTGGGGGCCTCGGCGGGCTGCAAAGAGCCCTGAAGCCGCTGCCGTAGCGCAAAGGGGTGCCAGGCTGCAGCTTCAGGGCTCTTTGCAGCCCACCGAGGCTCCGGAAGCGGCGGCCCGGCATCCCCGGGGGCGGGGCATCGCTGCGTGTGCGTCATGGCGCACGCACACGCGGCGACGCCCCGCCCCCGGGGATGCCGGGCCGCCACTTCGGGAGCCTCGTCTGTGCAGCGCTGCTGCTCCCGGGGTGACGGAGGGAGCGGCGGCGCGTGGGAGTGGTGGGAGGGGCCGCCGCTTGTCACCCCACACGCCGCCGCTGCCTCTGTCACCCCGGGAGCAGCAGCACCGCACACACCTGCCTAGGGGCGGGACGAGGGGCGGCCCGCCCCCACCGCCCCCACCCTACGACGCCCCTGCAAACCAGCATGTTTGTGTGGTCCCAGTGAGCCGTAATTTGGCTTCCTTTGACTTACGAACTAGGCCATTGTGTTAACCATTTGGGTTGGGATGGGGGAGGAGCAGACTCTATCTTTCAAGGTTAGGATGATCACACATGCATACATCCAAACAAGAACTACATTTATTACCCCCTTAAGGAAATATGGGGAGAATGTGAGTATCAAACCTGCTCCAGATCTTGCCTTGGATGGGACCATTGGTCAAGTAACGAATAAACACACCTCAGAAATGCTATTTTAATTGTCTTGCACTATTTTAAGAGGGCTATTTTAATGGTCTTACATTGATGTGGGGCAGTAGTTCTGTATATGTGGCCCATGGGGGAGGTGCATGATGTATTTGGTATAGATGATTTTATTAATAGAGACTCTACTGCCTATCTGCAAACTGCCTGATGAAAAACAAACAGCCACTGCCGAGCAGTTCTAGGGTAAGCAAGCCCTGTATTGTTTATGTTGCTTTCTCCAAACCTCATAGAACTATCAATCAAGGATGTGTTTACATGTTATATATATTTAGGTGCATACCTAAGTTGCTTCTGACGTACCTTTCCCAATGAATGAGACATGTGCGTCTTAGGAAACACTCATCAGAGGGAAAGGATCTGCAGCAAATCCCTGTCAAATATAGCAACTCAGCTTTCAGAGTATGCTAAATTAACAGTAGCCGAATATCTGAACTCGGGAGTAAATAAGTAGAATATTTGCATTCTCATGGTTCCATTCATAACCTGATCACCCGTTCCGTTCCAGATCATCCCTCTTCCTCCTTTGTTCCATTGATAACAAACATTGCACTGTTACATTGTCAAAGCAGGTGTCAGTCTGGATGGGCACCTGCCTTCCAAACCTACCATGTAAATTTCTCTCAATTCTCCAAAGAAAAGTAGGATACACGTGATAAAACATTTTCCCTCATTTTGGAGTTATCAGGTGGCATCTTCCATGAGAGAAAAGTGAAAGATTGTATATGAAACATTGGTCTGCTCCAGTATGGCAACCTTTCTGTCTCAGTTGGGACCTTTTCCTCCAACTATGCTGAAACAAAAAGTACCTGGTAGCGAGCAAAATTTTACCATAATTGCTTCTCTCCCCCGCCCCAGCTTTCTTTTCATTCATGCATGTCATTTTAAACCATCCATCTTGACAATAATTTTGCAGGAGTCAAGTTCCCTTTTTAAAACTGATGGGGAAATGCTGAGGACCCCCCCCCCCCAATACTCTAGACCTCTTGGCATAAATAAACCCGTATGCCTCTGTAAATGTAGTATATTTATTCACATCTTAGAGGAGGCATATAACATGGGTTGGATTAGTAAAGTGGGTAGACTTCCATCATGTTCAGAAGAGACCACTGAAATGAGTAGAATTTACTGTGTTTCGTAGACCGCAAGTGATACACAAGCTTCGTTCAGTTGATCCATTGCATGGTGGTAGACATGTAATTCAAAATCATACAGCATTAGCACTATACATTACAACTATTAACAGCAGGCACAAAAATCATTAAGTGGTCCTTCAAGGCTCTCAACAATTTTAAAGTATTCCCTGGGGTGAAAAGGTGTTTGACCTACTGGTCTACTGTATGCATCACTAAATCTTGATCCATCCTAAAGTATTTCTAAATGCAGAGTCCTCGATCTTCCAGAGAAGCAGATTGTACTTGGCTTAACACAGAGTCTTCTTTACTTATGCTTTGGAAGCCAATTCACTTCCACGGCATAAAAATACACATTCATAGCTTGCTCCTTCCTTCCTTCCTTCCTTCCTTCCTTCCTTCCTTCCTTCTGTCCTCCTCCTCCGTCTCTTCCCTGTCTTTCTTCTTTCTTTTGGCAACTCAGTGCAACTAAAAAAAGAGGAGCACCAGCCTTGCAAATAAGTCTCTATGGTTGGTTTATAACAATTCTTTATAGATATATACCACATAGTAGTAGCAATGCAATAAAAGCTAGCATTTTTTGGCAGCTCATCAGAGCCTGAAACTCCTGAAAACAGCCACTTCTTCTTTGCATTTTTCTTTGTAACATGAAGCTAAAATGTCACACCAAACCAATCACTGCACTGCTGCACCAATACATAAAAGCCTGGGGGAAATCAGGTGTCCATTAAGTTTTTGGATATGCCTGCAAAAACTTTTTTTTAAAAAAATCTCATGTATTTTTTAAACCATTTCACAAATAACACATGATCATATAGTTAACAATTACATCATAATGAATATGTAGAGAGGGGTAGAATTAAGGCTACATGAGGAATCTCATATTTGGCATTTCCTGACCTCATTCTGCTTAATATTGTAAACTCTTAATCTTCTTATTACATTTTTGAATGGAATTCTTTAAAAAAAAACACCAAACCAAAATAAATGTGGAACAAAGTTTTTTTTAAAAGAACAATTGCTTTGCAACTATTCATTTTTTAAAAACACAAAATTACATTTATTTATTTTTTTCCTACTGATGGTTTTGTTTTAACTTGGTGCATAGATTCCACATCTGGTCAGTGTGAAATCCCAAGGACCTTCCTTGCCTGCCTCACAGTCACTGCATGAACAGCCCACAAAGGGAATGGCTGGGTTTCAGGAGGCTCTGACGGTGACCTCTCACCGCACTGAGATGCCAAGGCAGAACTCGGACCCCACCTCCGAAAACCCTCCTCTCCCCCCTCGTGTTGAAAAGTTTGACCGAAGTTCTTGGTTACGACAGGAGGAAGACATTCCACCAAAGGTAAAAATGAGGTCACTGCTAACTTGCAAGGTTTGGAGTAGAGAGTAGCTCAGTTCCTCTGCAATGGCGCCTTAGGCCTTATTCCTCACACTTTATTGGGGGTTCATCAGCACTGGTGCCTCCCACAATGTGTACAGATCTGGACAGGCATGTCCCCTAAATTCTTGAGAGCATGCAACAGGGGCCCTGGTGGGAAGGGAGTGTAGCTTTCTGACTGAACACATATTTTGAGTGCAGAAGTTTCTAGGCTCGGTTGTTGGCATCTCCAATTAAAAGGGTCAGATATCAGATGCGCAGAAGACCTGTGCCTGAAACCTTTGAAACCCACAGTCAGTCAGATCAGTTAGTGCTCTAGCAAATGGGTGGATAAATAGCCTGATCTGGAATACGACAGTTACAGGTAGGTAGCCGTGTTGGTCTGCCATAGTCAAAACAAAATTAAAAATTCATTCCAGGAGCACCTTAGAGACCAACTAAGTTTGTTCTTGGTATGAGCTTTCGTGTGCAGATACGATGATATCTGAAGAAGTGTGCATACACACGAAAGCTCATACCAAGAACAAACTTAGTTGTTCTCTAAGGTGCTACTGGAAGGATTTTTATTTATTTATTTTTTTGTTTTGACTCTGGAATACGACAGTTTACTGTGTTCCCTGGTAGGCCATATCTGCCTGGCACAGATCCACGGCACATTTAGAGAAATCGATCTGCTATGTAAAATGCAAACTGGCCCTTAGTTATAGATCAGAGTTGGCCCAACATTATCCCTGCCATGGCCTCCATAGCAGCTAGGTGAGCCAGCACGGAAGGTAAAGAATTTGGGTCCCTCCACCCTCCCCCTAGTAATTGTCCCAAGCAAGTTCTGTACTCCTGCAAAAAGTCTACTTAACAGAAACTTCACAGCACCTGGGATAGCTCAGTCAGTAGAGCATGAGACTCTGGGTTTGAGCCCCACATTGAGCAAAAGATTCCTGCATTGTAGGGGGTTGGACTAGGCAGCCCTTCATGGTCCCTTCCAACTCTACAATTCTACAGAGACTTTAAAATTTCACAGAGAAGAATTTTGAGACTAGGCAGATTTACTAGTACATATTAGCCATGGGGGAGACAAAGAGCATCCTGTGTTACTCTGCCTAAAATAGATTCTTATGTAAGAGGCTTCTCAAAGCTGTAGAAAGAGTAGAGACCTTTGATGGTGCCACCTACCCTAGCATTGTTGAAATTGCCCTCAGGGATTATATGACTTGGGCCCTTTTATACAGTGGCACTTTCATGTATAAATACCCTTGCACCGGACCCACCCCCACCCCCGAGCATTATGGACTACGGTAATTTTGTGAGTCTTAGATGTAGAGCCCCAGGCTATAGCATCAACCAACAAGACAAATGCAAGAATATGCACTGCATCAACAAATTAGAACTGTTGGCCACTCTTCTCTGGCATGTGTGTAAAACACTGTTAAATAATATGGCAAAGGAAGTCCCCAAGTCCTTTACTGAAATCAGAATAAATTATCGCCTCTCTATCTTGGCTTCTGTTAGAAGCATAAAACTTGCCATACTGGATCAAATCTTTAGGCTTTCTAGGTTGACGTCATGTATCCAGATGTAATCAATACCTGGTGGGGTGTTCTGTAAGGGTTCCAGAAGTTTTATACCTTAATGATATGATGGCAGTAGCTCTTTAATTAACAGTGCAATCCCATACTTAGAGGAAAGTCCCACTGAGTTCAGTGAAGCTTTCTCCCAGGTAAGTGGGTATAGGATGGCAGCCTCTTTTCTAATATAGTAATGCACTTACCTTGTTTCTAATCTTCCTTCATGTTTTTTTTTGGGGGGGGGGGTATTACAACATGTTAAAAGCTTCTTCTGTGCTGATTCAGCCCTTTGCCTCAGATCAAGTGGTTACGAAAAAGAAAAGATCTAGCTAATTCATGTGATGTGGTGACATCAGCTATAATTTCCCTAAGATGTAAATGCACTGTAATGTCTGCAGGGTGGTTGCTCACGAATAACCAGGCAAGATTCCACACCGTCTTCTGAGAGATGTATTGTGCATGCTATTTACAGTGCAGAGCTGCAAGTCCATGTCTGTATCAGTCATTCGCAGAATCCAGGGGTGGTTGCTCGCGAGTAACCAGGCAAGATTCCAAACCATCTTTTGAGAGGTTTATTGTGCATGCTATTTACAGTGCAGAGCTACAAGTTCATGTCTGTATCAGTCACTCGCAGAATCCGGGAGTGGCCCCTTCCGGCTGTGACCCCAACATAAGAGTTTCGGTATCCCAAATCTCCGCCTCCCCTCCTTGCGTTTCACCCCTCTGCGCACTTGGGGCACCGGAAATGGTGTGTCTCCCTCCTTGCCCACTGAGCGAGGGGAATGCAGGGTCTCTCCAACACCCCCAGAGCCTCTGATCTCAAGACCTGGAGCTGCCAGCTACCTCCGCTGGACGAGGAGGTGCTGCTGGTCAGGTGGGGCCGGGGCTCTCTGTAACATCCCGAGAGCCCTTCCACCACCCTGCGCTGAGCTGGGGATAGTTCCCTGACATGCACCAAAGGAACAATTTGCACTGATGATAAGAAAAGTTTGTAGACAGCAAAGTTATTTGTGATGTCAGCCTATAATGCCTTAGTTGGTAGATTTGAATTTCTGTCTGTGGTTGATTATAAAATTCTTCCCAAATTATTAAAATGTAAATGTTGCATCTCAGGGTATATAGATAAATAGCATTGATTTATCTGTGAGCTACCAGGCCCAATTCAAGATGTTGGCACTAGAGTAAACAAAGTAGAGCCAGGTTACCTAAGGGACTAATTTGCCCCATATATCCCTGCACTCCTCAGATCCCTGCACTGCTGAGAGTACCATATCCCCCAGAGGTGTTCTTAGCTTGTACTAGAAATGGCTTTTAGTGTTGCAGCTCCAGCCCTCTGGAATGACTTGGCAGCCAGAATTATATTTAAGAAGGCTTTCCGTTACATGTGACTTAGTCATTTGCGCAATATTAATTGTGCATCTGTACAAATGGTTTTAATTGTTTTTAGAATTTGTATTATGTTTATTAACCATATTTTTATTCTGTTGCACACACATTGATGGTCTCAGATGGTGAAGTAGTTTATAATTTTGTGAAATTAATGAATCAATCAATCAATGGCTTGGGGGCCAGGGACTTAAAGCATTTGCCATCCCTGTGCCGACATATCTGACCTTAAGCTTGGCAGGGGAGGCCCTGCTGGTGACTCTGCTGTCAGTGGGGACAGTCACCCACAGCAGCACTTTCTCCATAGTGTCACCCTGGCCAGGGAACTCCCTTGCCTGGTATAGTGAAAACATTTTTGTTCACGCAGGCATTTGGTGCTTGAAGAGCGGTCATAGCTTTTCAGCAGCGGTTGTTGTATGTGTGAATCTGGAACACATGGCTGTTCCTATACAGAAGTGCTTTGCATCAAGTAGTTTGATTGCATTTGAAGCAGTGGTACATGTGGCGAGGCAATTTCTGTGAACTCAGAGGTGGGCTGACCATAAAACACTACTGTCGTCATTCCTCATGGAGTGCAGTTCAGATGCGTTTCTTGTTTGAGCCACAATACATAAGAAGTTTTCAAGAGAGAGAAATTGAATGTATAATTTAAAAAAAAATGTTGCAGTGCAACAGTATGCAATTAATACAGTCAACTCCAGGGTCTACAAAATTTTGTTTTCCCAAGGGCAGTGCTAAAGTCACCACTTTCTGCCTGACTTAGTGGAAAAGGAGGAAGCTCGGTGCTTTGCATGCAAAAGGTCATGGGTAAATCTCTGAACTAAATGAACCAGTGGCCCAACACAATATGAAGCTACCTCCTGTCTATACTGTGACTTCATTTTTAATATTGTAACTTGAAGCAAGTAATCCGTTAATTATTTTTTGTTGAACCAATGTTTATGTCCCTTCAGTGGCTCAAGTAGGAATTTGATCCAAACTTTCTAGTGTAGGAAAACAGAAGAAGTAGCACGGCAGACCCTTGATGCAGTGGGGCAGCATTTAATGGGCATTGCAATTTCTTCCATGTAAAACTGTGGATGGTATGTATGAATAGAAAAGCGAGAAGAACAAGAGTTTCTCTCAGATTGTTCTTCCTTAAGACAATTAAATAGTTTTCAAGGTGTTGCCAATAGTTGAACATGCACCAGTAGGGGGCAGCGCTTGCGAGCCCAAGAAGGTGAGTTATGCTTCTGTTGGTCTGTTTTTGAATTCGTCCTTGACAACAAACTTCCCAGATCCATAACAGGCTGGGAAATCATCTGGACTATTCTCCAATATCAGGTATTTAACTTATCTAGGAGCATACCTGAATTGAATTTTATTTTCACTCCCAGAGGTCAGCAACATACTAGTATATGGGCTGCCATGCAGGATCTGGATTTCTGAGAATCTCTGCTTTCATTCATTTGGACAGATGCTAGAAATTGTGGAAGGGCAGACGATAATATTGCCCCACCCATCACCATGGCTCCTTACAGGTTGAGGAATGCTGTGTTGAATTTTTGTCGGGTTCAGTTATGCTCCCACATAACGGCCAGCGTGCTTACACAAAAGAAAACAATTTTGTGCTCCATGAGGCACAATATAATCCCACCTTCCCTCTGGACCATAGCTGTCAACTTTTCCCTTTTCTTGCGAGGAATCCTATTCGGAATAAAGGAATTTCCCTTTAAAAAGGGAAAAGTTGACAGCTATGCTCTGGACAAGTGCTTTGCCAAAGGAGGTGGAGGCATGCCATAAGTTGCAATGTGGCTACCCCCCCCCCAAAAAAAAGAATCCTGGGAATTATAGTTCTCCAGCATCTCCAGGTAGTGGAGAGTCACTGCCAGTCATTGCAGACAGTGCTAAACTAGATGAACAAATGGTCTGACTCGGTACAAGACACCTTCCTATTTTTTCCTATTCTTTAGGGAGGGTGATGACTATTATTATTATTATTATTATTATTATTATTATTATTATTATATTAATTCAACTTATACACTGCCCTAGGTGGTCTCGGGGCTGTTCACAACTATTATTATTTTATTAATTCAACTTATACTCTGCCCGGAGGTGGTCTCGGGGCTGTTCACAACAAGACCACAACATTTAAAATCAAACGAAAAGCAATAACCTAATAAACCCCTCCCCCCAAAATGCCTGTACTGTAGTATAGATACACCCATGTGCACATCTCTGTTCATAGCTGCTGTAGTGCTGTGTGTGTGTGTGTGTGTGCAAAGCAGCAACAAACAAGCTTTACAAAGGGGTGCTGTTCCACTGGACTTCTGCAGCAGGTAAGGCCAGTCTAGATATCCCTAATCAAGGCTTCCTTTCTAATGTGTAAATAGCTAACGTAACAACGTGCAGCAGAAAGAAAGTCAGTGTTTACTGCCGCAGAGAATGAACTGTCCTCAACTCAATTAAAATATCTCCCATATTTAAGCTTTTGAAAGTGCTGGTTGTGGTTTGTAATTGCTTAATTTAAAAAATATTTTCTATTTTTCGGTGAGAATTTTTTTTAAAAAAACAACAACAACACTTCATGCTTACAGACATTACCAAAGCTCTGGTCTTTCCCAATTTGCTGGTGTGAACTGTGGGCCTGATTGTAAGAGCACAGCCTCAATAGCCTTTATGTTTTTATCATCTTTAAGGTGCCTCAGCGAACTACTTCCATCTCACCTGCATTAGCTCGGAAGAACTCTCCAGGGAATGGTAATGCACTAGGACCTCGACTAGGATCACAGCCGATAAGGGCAAGGTAATGCCAACCAAGAAGCAAAACCTCCCCCGGCAACTTCAGAACACAAGCATAGAATCAGAGGAATCTCCCCTCCCCTCCCAAGTTTACTGAATTACATATAGCATAACGGAGGCATCTGCATGTCTAAAATTTTTTATTTATAAGTACCACCTTTTCTATCCATACCCCCATACACAAAGAGAGAATGAAGGGAACAATAGTCTTGTCCCCACATTCACCCCTTAGGTGCTTTTTCTTTCCACTGTCTTCTCATTTCTGTGCTGTTACCTCAAATTAATGAGTTATCTCAAACTGTTGTTGAGAGGTAGGCACCTTCCCCCAGCAACTGTAATGATGAAGTAGAAACGGGGGGGGGGGGGTATGGCTGAAGGATGTATCAAGGACAAGGCACCAGCTAACACAAAGACTTAATTAATACTATAGTTGCTGGTTCGGCCTGTGTCTCCTCTACTGATTCTGATCTATCTATCTATTTACAATTCTATTATTGTCCTTCACCCGAACATCACAGGGTGGTTTACAATATAAAAACACAAACAATGCAGACCATAACATCAAACAAAAACAATCGCCCACAATCGCCCCCACAGAGAGCCAGTGTGGTGTAGTGGTTAAGAGTGGTAGACTCATTATCTGGGGAACCGGGTTCGCGTCTCCACTCCTCCACATGCAGCTGCTGGGTGACCTTGGGCTAGTCACACTTCTCTGAAGTCTCTCAGCCCCACTCACCCCACAGAGTGTTTGTTGTGGGGGAGGAAGGGAAAGGAGAATGTTAGCCACTTTGAGACTCCTTCGGGTAGTGAAAAGCGGGATATCAAATCCAAACTCTTCTTCTTCTTCTTCTTCGCACAAAGTTTAAAAGGCCATTGATTGTTTAATTAGCCAAAGGCCTGGGAGAAGAGGAATGTTTTTGCCTGGTGCCTAAAGACATGTAAGGAAGGCACCAGGAGAGCCTCCCAAGGAAGAGCATTTCATAAAAGTGGAGTCACCGCAGAAAAGGCTCCTTCTCGTGTTTCCTCCCTCTGGATTTCTCACAGAGAAGGCACATGAAGAAGGGCCTAAGATGATGTTCGTGGGTCAGGAGCAGTTCATATGGGGAGAGGCGGTCCCTGAAGTATTGAGTTCTTGAGCCGTTTAAGGGTTTATAGGTCAAAAGCAGCACTTTGAATTGGGCCCAGAAACTAATTGGCAGCCAGTGCAGTCAGGCCAGAATTGGCGGTATATGTGATATATGCACAAACTGTGTTACCCCAGAGAGCAACCCAAACGCTGAATTCTGCACCAGCTGAACTTTCTAAACCAGAGGCCGCCCCATGTATAATGAACGTGATCTAACCTAGATGTTACAATAGCATAGACAAAAGAAGTTAGCTATCCCAGCCTAGATAGGGACGTTTGGACTAGCAGCAAATCAAAATGAGTATCAGCACTGTCTCCTGCAATTCAGTGCCTCTGACAGTTGTAAAATAATCCACCTGGAAGTGCCTGTAGGCTTGCAGCTATCTCAAGATAAACCCAGCAGTTACCTCTTGGTGCAGCAGCCAAGGCATGAAATGTAATGTGTGCAGAAGCACTGTTTCTCTTCAGGAGGGAGCCAGAACAAGAGTTATTGTATAGCTGGCAAATGAAGTGTCGAATATCAGCCTGCCTGCAGCTTGAAATAAGCTAAGATATAAAACCACTAACATCAGGGAATAGGAGTCCAGCAGGTATCATCCACTGTCATATTTGCAGCTGCTAAAGAAGAAATGTTTTGGAATGAAAGAATTAACCTGCAGCTACCTGGTTTACTTAATTTTTTGTTGTGTTTTGAGTACTGTAAATGAAAGTCATTTTGGATTATGCCATCTGTCTTCCCTATCCCCAAGCGATGTGCGTAATTGTAGGAGACGTGTACATACAAAATGGTTTGCGCCATAATATAAGTAAATCAAATGGTTATCAGTGATGTATGCTTTATTATGATGTGCTGTTTGCTAATCCTCCCTGGCATGTCACAGGAAGGTCGTGTCTGTGTTGCTGTTATGCTTATTTAACACATGCATCCCCCCCAACAAGAATCTCCAAGGCTTTCTTAGCAATATTCTCAGCAACTTCACAAAGCAATAATTCCCAGAATGCCTTGCTAGAAGTCATAGTGGTTAACCAACAGAGATTTGTAGGCCTGATTCAGATGGAACAGAAAACTGTAGTTTCCTAACCATATGAGCAAGCTGCAACATGCCTCAGGCTTGTTCCCTCCCTTCTCTTCCTTATTCACACCTGCAAAGAGGAGATTAAAAGCTTCCCTGTGCTATATGATGTGTTTAAACTGTATTTAGTGGACAAATCATGATCCAAGTTTCGATCCAACAGGGAACTGCAGTGATTTAAAATAGGAAGAGAAAGCTTCTAATCTCTTCCTTATGGGTGTGAAGAAAGAAAGACCCTAGAAGATTGAGTTTTGCCATGTTTCATTCACATAGCGGGAAACTCTATTTCTCCATTACATCTGAACTGAGCAGGAGCTTTTCTCTTGAGTTAGGAAGGTGTCAGGTTTGCTTATCACCTCTGAGCAAGGGCGCCAGCTCCTGGGGGACGAGGCACTGTCCCCCCCATCTTTTTTTTAAGTACCAGGTCCCCTTGATGTTCAGAAGCCCCCCTGCACAACATCAGGACATCGTGCGGTGTCATGTGCAGGCCCTCTCAATCCTCTGCCTCTGAGAAGCCAAGGTTTGGCATAAGGAGTACCCAGGATTTTGTGTACAAAACCAGGTCAAAAAAGTTATTTGTAGCAATGTATGAAAATATTCCTGAATGGGGACAAAAGAGACATCCATGTATAAGTTAGAGAAGGACGTGTGTGTGTGTGTGTGTGTGTACACCACTTGATGGTTAAAAAAAACCCAAAACGCTCTAAGAGTGGTTTATAACAATATTAGATAATGACATTAAGTTTATTTTTAAAAACATTAAAATCCACACTAGCTAAAAAGAAATAAAACACATGTAGCTTCTCTATGTCTGGATAGTCTTGCCTAAACAAAAGTGATGCCGTGGCACCAAATTTCTACTCACTTCACTTCACGAAACACTTCCCATTCCTTCTCTCTAGTAACCCTGACCTACGAAGAACAGAGCCTATAATAGAAAACCCTTTACAGAGGACAAGCAGTGGCAGCTCTTCCAGCTCAAGCACCCCCAGCTCACAGCCCAGTTCCCAAGCAGGCTCCCAACCTGGATCCCAAGCTGGTTCTAGTGAACGTAACAGAGTCAGAGGTAAGACATGTCTTCCTTCCTTCCTTCCTTCCTTCCTTCCTTCCTTCCTTCCTTCCTTCCTTCCTTCCTTTTGCATTCTACCAAGTCCAACACTCTGCCCATCGGACTGGCATCTTGTGAAACGAAACAAGCATCGTAAAACAACACAAAACCATACTTCCGTCTCAACTGTGAACATATCTGTTCCTAGCACTGGCATGGAGCTGCTTTGAAAGTCTTGTGATTTGCATGGTGCAGGTTCAGTTCCTCCCGAGAGAGCTTTTCAGTGGATCCTGATCCGATTTGTGCCTGCTTTGCTCTTTGCCCAGGAAATGCCAAGCCCGAAGTTTCGCCCATCCTTCCTCACGAGCCAGCTAAGATAAAACAGGAAGACAGCAAGGACATGACGCGACCAAGCCGACCTGCTGTGAGTTTTAAATGTGTTTTGTGATAGACTTTTGCCAGTGGAAGTGGAGTTTTTCCTTCAGGCCACAATCTTTCGAGAACAAGTCAAAAAAGAGTCAAATACCGCTGCTCATCTCCCCACTGACCCCAGTTCAGTTTTGAGTGTAAGAAGAGACTAGAAGACAGGGCCATTTAGAGAAAGGGTGGTTTGAGTTTTCTCCAGTTCAGTAAAGACCTTCAGCATAGGAACAACTGAAAACATGGTGCATGTCAGTGGCTGGGGCTATTTGTATGAAGTCATACTTCTTAGTGGAGTTAATACATGTGAATGACGTTTTAGTCTCAAGGTTAATCTTATAGAGAAGACATGGTGCAGTCTGCAAGCACATGTTAATGGTTCCTGTGTTTGTCAAGAGCCAGGCTGATTTAGTATTTAGAAGACCAAGGAAGGTGCATGATGCTGTTAAGAGGTCATTGGTTTTAAAGAAGGAAAGCCAGCCATAAATCCAGACAGGTTATTACTGGGCTCACCTGTGCAAAATTATGCTGCCCACCTCAGAGAGGGCAAGATAAAAAGATGTATTCTCGAGGAATGGTGTGGAGCAGCAGAGGGTTGTTCACCTTCAAGGGTCCAAACTTTAGGCAAGATAGCGATGGGGTTATTTCAGGTGCAGAAGGGGCAGAAACACATAATGGCAGGAAATCCCAGGCCATTTGTCCACATCAGCCAGGCAAGACATTCTCTAGTTAAATCAGTATCCCAATTTCTGATCAGTGACAGGCAAAGGGAAGTGTCCCAAGGAAGTCTTCCTTCAAAGTCCACCTAGCTGCCTCACATGCCCTGAGAATGCAGGCCCTAGCTTGGTAGTGTCTAGTTACAATTGTTGCAAACTTCACAAAAGCACACAGCAAACCCATCCAGATTGCTTGCCCCTGGTTTAGTTTTGTGTTCGACTATTTGTATTTCTATACTGGCAGAGGGCATGGGAGGAATTTCCATTTAGCCTCTTATGAACGTGTATCTGCTGTTTTGTTGATGTGTGTTTTTTCCCTTTCACACTTCACAGCACTGAGCTAACAATTTTGATTTTATTTCTAACCTGCTTGCCTTTCCTCTGGCATTTTCCTGTCCTGATCTGTTTCCTCTGATGCTGATTAATCTTCCCTTACTCCCAGAGCTATAAGAAAGCAATAGATGAGGTTAGTGATATCTTTTCTTAGTTGGTCATGCCTTTGCAGGGGTGACTAGTTAGAGCTTAACATCAAACCATATTTTCTTGGTTGCTGACATTCAAAAAGGTGATACTGCAATCATGATTCCAGATGAAAGATTTTATATAGAAATAGAAAGCTGCTCAGGAAAAAGAAGGGTGGGGTGTAGCCTAGGTGTAAAACTTTTATTTTACTTTGGGTTTGGCTCATAAAATCCTATTTTCTCACCAGAAAAGTAACTCTGCATCTGTGCAAACCACAATTCATGTGTGCAATCAAAGAAAAGGGGATCTGTGCCCCGGATGTTCAGGATGCAATCTCAACATTTTAAGTTGGTACAGCTAAATTTTATAAAATATTGGACCCTGGCACAGCCCAAGTTACTCAGTGTTACATACCGAGGTGTGTGACACCACTATGGCAGCCCCTTTTGAAAATGGAGGATGGAGCCGTGGAAGAGATGCACTTTTCCTGCTCTGGGTTCCCCCTCCCCCTCACTTGCTTTCCCCTTGGGATTGCAAATACTGTATGTGTGCTCCCACAAATTTTGATTCAACAATGCAGGGTGAGTAGTTTTCATATAAATTTGAAATAATTCTTCATGACTGTAACCATTAGTTAGTTTTATTAACATGTTATTCTGTGCCAGATTCTTAATGGTAATGAACTATAATGAACTCTGGCAATTTACCCAACTTTGGTTTCATCCATTAGTACCAAGCATTGTAGTTCTAAAAGGAAGTTTCAAGTCATGTGGTGTGTGCACAAACACACACACACACTCTCAAGGAACAGGTGCCGCTTAAAAACATCTACTCACATTCAGGTCCATCCTAGCAGCGTATGCTGAAATGAGGAGAACTACTGCCGTCTGTCCTTGGAAAGTCACCTATGTTCTGGTGTTCCTAATTTTGAAAATCACACAATATGGATTTTACACACTGATGTTGTTGCTGTCTAATACCAGGAAGGAGCATTCCTCAGTACCAGGAAAAATATACCACGTGACCACACTCACTCTCATTTCACAGAAATCGCTTAGAAGGTACCTGGCTTTTTAGCCCCATAACCTTCTTTCTAGGAGGGCTAGAGACTTCCTTCACAATAGATAAAGAAAATTCAGGATCTGGGGCACCTGCCCAGGAGCACCAGTGAAAAGCCTTTCACCCCAAACACCATTGCACCTGGGGGCATTGGGTTGGAAAGCCCTGGCTTACACTGTAGATCAGTGTTTTTCAACCTTTTTTGGGCAAAGGCACACTTGTTTCATGAAAAAAATCACGAGGCACACCACCATTAGAAAATGTTAAAAAAATTAACTCTGTGCCTATATTGACTATATATAAAGTAATTCTCTTGAATAGGAATCAAATAAACACAAAGAAAGTATTTTATAATTACTTTATTATGAAATAGTAAGTAAACAGAAATATGAAAAATTATAAAATACTTTATTCAGTGCGCAATCAGGGCCTGTTTGGCTGAACACAAAGCTGATATTTTGGCTGGAATTTTTCCCACGGCACACCAGGCAACATCTCGCGGCACACTAGTGTGCCGCGGAACAGTGGTTGAAAAACACTGCTGTAGATAATTCTAGTTATTTTCATGTACCTCTGGAAGTCCAGAAGCCGATGAAATTAGGCATTTTTCACTTTGAGTCTCTCTCTCTCTCTCTCTCTCTCATCATTTGTGAGCAATTGTAGCGAAGCCATTCTTTCTATAGCTGAACCTTAATAGCTTGAAAACACCTAAGCCCATTTTCCACAGTCTTAGTTTTGAAGTTAGGGGTGTTGAGATAAATGTTTTAAAAGAGGCACAATGCACTGCTTTAGGTAATTGGAAATGATCCAGCTGAAATGAATGAGTCACTAATTATTGAACTGTATATTATAAATGTGTTCTTGCTGCCTGAATCTTAATTAGGCCTTCTTTTCATCTTAGGAACAAAAAACTGAAAACAATTAAAACCAAAGAAATTGATCTGGCAGTAATGAAAATATTTGCTTCTATTTGGCCAGGTTTTAATCACAGAGTTCGTTGGCAGTGGAAACAAGCTCTTAAAATCCCACATTTTCTACTCTTAAAAATGGAATTGGGGGGGGGGGGGACTCTAAATTTTTCATTTGGAGTGTAGAAGCAAAATCTATTAGACACTTATCTGTGATTACAGTCTTTGAACAACTGTCAGTCAGCAGTGTTTGGATTAGATCAGGGATTGTTTGTTCATTCACAGTCTTTTCCCAATAGTTTTTTAGTAGTAAATATCTTATTCCCCATTTGTCACAACAAATAATAAATAATTTCTCTTGATAAAAAATATTAATAGTTTAGAATGGCAATGCAACAACTGAGGGAGCCTGACGGAAACATTTCACTGACATTCTTGTTGCTCGGATACAAAAAAAGCCAACTTGAATAATATGCTAATGTCTACAGTGACACTGATTCAGCCTCATTCATGTCACTCATGTTTGGTTGAAGATGACATGTAAGCATACAGTACAGCATTACAATACTGTTAACTTGGTAGGGTTCGTTGAACATCAGGCCTCACATCCTCAACATACAAATAGTGTGAAGGCCATTTCTCTTGTTGCAATTGCTAGGTGTGGAAATTGTCCCACGATGCATCTTCATTCTTTAGAAAAGGGAAAGACCCAGAACAGTCTCAGAGTTTCTGATTCAACAGGCACCTCTCAGCATCACAAACTCTCCCCCATGAAGAACCCCTCATTGCTTGTCAGTTGTTTTCTCCCATTTTCCCATGTTCCTGGCTTCTGTTGTGGTAGATACCTGGAGCAGCTCAGAAGCAGGATTTTGGGGATGCTACAGAGACAGATTCTGAAAGAGATACATGATTTCAACTAGGTGTTAGCCAGGCATGCATTATTCTGAGATGCTATGCATAATCCACAGCAATTTAAAGGACTTCTTAAAGAGTAAATAAATAGGTACCGCTAAATTGTGTTTCTGTGCGCTCTGGCACTCATCACAGTGTCCTGTTGCACCAGAAGTGGTTTAGTCATGCTGGCCACATGACCTGGAAAAGCTGTCAGCGGACAAACACCGGCTCCCTTGGCCTGAAATCAGAGATGAGCGCCACACCCCATAGTCAAATACGACTGGACTTAACTGTCCAGGGGTCCTTTACCTTACCTTTACCTTTAATCTAGTTCATGCACCTATTTCGATTACAAGAGTAGTGACTCATGGAAATTCTCCCTTGAAATTACACCATCTGACTTAAGCATGTTTCCAATCAACCAAAGAGGTTTTTCTCCCTGATTGCGCAGATCCCAAACCTTGGAAGCCGTGTGCCAGCCGTGTTGATTCTCTCTTTCTCCCGTACCCTTGCCCTTGAAAATCCCTGTTCCTTCTTACAGCATACTTGAGTGTCAAGGTGGCTGGCACCGGGAAGATGATTGTATAAAAACTCTGTGCAATATACTGCCTCCTCTTCTGCAAGACATGCTTCCTGTGCTTCAGATTTAATTGTTTAGGCACCAAGCTAACAATGTAGGGGATTCCTTTGTAAGTAAGACATGTGCCATATCTCTGCACTGACACAGTAAATCATGGGGCTTATCCACATTTACCTTTTCTCCACTCTTTCCATGCTTTAAAACTCCATGTCTAAGACCCTTTTTCTTTTTGCTCCAAGTTTTTCTTGTGAAAACTGACTCTTTAGAGCTCAATCAGAGCAAACAGCAATCCATAGAAAACCTGAATTGTTTGCTCCAAAAATTGTTTGCTCCAACTGAGTGCTAAAGAGCAGGATTTTGCAAGGAAAGCTATGGGGGCGGGGGGTGGGCATGCTCGGTCATGTAGTTTCAAAGCTCAGACCTGTGCCGGAAAGAACGGGGCAGAAGGTAAGTGTGGATAAGCCCATGGTCTTGTTCTGCAGAACAAAATAAACATGCTTTTAAAGAAATGTGTAAAATGGTTTATCAGCTGTGATGAGATTATACTGCCGATAGACCTTAATTAAGCACCACTTTAGAATGACTGTAATGATGATAACATGTTTGATTTAATCTGTGCAGAATTAAAAATATATTGACCTGCTTTTCCCTTTAATATCACTGTTGCTTTAAGTTTGACCGTCTACCCAGGCTTTCCATTGCCTGCAAAGTACACCTCTTCCTGTGGAATATTGACTTAGGGCTACAAGCTTTAATAAGTAAATGCATCAATTGAAACTTTAGTTGATTCGTCTGCACAAAGTGATTTTAATTGGTATGGGTTTCAGATTAAGAATGCATCTTGGCATTCTTTGAGATTCTTTGCTTTCAAGGAGATGCCGTAAAATTCGTAAGGATTGTTCCCTGTAACAAGCCTGGGGCTGATTCTGCTGTATTGAACTTTAGGTTATCTTAACCTTCCTTTAGTAACTCATAAAGTTTCCTACATGTTAAGTTTCTGGCCGTGTGTTAGGTCCACATGATTAAAGTATGTTCCATAGCTTTTACCATGCACCCTGAAATAAATTGAAAGATGCCATCAACTTTGACATTATGCAAATAGAGACAAAGATGTTGCTCTGTCCCTGTCATTTACAAAGTGGCCATTGAGTCCTGAGTAAAGCCAGTTGCGGCTGCATTGGAACGGGATA
The DNA here is from genome assembly GCF_009819535.1 of Lacerta agilis. NCBI lineage: Eukaryota > Metazoa > Chordata > Lepidosauria > Squamata > Lacertidae > Lacerta > Lacerta agilis. The sequence continues at coordinate 81,501,416 of NC_046316.1, read as the reverse complement.
TTTTAGGGCTCATCCACACTAATATTTTGCCCCACTCTTTCCAGGCACACGTCCACATTTTAAACCCACTCTTTAGTGTTCAGTCAGAGAAAACATCAATTCAGGTTTTCCGTGCATTGCTGTTTGCTCTGATTGAGCTTTAAAGAGCGGGTTTTCACAAGGAAAGCTCTGGAGCTGGGGGGGTGGCGGCACTTGGACACAGAGGTTTAAAGTGCAGGCCGTGCCTGGAAAGAGCAGAGGAAAGGTAAGTTAGTCTTGCTTCAGCTTCACTTCTTATGAAAGCAATGCTTTCAAAAATAGATAAAGAAAGGAAGGAAGGCATGTACTGCATATTTCAGGGCTTATTTCTCTCTAATCAGTGGTAAAATTGGGACATATGGCACAGAGAATATGGCCATAAGACCAAAAACAGCAAAAATAAATAAATGTGGAAATAGCCTTTTTTTCAATGAGTTTCTTTCTCCCTAACCCTTGTATCTCTGACCAAATGTACTGATGGCTCCCTCGGTCACTAATATAGGGAGAAATGGTAAGACTAATGACTGCAGTTGCTTTGTTCATCATGTGCATGCCTAATGCAATAAACTCTTCTAACCCATTCTAATTGGAGCTCTCATGCTTTTTATTTTTTGCCCCTACTGCTTCCCCCTGCATTGCTATAAAAGCATGTAAGATTACAAGAAGTTTCTTTCTTCTATATGGTGCTTGCAGTGCCCTTTGTCTTGAGATAATATTGTTGAAGGTTTTGTCAGTGTCATAGTAAACTGAAAGCTCTTTGTGTTTGTTTTTTTAAGTTTCCTGGTTGTTCCCCTCCCACCATCCGTAACTTTCCAAATGTGGTATTTCCACATTTACTGTGGCTACTGTGTGTATGTGTCAATTTGTGCGGGTCTTACCGAGTTCATCCATGCTCTCTATTTCCTGGAGCTGAGGAGGTCTTTGGTGGCATTGTTACACTCAAGTCCTGTGCATAAGTCACGTTATACATCAATCTTATTTGACCTGTCTCTAAATCTCTGTCAGCAATAACTCAAAGTACTTTGCTATAGGCAAACAGCAGGTGTGGAGGCCTTGTGTATTTACTTTCCCCCCATTGTTAACTCTAAAATTTTCTTACAATCTTAGTCACATCCACAACAAACCTTTAAAAGGCCTTCTCCCAAAGTATCCTGGGAACTGTAGTTTAAGGGTGATGGGAATTAGCTCTGTGGGGGGTAAACTGCAGTTCCCAGGATTCTTTGGAGGAAACCACTTGTTTGAAAAATACAGCATAGATATGATGCCAATTTATAAAAATATATACTTAGTGAGCTCTCTTTCCCCAGTGGAACGTCAACTCTTCACTGCCATTGTCACCAGTTCCTCCTCTCTTTGGTATCACCTGGTTTATTAGAACCCAAGAGTTGAAAGGAATCTCAAAGAGTTGTCTAGTCCAATCCTCCACAGATGAAGGAAATCCACTACTGCAGTAGCCCAGCTTACACCCTAATGAAGGAAATCCCACCCCCTTCCAAGGCCATCACAACTTGTACCACCAAGAAGTTCTTCCTAAAGATTAGTTGAAGTCCTCTTTATTACAGTCCATTGGTTTGGGTCCTCCATTCTGCAGCAGCAATAAACAGTTTGCCAGACCAATGGCAAAATTTCACACAGGTACACTCCCCCCCCCCAAAAAAAAGTATCGGTTAGTGCAGCGTTCTGTGTGAATCAAGGCCATCATATGGTTTTCCCTTCCCCTGTCGGGCATCATGAGCTGGAAACACAAAATGTGAAGCTCCTGTTCACATGACTTGTGCTGAATGGCAGGCCTTGGGGAGGAATAAGGTACATGACAATAAATGGCTTCCAAAGGTGATCATGTTTTCCAGTTTACTATGATCGTGACTGAACTCCATTTGTTTTCAACAAATGTAACTGTGCTGTGTCTGTACGTAGAAGCCTACAAACAGATATGTACACATGCCCATGTGGTCAAATAAAGCCAGCAGGTTTGCTGTTGAAACAAGCAAGAGCCAGCCTTTGTTTTCACAAAGGCTACATGCTATGTTGTCTTACATTGGTCTATGTTTGTAAGACTATTATAATAGAATTAGTGTTTTTTTGGTTGCTTGTGCTCTGTGTAGTTATAGCTTTCAGTCAGATGTGCGCAGCTTTTCCGCAGCCCAATATGTTGTTGACGAAACTCACCTCAAGTTTCCCTCGTTCCCCTTCCCATATAGGATCTGACGGCCTTAGCGAAAGAACTGAGGGAGCTGCGTATTGAAGAAACCAACCGGCCTTTGAAGAAAGTTACAGACTATTCCTCCTCCAGCGAGGAGTCTGAAAGCAGCGAAGAGGAAGAGGAAGATGGCGAGAGTGAAACGCAAGATGGGACCGTGCCTGTCAGTGATATTCCAAGGCTTATGTAAGGCACATTTTGTGAAGATAACACCATTATAATTAACACTGTTTATTTGGAGCTGCGGGTGGGCGGAACGACACACTGTGCATGTTTGACAGGAGCCGCCCCCCAGGTCAGGTCCCTCCCCATAATGTGTAGGATCACTCACCCCATGCCATCGCACTGTCATGTGCGATTTCCTGTTCCTGCTGCATATCAGTTGGATGAGGGGCAAGGGAAATGTATAATGTAATGACCTCACAACATTAGGAGACTTGATCCTGGGCATTGCTGGGAAGAAGAGGAAGCCTTGATGCGAGGATGCTATTTTTGGCAGATGATGTGTGGTACTTAACTGTGATTGCAGCTTTTTTGTGCTTGGGGAAGCAGCTGGATACAGTCCCCAGCCATCCTTGCTTGCCAGCAGCTCACTCCAGTCGAAGGATAATACAGTCTGAGTCCATACAGCGATAGAGTCACAAAAGGTGCTGTAGGGTAGTGGTTCTTGTGTCTGGGAACAGAGAGGAGGCTGGTTCTGGATTGTGTTGTACTCCCCCAAAGAACCAAGTGTGTAGCTTGAAGAGACTACTAGATCCAGCTTTGTCACTGGTGACCCAAGTGGCATCAGTAACACAGGTACCTATTTTCCAGCTTTCGCTGGTTTGTGAGCTACAGGCATTCCTGTACAGTGTCAGCCTGGCTACAGTAATCTAGGCCAGTGTATCCCAACCTTGGGTCTCCAGCTGTTTTTGTTCTACAGTTCCCATCATCCCTGACCACTGGTCTTGCTAACTAGGGATGGTGGGAGTTGTAGTCCAAAGATATCTGGAGACCCAAGGTTGGGGAAACACCAGCCTAGGCTCTACAGACTCTGGGTTCTGGAGTTGGATTAGTGCAATAAGCTCTGTGTGGGGCTGCCCTTGATGATTTGGAGGCTGCAGCTGATACAAAATGCAATGGCCAGAGTGTTTACTTGTTCAGCTGCTTGGAGCCATATAACACTATTTCTGAAGAGTTTACACTGGCTGCCTATATGCTCTGAAGCCACATTTAAGGTGTTGATGCTTAGATACAAATACCTGGACAACAAAATTCAATTATCTGAAGGAGTGCCTCTCAGCATTGTCCTCCCCAGGCTTTAAGATCTCTCAGGGGAGCCTGGTGTTTTAGCTCAGGATGGAAACTTCTTGGTGGCGGCTCTTCAGCTGTGGAGTGTCGTTTCCCCCAAGGTTCAGCTGGTGCCAACATTGTTTTGTCCAACACCTGCCCCCCACACATATAGGAGCCACCACCTATAGGATCCCTCACTCATTACTTAGAAGCAGACAAAGGTCTAGGACTCAGTTTATCTTCTTCACATATGGCAGTGTACAAATAAGACAGAAGCTCCATGTGTGAAAGAGCCCTGAGAGCTAGGAAACTCTGAGATTTTCTGAAGTTCTCATAAAAATACAGTGGCATCACTTTGCAGACAACACCTTAGTCTTTCATGAAGTTCTCATTTAAATGTTCTTTGCATTATCACAGATTTAACAGTTTCTCAGTATTTTAAAGACTGACAAACTTAATGGTGCTAACAGCTGCATATCTGGACTTTTATTAGAACATTCTCTGATCTATATTTCTATATTATCTAGGTCAGTCTCTGCCTTCAGGCATAAATAAGCAGCTGCTCCTTATTTTTGTTGGCTATCCATATGTATATGGTTAATGTTTGGGCAGATATTTTGTGTCTGTTGAGCTTAATGTGGTTTAAAATATGCCATGTTGTAATTTCATGTTGCGCCCTGGTTTGTGTGCACTGAAGCTGTGGTCCTAGAAGGACTCAGTCTCATCTCTATAATTTGATGTCTTCAGGTACTGCTGAGAGACTTACTCTTATTGTCCTGGGTGGCCATCAGAAACAAAAATGCCCAGGTTTAGTAGCTTGTAACCTGGACAAGTTTAGTTGCCATGAGGAAAACTACCTCCTTGTGTCAGGTACTATCTGCTTGTGACTCTTGCACATCCTCTGAGTCTCCCAACCCCTGCCCCATATTTCTAGCTACTGGTGGTCTGCAGGAGGAAATCCACAGCACAATGGGGTAAATGACACAGTGAATCCTTGAAAATGGTACAAGCCAAGCAGGCATTGCTTCAACACAGGGCAGTAGGTTTTGGCAGCATCTCTCTGTTATCACAATCATCACATGTGCTCTAGCCTTTAGGTTGGCACCAGATGTGATACAAATCAGAGGGATGCCATCAAAACCAGCGACCATCCAGTGTCCTCCCTCCATTTCCCATAATGTTTGGTAAAGGAAACTTGTAGGGTGACATTGTGAGGTTCTGCATTTGCCCCTTCCCGCTTGGCAATATCAAGTGCATGCCATGAAGGTGCAGGGGCCACATGCAGGTTAGTCTTGTCTGTGTTTCCTTCTCCATTTATAAGGAGAAAATGGGGGGAACTGTTTTGCCTTGCCATTTTCAGTAATCATCTTTAATTGCTGCCTCAGAGTATGAATTACTGAAAAAACCTTGCCTCTGATAAAGGAACCTATAACTTGTTCTGGATTTTCATATATGTTGGCATTCATGATTGCCTTAAGATTAAAAAAAATTACTGTTGGCATTTGGTTCGTGTAGTCTGGACCAACACTGCACCAAAACTGGTGTGTGTGTGTGTGTGTGTGTGTGTGTGTGTGTGTGTGTGTGTGTTCTTATTTAAGTTTTGCAAATACCCACTGTTTATATTTTGTAGCCCAACAGGAATGCCGGGAAACAATGAGGCCTACAACCTAGGAATGGTGTCAAGCCACGTTCTAGAACCGCCCCATACAGATACGTTTAGCAGCATTTCCAGAGAAGGGACTTTAATGATAAGGGAGGTAAGTGGGTGGCAACTATTTTCTGTGAAACATCTTTGAGAGATTTTGTCTTTATAAGCTATGAATAATCGTTGCTCTGTGTATTCTAAGCACAAAGTGATTGATTAAATGATGCCTGTTAGCAGCTGATTAACATAATTACAACATCTAAACAAAAGATGTTTCTCCAAACTGCAAACAGCAATGAATACTGTAGGACGCAGCCAGGTTGTGTCTGGATTCTGATATTCTTCCATCCTGGCTTAAAGCAAGAAAAAACTCCCAAACCAAAGGATTTACACAAAGATTTACACCAGTAGAAGTGAGTTTGAAACCTAGCCCATTCACTTCCATAATTGCCCCTTCAGCCATCTGCTGAAGATTTCCAATTACTTTAGTTTAATTGTAGCTCTTTATCTGAACACCCTAATTGTGATGTCATGGCTTGTATTCAGGGGAGAAAAGAAAGACTCTTATAAAGTCAGTCCAGAGGCCAACAAATGGGACTTTTGTTTTATTTTGAGAAACATTTGCACCTATGCAGCATGGATGAATTACAGTGAAATATCTAGTGGTTATGGGGCAAGGCAGTGGGGAGCCAAACCCATAATATTTTGCTGAGAGTCACAACCCAAATCCTAAAACTGCCAGGAGCAAATAAACTTTCCTATTCAGCCTCCTCCTGAATAGGTAGCACAGCATGGCTCCTGTTCTTTACCAGTGTTGGCCATTGATAGCAATGCCACATTGCAGAGTGAGGTGAATAACCTTGCTATGAATGACAGGAGGTTAGATTGTATAAGGCATGCTGTAAGAAAACAAAAGAAGAAGAAAATTCACTAAAAATAAAGTGTTTGGGAAGGATAGGTAATTCAGAAAGACACAAGGAAGAGCTTCTGACATATCACCTTGAGGTCCAGTAGGTGCTGTCCATAGTACTGAAAGACTACCTTCCCCATCCTGATGTTGTCCATAAAACCAAATGGCCACATTTCGCACCCTGAGAAAACGGTCCATTGTTGTTGAAGCCAGCCATTGTTGCTGTCTGGGTGCAGGGGTTGGTAGTTTCAAAGCCAGCTAGCTGTGATTCTTCCACAGTGGGTTCCATTGCTATCATGGCGTGATCCCACTGAGCTTAGGTAATACAGTGGTACCTCGGGTTACATACGCTTCAGGTTATATATGCTTCAGGTTACATACTCCACTAACCCAGAAATAACGCTTCAGGTTAAGAACTTTGCTTCAGGATAAGAACAGAAATCGTGCTCTGGCGGCGCAGCGGCAGCGGGAGGTCCCATTAGCTAAAGTGGTGCTTCAGGTTAAGAACAGTTTCAGGTTAAGAACGGACCTCCGGAACGAATTAAGTATGTAACCAGAAGTACCACTGTAATGGCTAATATTGCTCCCCAACCAATTACAGCTGACCAGGAAATGCATAATACATTCTATAAAATAGGCTAAGGAGATGTTCAGAGGCTGAAGCACTACAGCAGTCAGGCCACATGACCTGCAGAGGTCAAGAAGGGGAGGAAAGAAAGGACCTAAAAGGCTGGGAGATTAATGGCAGATCCCATGAACTTGATGGGGTGGGACAGAACCCTGTCTAGGATACTCAAACAACTGTGGCTGGTTTTTCTCCCTGAAGTGTAAATGTCTCTTTAGCCACAGTCATAGACACAGGGCCAAGGTATTTGTGACAGCAGCAGATCCATGTGTTTAAAGGAGAATCTGCTATAGTTCTGTAGGGAAAGGGACGGGGAGGTCCTGTTTTAAGGAATAAATAGGCTGCTTGGAGGAAGGAAATTGAGCCCTCCTCCTTCCTGCAGCTTCCCTCCCTGTGCTTTTCTTTCAACCAGGCACATATTTTGTATCGCGTCCCAACCCTTCAGAGCAGATTTTCCAAGGACACAAGGAGTTGTTGGAAGTTGCTTCTGCCTCATCCAGTTACTGGAACATCCCATCCTGCATTGCAGGGGGTTGGGCTAGAGGTTCCTCGGGGTCCCTTTCAACACTGCAACTCTATGATTCTATTAGCAGAACTCTGTTTGGGATACTCTTGCCAGCAAAAGCCTGCTTAGGATGTGAGGGTGGTATTCCAGTAACTCAATTACTGCTAGCGCAACAAGATTCCACCCCATCTCCTCCCCTGTGAGCACCCTGCACCCTCCCCAAACCTGCTCCAGAGCAGACACCCTAGAACAGATTTAGGATGTGCACAGGAGGAGGAGAGGGGGAGAAAGTCCTGTTGCGGTAGCAGAAATCCTTGAGCTGACGGACGCCTGATTTAGTACTGCACTGGACATGACCCTAAGCCATTGTTTGGAGTGTGGAAAAGTGGATTCATGCCTAATTAATGCACTCCTTGTTTGTGAAATAGTCTGAAAGTGACCTTAAACCTGATAGACCTTAAGAAACAAGCTGTGATGAGTGCCATGCAAGGTGTTTGCAGTTTTGGAATATAAATCATTCTTTGCCACCTGATTAAGTTGAGAGTGTCAAGAATTGTGCAGATGCTGCTTGTGGAGCCTGGGGTAATCTCTTTCAGGTACATTACCCTGCTTGGGCCTGCCCTTAATAGGTGACACATTAGACATAAACAGCAGGTTGCTGACAATTTCTGCCAGGCTTGTAATTCAGCAAAAGAAGCATCCGCGGTGACTTTAGCAATGGAGACAAGTCAGTCTGTTTTGTCAGCTGCCTGCAAAGGCAGAGACCAGAAGAGGGAACAAAGTGAGGTTGGTTGTTTTTTTGCTGGATTATAAAGCATTTCCCAAGTTGCAGATGGAAGATTTTCTGTTCTCCGTGGAGACACATAGCTCTCGCTGATGCTAATGCGAGCTTTGCGTGCCTGTCAGGACAAAAAGATCTGTTAAGTCGTGCAGGGGGAAAAGCCGAGGCTGTTCGCTGCTGCCTTGAGTCACATAAACTTACAGTAGCCCATTTGAAAAGGGCACAAGGTGGAAAAGTGCCTCCTGGCTCTCATGACGTCAGAATACTGCAAAGTGGGGCTTGCAAAGTGGGCACATGCCACATATCTGTCCCCCGATGGCCATGCCGAAAGGTAGCGTCTGTGTTTCTACTTCAAAGTAGGTGTCAGTGGGGAGACTCAGGCAACCTGCTTAGGCATAACCTAGATACAGGACAATATGGAAACCACCAAAGGTCCCGTAACACCATGGCAGTTATTAAAATAATGCTAAGTGATGTAATGCTTTCTCAATAATTAAACATGTTTTCAGTGTGGTAGATGGAAACCCAGCTTCTAATTGGCCCTGTCCCTGTAGCCAAGAGCATGCTAACAATGCACATTCAGCCATTGGGCTGGTTTGCACATATTAATGATCCTGTCTTAATGATCTGAGGAACAGGCCATGTGCTCTTGCACTCATGCCTCCCGACATACCAGATTCAGTACTTCTACCATGATTCTGTAAAGCACCGTTTTACAGAAACAGGAAGGCGTTCTTCACAAGCAAGGCTTAGACCAGCTTTTCCTTTAAAAGGTCTGTGGCCCAGTTCAGGTATACAGCAGTCCCCCTTTCAGTTGCCTGTGGGAGCATGTAGTTTAGGGCTGTAAGTGAAGATCACGTGGAAAGCTCTGCATGTGGCAACATGTGGTTAGTCCACATACGGCATGGCCCTTTTTCAAGCTGCTGTGATTGTACAGATAGAGCAACTACATGCACAACAACTTGTGTAGAGGTTGCAGGTCATCCCATCATCTCCGCACCGTTTAGTTTGTGGGTCTTTAAAATACCTAGAAACTGTTAAATCTGTGATAATGCAAACAACATTTAAGTGAGAACTTCATGAAAGACTTAAGATGTTGTGCACTTCTACAGGCGGGTGCTGCAAAGCATCTGGCTCAAATATAAAAGCGATATAATATCTGCATTCTGTCCCGCTTTTGATAGCATTCGCCTGTGGTATAAATAGTACGGAAGGGGCTCAGGTGTGCTGTTTAGCCTTGTAGTCTTAACTATTAATAACCATTCTTCTGTTGATGAACAAGGATGCCCTCTTCTTCCAAATGTGCTCTGTGTTTCATTCCCTCTAAATTTCTTCAGTGGAGATACGTAGCTGCTTGCTGAGTCCGTGGGTCAAGAGGACAGCCAAGTCAAGGGCTTGTGTCTGTGCTTGCTTGGCTACATGAGTTAATATGTTACTCTTGGGGTTTCTCTCTCTCTCACTCTCTTCTCTTCTTTATAACTTGTGTCTCTGCAGACTTCTGGGGACAAAAAGCGCTCTGGCCACACAGCCAGCAATGGCTTTGCCGGCCATGTCAATCTTCCAGATTTGGTGCAACAGAGCCACTCACCTGCCAGCACACCAACTGAGGGTCTGGGCCGAGCCTCCACCCATGGTCAGGAGATGGACTCAGTGGCAGAAGTAGGTAGCACCAGGGTCCTCTCGGCTCAGGACCTGCTCCCTTTCTCCACCTTTGCTTTGCAGAAACATACTTGGATCTTCTCCCCGCTTCTTGGCTATCATTCTGTGCTTAGGATTATATGCATGATGTTGAATTTCTGCTTTTAATCCATCAGCTGTTTAAAATGGTAGCAAAGAAGTAAGGGCATTTCTGGGTAAAAGCTTTCCTTAGCTGCAAATGCCAGAAGTGAAACAGGAAGTAGCTTTCATACAAAAGGCACCTGTTATTGGGGAGGGACCTGTTAGGATCGTCCTGCTCATGTGTAGGACCCTGGCAGAGACACATGCCCGACTGGCATGTTCTCTCCCTCCTAGTCAGTCGGGAGCGTCAAAAGCTTTCTCCAGCCCAAACACCACAGCGACTGATACCAAGAGGTATCAGCACATTTAGGGATCCTGCAGAGTATTAGCAGTTTGCGTAACAGAACCAATAGCTCAGCATTTTGGTTAATCTACTTTATTTACATATAATACACTTGGAGCATTCTGACTCAGCTCCTTCCTCTTTCTCATCAGACAGCAAAGAGAGAAAGAACAAAGGACAATAGTCCCACTTCACGGAACACGGTATTACCAAAACATCCTGTCTCTTGTCACTTCCCACACTGTGGAATGAAAACATATGCCGTCATGTGATAGACAACAATCTCATGACTGCAAACACAGAGCAAGAATCCTAACAGGACCATGTCTCAGCAGTAGAGCAACTGCTTGGCATGCGGAAGGTTCAGGTTCAGTTTGTGGCATCTCCAGGTAAAGCTGGGAATGCCCCCAGTCTGAAATCTGGGAGAACCCAAACCAGTCAGTGTAGACCAGGGTTTCTCAAACTTCCGACTCCAGCTGTTTTTGGACTACAACTGCCATCACCTCTAGCTACCAGGACCAGTGGCCTTGAATGATGGGAATTGTAGTCCAAAAACAGCTGGAGACCCAAGTTTGGGAACCCCTGGTTCCATTGCTGAGCTAGATGGACCAAAGGTCTTATTCGGTATGAGGCAGATTCCTAGGTTGCTGTTGTTTTTGCACAATCTGCTCTTCTTCTCCAATGCTGGCCATGCTAGTATGTTTGGACTGACTTCTATCCATGTCGACAGGTGTCTGGTATGCTGGCATTAAGCAGAATAATAATTGGAGAAAATCAGTATCTGGAAGGCATCCTGAATTAGTGTGATTCCCCTCAATTTGTTAAAGCCACACAGGGTTGTAGCAGAACCACAGGAGAGCAGAGGGCCTTCTCGGTAGTGGCGCCCGCCCTGTGGAACGCCCTCCCATCACAGGTCAGGGAAATAAACAACTACCTGACATTCAGAAAAAACCTGAAGGCAGCCCTTTTTAGGGAAGTTTTTAATGTTTGATATTTTTGTATTTGATTTTTGTTGGAAGCCGCCCAGAGTGGCTGGGGAAATCCAGCCAGATGGGCGGGGTACAAATAATAAATATTATTATTATTATTATTATTATTATTATTATTATTATTATTATTATTTTCATGAACATCTCAACTTTTGTTTTATTTTTCAAAGAGCAGGTTTCTAGCCCTTAACAAAGGGGAAGACATGGTTGCACATATATTCTAAAAAGAGGGTTGGCAATGCCTATTAAATCTCCCGGAAGCCCAAAGTCAAACTCAGTGAGCTTTACCTACGTAACTCCTTGAATTGCCCTTCCCCGTAGCTTAAAGAAGCAAAGTAAATCTGCATGTAATTTATGCAGGCCTGTTTACAGATTGTGAGATGGCCATTGAGGCATTGCATCACCACATCTATCTCTTAATAAAACCTCAGGAGGTCTAAATATTCCGCTAAACGTTCACTCGTGAACTCATTAATGCAATCCTTTTCTTCCCCAGTTAAGAGATAGTGCTAGCTTTTCCTGGAAGCCCAAGTGGTGCCCTCAGAAAACTGCTACCTTATGTGTACATTGAAAGAGAAGGAGGCTCTTTCATGAGGCTGGTTATCTCTTTACAGCAGGGAGGCTAGGCAGTTATCTAGGGTGACAGCTGCGTGGCTCCAGCACTCAACCTGGATCACAGACTTGGGTTGCTTTTGAAATAAAAGGAAAAAGCATAGAATAGTGATGATGGAAGGTGGGGCTCCCCCTCCCCATTTTTCTGGCTTCTTTCTATGATGATGATTTATTAGATTTATATACCGACCTTCATCACAAGATCTCAGGACGGTTCACGAGATAAAAATGCAAGGTAAAAGCACAAATAAATAGTTAAAACAAAAACAACAGAAGTCATAAATATAACATTGCTTGGGTAAATACCACAGCAGAAAAACAAGTGCCATGTCGTGGAGGAAACCCCTGCTTTTACACCATAGGGCTTACAGCTGTCAAGAAGTAAAGATCACAACCTTTGCCTTTGGATGCTAACGAAGAAGATTCTCAAAGGGGGGGGGGAGATGTAAATATTAGTAGTTCATTATTCTGGATTTCCTTCTAATCAAACCCAGCTCTGCTGTACTTAGCAACAAGGTTATGCTAATTTAAATTGATTATTACCTTTGCATCTTCACCAGTCATTAAAGCCAATTTCTGCCTTCTGCAGAACCATTTTAGGGATAAGGCATGGGTACTAGCTAAAGAATTGGTATTTTATACCTGGATCTTCCTACAGGCAAATACCATCCATTCTGCCACTGGACTACAACCCTTGCGCTTTGAATGTGTTATCTGTGTAGGTGTGAAGACAAAAACCTTATTATTACCTTCTTCTGATTAAATAATCTATTTATTTCTCACTGGATAGTATGGAATGGGAAGTAGCACAAAAGCATCTTTCACTCCATTTGTGGATACCAGAGTATTTCAGACCTCCCCTACAGATGAAGATGAGGACGATGATGAGGAATCATCTGCCACAGGTAGGGAAAGGCAATGGGAAATGCTTGGGGTGTAAGACACTTAGTCCTGTTCGCATATACTTAGGCAATTATCAGCTCTAGGAAAGAGCATTTGAAAACTCCTGCACATGCTGGCCTGGCAAGTGTTCATAACAGCTTACAGCTTCTATAGCATCATAGCAAAACATCCCTTCTACAGCGTGCTCAAATCTCCAATGTTTTCCCAGCAAGAATGAGTGGCTGGAAAGTTGTGGGCCACATGCCAGCATGGACTGAATTTTATTGTGGCCACTGCAAGCCAAAGTAACCTTAGTGGATGGAGACTCTATGGGCCAGATTCAACTACTCCATTCTACTAGTGGGGGCAGTACAAGTATCCCCCCCCCCAGCTCAAAGGCTACCCCTCCTATCCTGCATATCCACTACCTTCTCGGTAGTGGCGCCCGCCCTGTGGAACATCCTCCCAGCAGAGGTCAAAGAGATAAATAACTATCTGACATTCAGAAAATACCTGAAGGCAGCCATGTTTAGGGAAGTTTTTAACCTGTGATATTTTAATGTATTTTAATATCTGTTGGAGACCGCCCAGAGTAATAATAATAATTATTATTATTATACCACCCACAAATCCATTCTGATGGATTAGGGCATACCCAAAACATTGTGCCAGAGAGGAAAGGGGAGATGATTCCATCAGTCAAGTAGTCATGCTTGCAGTGGCAGAATGCAATCTTAACCCTAAATTGAGCTCCTCCTCCCTATATGTGCCAGACTCTGCAAGATTAGCTCAAATCTCACTTGAATTCACACAATCTCACTTGAATTTTCAGTCCAACATTTAAAAACATTAAATAACATAGAGGTACCCTGAGAGAAGTGGGAAGAAGAGATCGGGATGGCACATAGTTGGCCTCACCACCATGAGCATCCTGTCCCTGTCATGAGGTTGAAACTTGGTGGTGCTCCTCAAGCCCTCCGGCAAGGCTGGACTAACTGTGACATCAGGTTCACCACAGATCCAAGCAACTTTGCCCTGAAAGGGTTTCACAAACTTTTTGCAGCAGGCTGTGCAGCAGCTCTGTGCAAGATACTTGGCAGGAACCAGTGATACATAGCTTGAGTTCTCCTCTGCTGGGCAGATACTTAGTTCGAAGTACTGTAGTTTCCTCTGACTCCTTGCAGTGGTGCTGCATTCAGTGTGCAGACAGAAGCCAAAATCAACACAGTCTGGAAGCCTGTGCAGAATTCCAGTTGAACTGAGTTTATCAGTAACAGTTCCTCCATCAGTATGTTATCAGAGAGATATGGGGGAAAGCCACAGGAAGCAGCTCCCACAGAGCTAAAGAAACACATGTATTGGCCCTTGGTAGCTGATAAAATCCCCATTATGTATTCAGTAAAGCTGTTTCTGCATGTTTTCCTTTCCAGCATTATTTACTAGTGAGCTGCTGAGGCAAGAACAGGCCAAACTTAATGAAGCAAGGAAAATTTCTGTAGTAAATGTGAATCCCACCAACATTCGTCCTCATAGCGACACACCAGAGATCCGAAAGTACAAGAAGCGCTTCAATTCTGAAATCCTTTGTGCTGCTCTGTGGGGTAATCTGTTAATTATCTCATTGAATAGTAGAAATGCCATCTGCATGTTAAGATATATTTTGGTGCTTTTTAAGCGAGGCTCTGGCATAATACCAGTTGCTGAGGGGGTAGAAGCAAAACATTCTCTACTTAAGGTAGGGTGCTAAATAGCAGCTCTAGACACCTTTTTCCTGGGGTTGCTATCATGGCACCTGTGGATTCAGTGGCACTCTTGAAGACTTCCTCTGGTGTTCTTGAAGCCTCAACACCATCCCTACTTACTGCCCACTTGAAAAGTACAGAGAGCTGATGAAGGAAGCTGAAAGAGTACAGCTCCTTTCCATATCCCTGTGCTTTTGAAGGCTCAGATAGGCACCTGAGAGCATGGGAGGGAAAGGGGAGACATCTGGGGTACTGCAGGAGGAGAGAGAGAGAATGAGACTGGGGACATCCCCTGCCAAACAACCATCAAATCACATCTACCATCTGCTTCATTGACTGAATCATAAAAAACCTCAGATTGGGTGTTTCCCAGCACTGCCATAGTGCAGAAGCATGGCTCTGAGGCCCAGATCCTTACGGATCTTCACAGTTTTCACAAGAGATCCCTCAAAACCACCATCAAGTCACAGGTCACCTCTTTCTATGCAGATGTGCTCTGTGATTTGTTGGTGACTTTGCTGTCATCCTATACAGAAATCATTATGATTTATGGGAATCCATGCTTTGGACCAGTGTTTTTATGGTGCTGGCAAGAGCAGATGGGAGCCTGATTCCCTGGATAGCAGGGAATCATTGTGAGTAAGTGAAGTCAGAGGTAAGGAAGGAGTTCAAATAGCCCCATGTGGGGAGGGGTTCACAGGACTTTACAGGCAAGGCCTATCCCACTTCAGTGACCATGTCTCCCACCTTCTGAATGTTAAGAGTGTGTCATAAATGCCAATAGATCTCCTCTACCAGGGAACCAGTCAAGGCCCCAACCCCATGAACGAGGTCTGTGCACATCCATCACCATCTAAAACTCTCTGAGCACAAACATTGGCAAAAGACAGGGCTAGTCCACATAGTCCCTCATCCCTTCAACATGTGGGGTGGTTCCGACCTTCATTGGGAGCCCTTGGTTTATTCCTTTTAATGTTAAGTAAAAATGTCTCCATTCTCCTTAATTTCATCTGCTTCCTCTGCTTGCTCATCGTGCAGGTGTGAACTTACTGGTGGGAACAGAGAACGGGCTCATGCTATTGGACCGCAGCGGACAAGGGAAGGTGTACAACCTGATCAACAGGAGGCGGTTCCAACAGATGGATGTGCTAGAAGGACTCAATGTCCTTGTAACAATCTCAGGTATATCTGTGAGCATGCATCAGTGTTTTCATTTTGCTATTGGTTTCTGACAGCCCAGTCTTGAAGTGCAGGGGATGGTGCACGGCACACCTAGGGGGAGGAGAAGGCGGAAGGTCCTGCTGTGCAATTGAATTTTGTTCTGCTCACGCAATTATTTAGTTGAATACCACCCTTATTTTTTATTTATTAAACTTGTTAGTTATTTGTTTCAAAACGTTGTGTAAAAATGCATCATAATATAGATACATTCACACAAAAACGCTTGCAAGCCACAAAAATATACAAACACTGGCAACCCCAGGAACAGCAGCAGAAAGCTTTAGCAGCATGCTAATAGCAAAACAACATATTCATAGTTCACCCAAAGCCTGGGGGAAATGTTTGGGTTTTTTTAACCTGGTGCCAAAAAGTTGTCAGTGAAGGTGCCCGGCGGACCTCAGTGAAAAGAGTATTCCATAAACGGAGCCACAACAGAAAAGGCCTTCTTCCTTGTCATCATCTGAACATTTCTTTTAAAACTCCCTAAGCGCACTGACTTCTAGTGCTCAATTACTTAAACATATTTTTACAGCAATATTGTCAGGGAACTGTCCCGGCACAGTGCAAGGTGGTGGAAGGGCTCTCATGATGCTACAGAGAGCCCCGGTCCCACCTGACCAGCAGCACCTCTTCTGGCAGCGGAGGGAGCAGCAAGGCTTCCAGCGGGGAGGGGCATGCGTTTCAGGGAATGGAGGGTAGCAGTTCTGAGAATGCTGGAAAGACCCTGCACTCCTCTAGTCCAAGGGACGATGGAAGAGACACGCAGCTTCTGTCGCCCCAAAGGTGCCAAGGGGTGAAACGAAAGGATGGGAGGCGGGGGTTTCGTATACCGAAGCTCTTTTGTTGGGGTCAGAACCAGAAGGGGCCATTCCCGGATTCTGCTGACGCTCGATACAGACATGAACTTATTAGCTCTGCATTGTACATAGTTTGCACAATAAAACTATTAAAGGAAACTCTGAGTTTTGCCTGCTTACTCATGAGCAACTAACCGAGGACCTTACAAAATATTATTCTTTATACTTGTCTGTAATTTTCAGCCAACAGAGGTTGGCATGCTTATATATGTTTTCATGCTTCATCTAACAAAGATTTCTCTTTTTAAAACCCACCCTTCCATCTGAAAGGCCTTACCTCCAGACAGACAGTTAACAATAATACCAATGAGCTCAATTATAAGACATTTTAGCGTACAGGAAGACAACAGGAACGCATGCAGAAATTAGTTTCATTCATATGGCTTCAGTTTAGGTGCGAGATTAAAGTTCCAATTAATATTTCCAAAATTAGCTTTCCTCAACAGAAAAGAATGCAATAGACAAGGTGGCATCAAACAATGTATGGGTAGGATAAATGGCATAAAAAGCCCTGTGTAGATGTATTAGTATCAGAGTTGATCCAATGATGGATTGTATCTTTATCGGTTCCATGTTTCAACAGGAAAGAAGAACAAGCTACGAGTGTATTATCTTTCATGGTTGAGAAACAGAATATTACACAATGACCCTGAAGTAGAAAAGAAGCAAGGCTGGATCACTGTAGGAGATTTGGAAGGCTGCATACATTACAAAGTTGGTAAGCACAAGACCATATGCATAAGTGCAGTATCACACTAGCAGGAAGCTCTCTTAATGCTAGGCATGGTCAAAGGTGCTTGGGGACTGTGAATATCCTTGTGCTGATTCCTGCTATTCCCACAGGAGGAGTAAAGAGTCCGCCTTCGTTGCATAGTCAAAAACAGTGAATATTGCATAAAATGCTTGATACCTTTTCTTTGATGCCTTTCTATGGCACTAAATCAACCATGGAGAAAATAGTTATGCCTAAGCATGACTCTAACTATGCTCAGAGTTGGAGGTATGGTGTTGTCTAACCATCCCTGGGCTTATTTAATAGTGGAACAGACCCCAGCATATATTAATGTGGTCCACAAGTTCACCCCATCTGATTATTTATGAATATTGCATGGATTGGGCATACATACAGAATCACAGAATTTGAGAGTTGGAAGGCACCCGAGTAATTATCTAGTCCAACTCCCTGCAATGCAGGAATCTCAACTAGATCATACATGACAGATGACCATCCAACCTCTGCTTAAAACCCTCCAAGGAAGGAGAGCCCACCTCTTATGGGAGTCTGTTCCAATGTTGAACAGCTCTTATGGACAGGAAGTTCTTCCTGGTGTTTAGTCAGAATCTTCTTTCTTGTAACTTGAATCCTTTGGTTCGGGTCCTGGCCTCTGGAGCAGGAGAAAACAAGCTTGCTCTATCCTCCATGTGACAGTCCTTTAAATATTTGAAGATAGCTATTACATCTCACCTCAATCTCTCAGCATTGGACTGGTGGTCATTCATGGACTTTTGCTGCAGTGTGATGTCGGATACACAGGTGTGAAGTGGAGCCAACCATGGGATGAGCTGGGATCATCCATCTTTCCCGCTACTCCTAGGCTGCATACAGTTAATGTCTGAATAGGACTAAAGTGCAATATCATTCAAAAAGCTAATAAACCAGTGGTTCGTTTTCTTCTAGATGTTCAGAAACCATCTCCCTCATGTATAACAAAACTAGATTTGGGGGAGCCCTAAATCAAGAGTGATTCCACTAACAGTTGTTTTCTAAGAACTTTAGTTTCAAAACTAGTAGGTTTTTCCAGGCTTAAACCAGCTACAGTGAAAAAAATGTATATTGAAGGGAAAGCATCTAATTAAACGAAGTTCCATTGGATGGCTCACACATACAAATTTATCACTTGCTGAGTCCACCACTAGCTGGCTCTTAGCACATGTGAATAAGCCAAGAAAGTCAACCACCAGTTAGAGCTTTGTATTGCTTCACATCATCTGAAAGGCAAAGCTTTTCAAGCCAATCAGTTTGTATATTCAGCTGCCAGTCACCAAGTGTTCATGTATGAATTCTTATATTCACCTTATATATGAAGCAGTTTTGTGCCTAATGTTTCCCAGTGGACATAACTAATATAAGATTCCCATATGCTTTTGGTACTAGAATAAGAATTTGCACAAATGTCAGCTATATCATATCAAAAGGTGGGTAGTAGCCAGTGTGCTCCAGTAACGGTATGAAATCCCCTGTGATCCTGCAGTGAAATAAATTATTTTTCCTGGTATTGGGTGGAAAATAAGGGTGTGTTTATTGCCACGGTCCTAAATGCTTACATTTCAAAATATTACTTGAAGTCTTTGATTTTATGTATATTCACTCAACACAATTAAGTTATTGAGGTTATGCTTCTTGATTAATTGTTCTTTGTTGAAAAGTACTAGAGAATAGCTGTGAAAACGGAACATTGCAAAAGCTTTATTGATTAAGAAAGAAAAACATACCATGCAATCATTTTCCTTTTGGCTTAGCAGGCTAAAATCTGGTAGATCAAAATTTGAATCAGATGATTTATTTATTTATTTATTTATTTATTTATTTATTTATTTATTGATAGGATAGTAGGGAAGGGTCACATTGCCATATTATTCATCTCAAATCCTGTGAGGTTAGTTTCCTCCCAGACACGCATGCTCTTTCCAAAATACCTGCACTTGCGTTGGTGGTGGTGAATCTCTTCTGAACTAATGTCGTAATTGGAAGCATGAGTGCCACCATCTTTAATTTGCTGCAGTGGTGGTGTGGCAGCCATGCTGTGTCACATACATGCAAGCAAACACAAGATGGCTGCGCCTGTAGCTAGAAAGCACCATCCAGAACTATGAAGAACCTCAAATCAGTCCAAACTATCAGGGGAATTTGCCATTTGGCCTGTTCTTAAAGACAATACTTCCACTGACAATATGGTTTCAGCAGCTCTCCCTTGAGATTAAATCATTCGGTTTTGTCTTGAGTGAATTGGATGTTTTAAAAATTTAGTTTTATTTCAATTTTAGTGAAATATGAGAGAATCAAGTTCTTGGTGATTGCCTTAAAGAATGCTGTAGAGATATATGCTTGGGCTCCTAAACCATATCACAAGTTTATGGCATTTAAGGTATGTTTTGTGTTGTTACAAAAATATTAGCATTATTCATACATTTGTTCATGTTTTTTATCACAGATAAGAAAATCTGTCATTCACTTCTGTTATCTATTCATCTGTGGCATAACAAGGAACTTAACCTATATCTCTCTGTGCGGCAAACCTCTGCAAAATTGTTAGAGCTGGTTCTTATTCCCATGTTAGACATGCCAGCACATTCACAAAGACCACAGATGGTTATGAACCAGTTCAGATGTGTTTATAGAACAACAACCTCCTGGTGCCCGCCAGATGTTTGGGACAACAACTCCCATCAGCATAGAGGGCTGGGGCTTATGAAAGTTGCAGTTGAAAACATCTGGAAAGCTCCAGTTTGGGGAAGGCTGGACTAGAGCCACTGTGTGATGCATAAATAAAATCACATCATCTACCCTGACAGCCAGGTGGGCCTGTCCTGCCAATGGGCCTATGAGGAATCTCAACTAAAGCATCCATGACAGATGGCCATCCAACCTCTGCTTAAAAACCTCTGAGGGTATCCATTCCACTGTCAAAACAGCTTTCTCTCAGAAAGTTCTTCCTGGTATTTAGTCAGAATCTCCTTTCTTGTAACTTGAAGCCATTGGTTCAGTTCCTTTTCTCCAGAGCAGGGGAAAACAAGCTTGTTCCATATTCCATGTGACAGCTCTTTAGATATTTGAAGATGGCTATCATATGTCCTCTCAGTCTCCTCTTATCCAGGCTAAACATGCCCAACTTCCTCAACTGTTCCTCATCAAGGCTTGGTTTCCAGACCCTTGATCATCTTGGTCACCTTTGCACATGTTCTAGCTTGTCAATATCCTTCTTAAATTGTTGCACCCAGATGTAATTTCTACATTCCAGTCACGAGTCTCACCCCACCAGGTTTCAGTAATGCCTATCAGGTCATATTTGACATCCTGTACTAAAATCTCCAGTCCATCTTGCTTGTTTGCCGTACTCTGCATTTGTGTAGAGAGAAATAAAACCATGAGTCATTCCCTTCAGTTGCTTCCTTCTTGTAGTTTCCTGCCCTTTAGCAGGTTTCTGGAGAACCACGTCAGTTTCCTGTGCACCAATGAAGCCACTTTCTCTTTTGTCGTCTATTGTTTTCTCCCTCCCGTCATGATTTAGTGTAATATTCTCCTGATCAAATTTGTAAGACTCTTAGCAAACACATTTTTGCCAACCGCTCTGAGATGCAACCCATCTCTTACCAAAAGTCCTTCCTTAAGGAAGCGGACACCATGGTCCAAGAAGCCAAACCTTTCCTGATGCACAGCCAGTGGTTTACTTCCAGTATTTTCCTCTCTCTTCCTGGGCCACAACCTTCAACAGAAACAAGTGATAAAAAAACACCTGTGCCCCAAGGCCCTTCAGCTTCCTACACAGAGTCTCATGGTCCCTTGCTATACGTTGAATGCTGTGTCTGGCAGTATTGTTGCACCCACATGAATCAGAAGGAAGGGGTTGTGGTCAGCGGGTTTTATAAGACTTCTGTGTCATAATGTGAATTTTTCCACCTGGGAGACAGCATACCTCCTGGGACATCCTGTTACCTCCACACACAGCTACCTCTGTCAGCTGCTATCACCACATATCTCTTCCTCCGGGAGTAGCAGATATCATTCTGAACGCTGAACCTCCCACAGCCACCTCTGTATGTTATGAGGTCTGCATAACATACTTGTTCCTCTGGCCCAGAATCGGTGTCCAAGGTGAGGGCATGGAATCGATTTTGCAGCTTCAGTGACACAGCATGTCTCCTGACAGTCCTGCTTCTGTGTGTCATGTTGCTCCAGGCGTTCATCTCCTGCAATGGGTGATCTTCCTCCTCCCTAGTGACACCCCCCACCCCCATCACTCTGTTCCAGGACAGTCCATTCTGCTCTAGCAAGAAATTCCTCATCTTGCCTGATAGCTTGGATAGGTGTGCCTCAAATTGCTGTACCTTCTCTTCCAGCAAGGCAGCCAGCTTGCACTTCCTGCTGGTGTAGTTTTGCTCATTCTCAGGCAGGAAGATAAACATGGCACAGAGTTACAGTTCCCTGAAGAAGCTCCCTCATCATCCATGTCTCTTGGTTTTGTGTACACAGTAAGACAACACTCCGGACCTTCTCAAACTGTCCTCGCAAATGCCCCCGTTTGCAAGTCTTGGTCATGAGTTTCCAGAGGCTGCAATCAGCTAAATAGAAATGCCACTGGCTGCTAATTTCTCCCCCAAGTCACTTCCTCATTCAGCCTGCCTTTCTCTCAGCAGTAGTACCTGCCCCTCAGACCATGTGCTCTAGCAGAGCACACAGCCACAAAGTAAAACAGCTCAGACAACCCACCAGCCTTAATCCCAAAGACACAATCTATCTCTTCAGTTTCCTCCACTGATCATTTGCAGTCGCCCCTGTTTACAAGTCCCAGTTGCAAGCTCCTGGTCACAAGCTTCACCACAATTTCAATCAGATTTGACCCTGTTTTACTATGTGTTGGGTTCCAGCCCTGATGCTTCCTAACATTTTTTTTTTTACTTAAATGCAAATATAAAAATAATCCTACTGAAATAGGCATGCTGGCGAAAAGGGTTAATCCACGGTTTGGATACAAGATTCAGGGGGTTCTAATGTCCATCTCAAAGAGGTGAGCTTTACAAATCTTGAATTCTTTCAAACTTGAATTAAATTCAAAATTAGGGGAGAATTCCTGGATTATCCCTCTCCCAGACATCCTTGCAATCACCACCACCCCTTTCAAATTCCATTCACAAGCTGGGCTGGTAGCACCAACAATTGGAGTGGTAGAGCCACAGGGAGAGGGAAGTCTCTCACTTCTAATCCCACCTGGTGCTTTGTGCATTGCGTAAGAGCGCACCAGGACAAAAGCCCCCAGCTGCACTTGGGAAATGCAGCTTCCTGCTGCTTAAAAATTAAAGGCCAAACATTCCACTGACACTTTGCATCTTCTTGTAAGATACCAACAGGTGAAGAGCTAAATCAATGCCCTAAATATGTGAAAGATAACCTAGACAGCAAAAGCAACGAGGACACATTTTTAAACAGCAAATATAAAATACTCTTGTTCTTACCATAGCATGCTGTGCATTTATTTCATTTTTTTCCCCATACCACAAAATTGACTGAGGGGTTTTTTAAAGTCTTTTGCAGATCTCCAGCACAAACCATTGCTTGTTGACCTCACAGTAGAAGAAGGTCAGAGGTTAAAAGTCATCTTTGGATCACACACTGGTTTCCATGTTATCGATGTGGATTCGGGGAATTCGTACGATATCTATATACCATCTCATGTGAGTCTGAGGCAGCGTGGTGGTGCTCTGCAAACCTGATTATACAGTATGTATAACGTCTATTGAAACAGGGTCCTTGTTAAATTTCCTTTTTGGTGGGCACACCATAATGCGTAATTTGGTGAGTGTCTCGCATTCTGGAGGAGAAGGCTACTATGCCATGAATTGTCCAGGGACCTGCATGTTCTATGGGCTAAATGTGTTTATGGGTTGGTAGCAAACATTGGTTTGACAGTTTTCTGAGAGAAGTTAGCAAATGCTGAAGAGAGGCTGGTCTTTCTTTGTTGTCTGTAAACTTGATTCAATGCTGATTTGGGGGGGTTCTGTTCTGTACGCAGATTCAGGGCAATATCACACCTCACGCCATTGTCATCTTGCCCAAAACGGATGGAATGGAGATGCTTGTGTGCTATGAGGACGAAGGGGTGTACGTTAATACCTATGGACGCATAACGAAAGACGTGGTACTCCAGTGGGGAGAAATGCCCACTTCAGTAGGTATGTCAGTTCTTCCTCTTCTCCTTAGCTATCAATAAATTCAGTGTGAAGTGAGAATCCTAAGCTGCAGTTGGCTATTTTCCTAGATAATGTAGTCCTGTGCGTTTCCTGTGATGAAACCATCCGTGGCTTGAGCCTCCAGCCTTAGGACATAATCTATTACACATGGTAACTCCCTGCCAAGTGTGGCACGTGGTAAAAGTTGCTTTGGCCCAAATGGTTTCAGTTGCCATTTATTTGTTTTATTTCAGCCTACATCCACTCCAATCAAATAATGGGCTGGGGCGAGAAAGCGATTGAGATACGATCGGTGGAGACTGGGCATTTGGACGGAGTATTCATGCACAAGCGTGCTCAGCGGTTAAAATTTTTATGTGAAAGAAACGATAAGGTAGGTCTGCTCTCACAGCTGCACAGAGAATGATCTGGAAACAACTGATGGGAGAACATTTGATGCCCCTTATAAAAGCAATGTGGTCAAGCCATTAATAATGTTTTTAACACCTGCTCTGAGCCTTTGAGACAAAACAACAAGATAAGATGTGACATAACAAATAAGCAAAATGTGTGAATGAATGAGGAAATTAAACACATCCCATTTACAAATTCATATGATGATTTTACTGTTTAATAGATCAGGATGTTTCCTTCCCAAACAGGTATTTTTCGCCTCTGTGAGATCTGGAGGAAGTAGTCAAGTTTTTTTCATGACACTCAACAGAAATTCCATGATGAACTGGTAACAAGAGGGCCCTCGGGTGCTGACTTTGACACCAAGATTTTTTTAAGTTTGAAGAGCATTGGAACGTGTGGACTAACACTGTAGAGGCAGGTGAAGAAGATAATTGTGGAACACGTTGCTTCCTTCTGTGAACACACTCGCACTCACGCAGACACGCTCCAAGAATACGACACACCTTTCTTGTTGTGGTTTAGGAATGGAGGTTTACTCAAGGTCACAAGAATGCAACACTGTATTTGGGCAGAGATGGACAAATGCGCAAGAGTTTTAGCAGAATAAATCTCTTGGAAGTCTTCAGTTGAAACTGTGATAGAGCTGTGGGTCACACTGTTTCATTTTGTTTTTTAAACATTTTCCTTGTCCCTCTATTTGTACAAATGGGGACAGATCTAAGTGTCAAGCAGAGTCTCTGTTTTTAATTTTGTCTGCCTGCTAGCATCGAATATATAGTATGTTGTAAGGTTACCAATTAAAACTGGTGAGAGACAGCACAATAAATGTATCATTTTATCTTTGTGTTGGGAGGCTTTAACCATAGAGATGGTTAACTTTTGTAAAATCTTTTGCCTTTTCCAACATTTCTGTTTTACTTTTGCAAACAGGTCGACAAATTTCAAACGAGAGAATGAATTAGATCCACTACCACCCCGAACCCTTCCTTTTGGGAAATCTATTCTGAATGGCTAACCAACTAGCCTTAGATTATAATACAGTCAAGGTACAAATATATTTTTCTTGTCAACCTGTCAGTCTATACTTCAGTATGGATCTTCATATAATGGTGCTCATTGAGAGAAAAAGCGGTGCCATCCTTGGCAATCATTCCCAACTTTGGCCTTAGCATTTTCTTGCCTTTCTCTAAGCTGTAATACGGAAAGTATCACAATAAAATTGCAGGTTGAGAAACGAATTGAAATAGAGCAAGATTCTGAAGATTGGCTGGAAAGTGTACCTAACTGCATCCAACTTGGATGCATTGAGCCTAGGTCCAACCTACTCTGTACAGTTGTAATTTGCTTTTCGGGGAAGGGGCGGGGATGATCCTTGTAGATACTGGTGTGTGTTTTTTCCCTTCATTAAAATCTCCAGGAGCCAACAGCATTTAATCCTTTGGAAAACGGAAGCCCCAGTTGTTGATGGACATTCGCCCACTTCCTTGTCTGATGGTGTCCTGTTTTCCGAATATGAAAAAACTTCATGAGATCTTCATCCCGTGGTGCAAAGAATAGGAACATTGCAAAAGTGAGAGATAGCAGATTGGAAGGACAGTTTTGTTGGCCTAGGACCTGACACTTAGATTCATCTTTCTGCCTGTCCCTCTTTGCTGCCCACCTATATAGTGAACACCAATATGTGTGCAGATGTATGTATTTAGTTTGGGTTAACCTGTGTCCTTATATGCTTTGTTTGAATTAATTCCAGTTTTAAGGAAGTTATGTGCAACATTTCTACTATCTCCAAGCATGGATTCCCCATTAGTCAATGGATGTAACATAATTGGATCTGTGTTGCTGTTTTTAACCTACCTCATTTTATTTTTGTTTCAGTTAGCTTTTCCTCATTAGCTCCAGCAGACACCCAGGGAGTTTGACTGGCCAGCTTCAAAGTATTAAACAAGAACAGTGTCTTAAGTAATTAGCAGTGTTTGGCCAGTTCAGGCCTCTTTAAAAAGCAGAAAAGGACTCTCCTGCTGCCTTCTTCCAGTTTTTCCTTCAGTGGTTCCACAGTTCCCGTCGTACAGGCCAATTGATACCGCCAATGGCCACAATATGCATTGGCTGCCAGCAGATTTGTAATAGGGTTAGACTCATGCCAATGCACGGCTGGCATGAACCAGAGCCGTGTTGCGGAAGCCGCCATAATTCGCCCAATCGCAGTGGCTCAGAAAGAGTCGCTATAACTGTGCCAATCCCAGGGGCTGTGTGTACAGCCCCCACATGGAGACATGATCCCAGCAGGTTTGCCACAATCTTCCTTCTTTCTGTGTTCAACCTGAAGGGAGCCCACATCGGTGCCCTACCCCATGCCCTACCTCATTACTTAATGATACACTGGTGTATCAGGCTAAGTTTGCTTCTCCGTAGGATTTGAGCCCAGTTGGAGTCCTGCTATGATGCAGCTATCCAAGACTGCCTGCTTGAACAGTGCACCCTTGTCTTGCTTCTTACGCCAATATCCCTTTAAGAGCTCCTTGTGTTTGGTGGCTCTCCCCAAAAAGAAATAGGGCAGGGAGAATCATTGGCATCCATCTTTGTAGAAAGATACCGTTTTTGTTTCAAGCCCAGGAGTGAGGCTGCGAAGCTGGTTCCAGCCACTTGCTCTCCACTGCATTCACAAAAGGGGTAATAATTAAGAGTTGTCTCCAAAGCTGTTCTTACACAGAGTAGACCCATTAAATTTAATAGACATGGCTA
This sequence comes from Lacerta agilis, assembly GCF_009819535.1. Taxonomy (NCBI): domain Eukaryota; kingdom Metazoa; phylum Chordata; class Lepidosauria; order Squamata; family Lacertidae; genus Lacerta; species Lacerta agilis. Next base: position 81,474,991 of record NC_046316.1, on the reverse strand, counting down.
ACTTCAGTCCATTAATTTCAGTGGGTCTGCTCTGTGTAAAACTTAGTTGGATGCAACCAACTGGATTTTTATTTTTGCGTTTGGAATCTGCAGCCCTCTTACATTAACCTCTAAACAACAAATTACTAATTTGCAGTCTAAGTAAATATTTCCATTAGCTAACTTAATAAGCCTAATCTATGCATAATGAAAATGAGTAACCTCAAACAATACACTTTGACCCCATTGTTTTTTTCAAAGCCTTTCCTTCCAACACAGACAAGCGTTCATCCCATAGTCTCGCTTGCTGCTCTTGCAACGCAAGTGGCCTATTTTCAGCACCTTCCATCCTGATAAAGCTTTTACCAAATAAATTGATGGCTGAAGATTAGTTGATTCTGTTCACAACACTGGGATTTATGCAGACCCCACCAGAAGGCTAGTGCAGAGAATCGCAACACTGGGCACATAATTGTTCATGTTGCCATCTTACTGACTCCTTTACATAGGTTAACAAGAACGCAACCGGGTGACAGTTTAATTATTTGAGAGTTTAATTATTTGAGCTCTGATCTTTGACCAGTCTTTTTTCTCCAGTTCCCACTCCCAGCACATATGAAAGAAAATATTCTAGTTCTTTCCACATTTCTAGTATCCCAATGAGTAATTCGTATTAACCCTTTGTATTCCGACAGGTCATGTACCACCTGCCCATCAATTCATAACAATTTTCTCTTATCGTCGTTGTCAATGAAAATCTATGTGTGTTTTTTGCCAATTAAATTTTTTATTGAATTTCACCATTTTGTTTAACGAACTGACATCAAATTTAGCATCAAATTTAATACAGTACACTTTTAAAAGTTGACTCCCCACCATTCTTCCATGGTGTTTTTATTCTCAACCTTTTATGCTGCATTATACTTTTATCTATTCCACAATTCCTTCATTACAATTAGAATTATTTTTCTTCCGCAGCTCATATTTCAATCCTGCCTGCGATTCCATTTAACGTGATTATTTTCCAAATTGTCCAAATAAGGGTCTCATTCTTCCATATGAAATTCATCACTTGATCTCTTCTCTTGCTCTCACCTTTGCCATTTCCACGTAGTCCATTGTTTTCCAGAGGCATTCCCAGACTTCCACTGGGATATTCTCTCCAATGTTTTGTGCCTCTTTTATCATGTAATCCTTGATCATTTTGCTTGCCCTTTTCTGAACCCTGTTGGAGGTGCAGTATCCTTTTAGAGTTTAGGCAAGCAGAACTGTACACAGTATTGCAACTGTGCTCACACAATCAATTTATATCGCAGCCTTATGATACTGGCAGTTTAATTTTCAGTTCTTTTCCCCATTAGCGTGTGTGTGAAGTTAGGCTTCGTTTTGCCCCAATCTACATTTAGTGTACACTGAATCATATTGTCCAGTTTACTGCCCATCCACTCACTTTGGAGCACCTCAGAATCCCTTGAACAATCCACTCCTTATTTTCCCTGCAGTCATGAACGCACAGAAGGGGAGCAACGCCATGTGTTGATTGTGCCCCTCTAGGCCAAGGTCTGAAGGGGGAACTGCCTGCACTTTTGGCAGGAGTTGCATGAAGTAGACCAGGCTCCCTCTCAGACCTTTGCAAGATGGTTGGAGGTCAGAGGGCCATAGCTCACCACCGTGATGGTGGAAACATGCATTGTCGGGCCTCCTGATCTCCCTCCACACGTCAGTCCTCTACACAGAGTTCTAGATACGCTCTAGCACAAGAACCTTAGAATTGACAAAAGCCAGGTGTGTCCATAAACTAGACACTTAAACCTGCAAAGGTGGTGGTGGTGGGAACCCAAGAGACGTCTGCCACTACAGCGTGATATATTTCAAAATTTGTATGCTGCTTAGTCATCAAAACCTTTTAAGTGGTATACATAAAACAATATGAGATATACATTTAAAATACCTTATTAAATCGGATGCTTAAAAGCAAGTTGTTCAAAATGTAAGTATAAAATAAGCAAATAAATACATAAAAAAATAAAACAACATGTCAAAATCACATGTTTGGATAGGCTTGCCCTAACTTAACATGTTTTTAGGGAGTGCCAGAAACAGGCACCTGCCTAATAACATCAGTGAACAGGAAATTCCAGAGCATAGCAGAAACATTGATCCTTTGTAAGTGCAAATCAAACATTATGTGACACTTATCAAAGTACCAGATGTGCAGATCAAAGCTGTCAAGTGGGCATATATGGGGTAAGGGGATCCTTCAAGTTTTGTTTTGTTTTTTCTGGAGGCAAAACTATACCTTAGTTAAACTGATAGAGCAGAGCTTGGCAATATGCCCAAGCTTTTATGCACATTTCAAACCAAGAGTTACTACTGAAGTATCAGAAGCCTCTCACATCTTACTATCCAGAACAGTGGATCAACTATCTTGGTAACAACAACAACAACAACAACAACATGGCAGTTGCTGGTCAAAACGAGATGCTTTCAGAGAAAGTGCTCTGAGTGATCTGTCCTTTTCTTGTTCATTATCAACTTAATTTATTTTAATTATTAATGCATAAATTTCTGTAGCACCAAAGGGAAAGAAATCTTTTCAAAGCTGTGCACATAAAATCGAAAGTTTAAAACATAAAAAGGCAAAGATCAGAAGAACATAAAAATTGGGTCACGTAGCCGGGTAAGCTTGTGTAAAAAATTATAATAATAAGCTGGTATCTAAAGCTAAACAAGGGGTTGCTGTCTAATACACAAATGCAATGCATTCCACTGGTGGGTTTTTCCTAGAAAAATAGGTGCCAGGACTGACCATGAAGTTGTTACAGTAAGTGTCACACCTGGGAAAAAAAGCACTGAATTCCACAATATAGGCCTTACTGCTCCTTGTGGCTGCCACAACAGATAATTAGCAAGGCTTCTCCAGCAGATCTCAAAGAATGGTCTGGGGTGTATGGAGAAAGGCAATCTTTGAGGTAGGCTATTCCCAAATTGTTTAGGGCTTTATGTGCGAACAGCAACACCTTGCATTTGGCTTGGTAGCATATTGACTTAACAGCAGTCCATGGTTACTTGACATTTTGAGACTTGGGGATATCTTTTTTTCTGAGCACCAAGAGCCATGGATAGATCGCTCCTATGGGAATGTTTTAAGGCTTGAAACCCTTTTTCTCCCCCAAAACACCATTGGCCTTTCACAACTTTCCATGCAAAATAAGTTCCAACCAATGAAGCTACAACACCTGGCCAAAAACTCTTTGACTTGGGTCAGTTTTAAACTACTGCCTCTTCAGCTGGCTTCTTCTCTTCCCTATATGCCCCTTGTGTTTCTTCCTACTGCTGTAATGAGAGGACCACATTGGGGGGGGGGGAGAACCCACATCTATTCAGTACATCAAATTGAGCAATAACATTTCCAACTCAGTCAAGCCACTATTTGTAACTGCTGGGGACTGGTAGGATGAGTAAGAACAAGCTCCGTGGCTAATGGCAGCTGCCACCAGCTCTTTTATGTCTTTGCTGTGGTTACCTTTTAAACCGGAAGCTTCTTATTAAATTATGTTGAAAACTTGAACCGCCTGCCTGTTATATATTTCTTTCTTTTCTTAATTGGTGAGTTTCAAATACACCATTTTAAATATCTTTTGATGGGAACGTTTAGGTTGTTGGCAACCATCTGTTTTTATACAATTTGTAGAATTTCTCTGAGGAGAGCAGAAGCTTAAATTTACAGGTAGGTAGCCGTGTTGGTCTGCCATAGTCAAAATTTAAAAAATTCCTTCCATTAGCACCTTAGGGACCAACTAAGTTTGTTCTTGGTATGAGCTTTCGTGTGCACACGAAAGCTCATACCAAGAACAAACTTAGTTGGTCTCTAAGGTGCTACTGGAAAAAGCTTAAATGTTCTTTTTCTGTGTTCCGCTTGCAAAAGTCGTAACTTTGTGATACAGAGAGCAGGGATGGGGAGAAACTTGATTCCGTTTCCACTTAAAAGCCAAACCTCCCTAATTCTGTCTTCCGGAAACAACATGCAAAACTAAATGCAGCCATTCTTCAAAATTCACTCTTTAAATTTTGCAATGCAATTCTCCAATCAAGCAATGTACAGTGGTACCTCTGGTTGCGAATTTAATTCGTGCCAGAGGTCCGTTCTTAATCTGAAACCATTCTTAACCTGAGGTACCACTTTAGCTAATGGGGCCTCCTGCTGCCGGTGCAGCGCAATTTCTGCTCTCATCCTGAGGTAAAGTTCTTAACCTGAGGTAATACTTCTGGGTTAGCGGAGTCTGTAACCCAAAGTGTTTGTAACCTGAGGTGTTTGTAACCCAAGGTACCACTGTATACAAAAATGTATAGGTTAGTGAAAATAGCATACAGAATGCATTGAATTGGCAAAAAATGTGTTTGACATACGGAAAAAGTGTATTTAGGAGATAATTTGCACTCAAATGCTGACAAATTTTCATGAGGACTTTTTTTTGGGGGGGGGGGGAATCCACAGTGATGTGGAAATCTGGAGAACTGAACATAAGATTGGAAAAATGAGAAACCGGTGGCTCATCCACTTTCCATCATCTTGCTGCTTTCCCCCAGGAAAAACTGCTCTTTAGCACTCAGTTGGAGCAAACAGAAATTTGGGTTTTCTCTGGATTTACATTTGCTCCGATTCATCCCTAAAGAGTGGGTTTTCCATGGGAAAGGAGCAGGGCAAGGGGGAATCCGCTCAGACCCATGCCTAGAAAGAAGCACAAGGCAAGCAGGAAACCTTGGACCCATACTTTCTAGGCATAAGACCAGTGGAAGAGTAGACGAGCCCCGAGAGAAATCAAACTTAGCAGATTGGCCCATCACTAATGGAGACTCAGACTTGCCCATTACATGAGTCATTTGTATCATCTCACAGGCTAAACTGAGATAATGGACAGTCATGGTTAACATCCTCTCTCACTCCTTGGCATGACAAAGTAGACTAGAACTGCCTGTTAGAAGCCCCTCAGTAGGACTGTACCATCTTCCCTTTTATCTCTTCGCCATGCAGGGGAACCTGTGGCCCTCCATTTGTTGTTGCACTACAACGCTCCTCAGTCTCAAAATGGGCATCCCTATCCCTGTTGTAACAGTATTGAGGGGGGGGGGCAGATGCCAACAGGCTCTTCAAGCAACTCTCTGTCTCCAACATTCCCACTGGTGAGCCCTCTATGAAGTCTGGGCAATCGTGATGGGGACTGCTATACACAGGTAGGAACTTCCACATGGCCATACACAGTGAGCACATGGGGTTGGGTTTCTCTGAAGAGGGCCAAGGTGTCACTGCATTGGGAGTTTCTCTTTCCCCGCAAGCTAATAATGTGGAGCAGGAGTGGGGGCTATTGCAACACCATCATACCATACATAATGTAGTCTGAGGCGTTAACAGTCATTTTACCAAGCAGAGCATGTGGCTCAAAGGCAGCAGTAACTGGGAATCGACTCGCCATGCAAGTTACATAGGGAGATGCATTATACAGAGTCAGGCCATTGGTCCATTTAGCGCAGGGCTGTCTACCCTGACTGGCAGCAGCTCTCCAAGATTTCAGACTGGCCTCTCGCAACCTTACCTGAAGATGCCAGGGATTGAAGCTGGAACCTTCTGGGTGCAAAGGAGCTGCTTGACCACAAAAGTATCACCCTTTTCCAGTTGAAACAACAGGAATTGCATTGTTGCTTTCAGCACGGCTGCTGCTGCACAGGAACATCAACTATCAGCAGCTAAGGGAAAGTCCAAAATTCCTCTTCCAAGGCTCAGATTACTGCCAGTGCTATCAGTGGGGGAGGGGGCAACTACTGCCATTTGAGGAAGGGCAGAGACCAGCTCTCCATGGCCCCTGCCTAAAGGAACATTTAATTTTCACCATGCTTTATGATTCCAGCAAGATCCACAAAAGTAGCTCACAGGACAAGATTTTACAGACATACACCCACGTGTACCCATACACATGGTTTGCTTTTCCTTTAGATTATCATAAGTTATGATAACGTCCTTATTCCCATTACGGCTTTAGGAATGACAAGATGATCTGCAATTATGTGAATAACGGAACAGCAGCTATATTGTAAACCTGAGGGAGTATGACAAAAATAAGAAGCACGCAATGACCGCACAACTCACGACGGTAATCTCATTGCCCCCCAATCACCTCTTGTCTTACCTAACATAAGGGGATGTTGAGGGGCTTAGGTGGCTGTTTAGATGTTTTCCATTAAAGGGTTTTCAAGCTGTGTTTCTGAGCATCCTGGCTTACTTAGAAGCTGATCAGGGGCTTATCAGTGAGAGCACAGATGAGCTTTCCTGAGAAACTATCCAGCACTGACCACTGAAATATGGTGGATCACCATGTGTAATTCAAAATAAAAGCAATACTAATCCACAGACATTAGCCTGTGGTTTGTACATTGTGGGGGAGAACTTTGTTGGCGCAGATACAGTTCACAAGCTTTATCCCTGGGCTAGGCAAGCGAATTGGATCCGTCATAAACTATGCAGGACTGACAGCCTCCCGTCCATTCATTGGAGCAAACTGTAGGCCCCTTCAAATGCCACACGGGCAGAAGCTGCACTGTGGTTACTTCTCATGCCACCATCACTCCCAGAAAGGCATGGGAAGAAGACACAACAATGGAAGGCCTCCGAAATCCAGTAGAAGAGAGGCACCACTGCACAGTGATGTCATGAAAAGCAGGGCCCCTGTCCTAGCGACATACCCAAAATACAAACCCTGGGCGGGGAACGGGGGGACTTGGTTTCTCTTACAGTTGTGGAACATATTCCAGTGGAAGAAGACAATGCTATTTTCTCTTCTGCAGCATGAAGTAACACCTGATAGCAGCAGTTTTCTTCACAGCAAGCAGGGACGTGGTCTAAAAATATCACGCTTGGCACAGTTAATTTAGGTTTCCCGGTTGCAAAGCAGAGCGCTATATGCAATTAACGTGTTTAGTGGTGGGAAGGGGCTCTTTATCTTTCTTCCCCCCTTTTCGCTTTGTTAAATAGTGTCTATATTTGGGGAATTTGTTTCGTCTCTCCTCTCTTCTAGCAAGAAAAACGTGTGTGTGTGTGTGTGTGTGTGTGTGTGTGTTGGTCATTTGAAATGTAAAAAAAAATTGGTAGTATCAGATCGAAGGTATTCTGAAGCCAGTGGTGTAAGCGGTTAGGGTCAGGCTAGGATGGGGAAGGACCGGATTCAACACACACACACACACACACACACACACACACACACACACCCCTCATGTACCCCACTTGTGACAAACGTGAGTTCCAGCGACTGGAATTCTGAAGCATGTGGGAGGTAAAACATGCTGCCATCAGTAGTACCCTTTGTCTTGGTTATCGCTGTAGCCTCTCTCAGGGTCCGAGCCGGCTCCTCCTGTGCTTACTAGGCCCACTGCCACTTTCATCCTGGAAAACCCACTCTCTAGCACCAAATCAGAACAAACACAATCAATCCAAGGAAAACCCAGCTGACACTGATTCGGTGCCAAAGATCAGGAGAGTGGCAAGCAAGCGGAAATGTGGGTGAGCCCTCAATCACCACTGCACAATAAGCCCTCAGCTTACAGCTAGGGAGGAGATAGATGCAAAAGAGGGCAGGGAATTTCTGCAATCGTAGGATATTTTGCATTTGGCCACTTCTTATATAGGCTGTCATAGGCCTGACTTCCTCTGTGCGGTCCTGAGTCTGAGCTCCTGCTTGGAGTGGGAGCTGAAAACTCTTTTGCAGAAGAAAACAATTTCCAAGAAGGATTTTTCTTATTTGAGACTGCGTTCCAAAAAGGCTCCCTGGCCCACTAAATCAGTGCAGCAAAACTGTCCAAAAAAAGAGGCCAGTGTCTGATCTGCACACCCCAGTGAAGAAATATTTTGACTGACTGGTGTTCTGCTGCTCTTAGGAGGAAGCAGGAAGCAGCCTAACACCACCATTGCTCCTTAAGAAGGTGATGATGAAAAGAACTCAAAAACACAGTGGGAAATAATTAATTACACTGGTCCTGAAATATCCCAGCCTTGTAAACAGAAGGACTGAGAATGTTCACTGCAAATGACAAAAGCTTCAGGTTTGGGGGGCAGTTCAGTCCTCAGAATCAATAAAAAGAAAAGGAGGTAGGGATTTACTCTGTATGGCCCTTTTATCAGTTGACCTGAACCCGTGTTCTGATAATAACAATGGCCAACCTGTACTACAAAGGGACAGAATATTTGCTTTTATGGGGAATCAGCCCCTGATTCTTCTAGGGTTCCATTTAAGCCTTACGGTACAGTCTGTTTGCTATTTCCGTAAGTATAGTAGAGTCAGAGGTCACTGACTGTTATATGTTTTTCCTCTTAGAGTTTTTAATTGAGTTTACTGCCCCTTGCTGCTGCCCCCCACCCCGGTACAGGAAACTCTCCATTTGCTGACACATGCGCCATTTTCAGCGCCAGAAGGGGACGGGCCCAGAACAGGGCGGGCTAATGCATGCCTAGCTCATGCGCATGGTGCCTCAGAACACAAGCCCCATGCAAATGGGAAGTTGCCTGTATAACAAAATGCAAGCATATTTCAGGGTGGGACAAAGCGGTACAACTTGATTGATACTGCAAAGACCACATCTGGCTACCCATGTGTGGAGCCTTTGCAACCCGTCCCTCTCCACACTCCATGTGGGGTTTAAGATGGCCCATCAAAATGTGGCATAAATGTGCATGAAATGCTACCTGCCTTGGCCAAAATTGTGTGGTCGATTCACAGACAATTATCTAAGAGGGGGTCACCGGGTGCAAGGTGGGTGGGCATGGCTGAATCAGCCTCGTGGGCCAAATGGGGAGGCCTGCCAGACCTAATTTGGCCTGGAGGTTCCCTGCCGCTGCTCTGGATGAATCCTATCTCTAGAGGAGTGCATGCATACCAATCCCTCCCTGCTGAAATAAGAGCAGCTGACAATAACACACTGAGGAAACCCCACGAGTGAAGGCAGCTGAATGCACATGACTATTGATTCATGCCATTTTTGCAACACCGATGGAGCCACACGAAAGCCATTGCTGAGTCACAAGGGGGACATTCGCCTAAAATCTTCCCGACAACATCTTGCACAAGGCAGATAATATTTCAAAGTCCTTATCTGGGGACGTGCCCTGGGATGCTGCTGTGCAGCTTAAAAGGGATCCAGAGTCCAAAAATCTTCCAGCAAATTAAATCTTCTGGCAGCCAAGCCATAATTCCTCAAGGGAAATGGTGGGTAGTGGAGGAGAGGGGAGAGAAAGTCAATAGGCAAGTACGTGAAGGATAGGAGAGAACCATCTGACGGAGATCTTTTGCAAGAAAGGAAGAAAAGTGCAGGGCTACATCGAACAGTCGGCACTCAGCATTGTCTGATTCCGGGGCCGCCTGTCCATTTGGCACAGTGGGGATTAGCAATGCAAGCTGAATAATGAACAGGGACTGGTGAGAATAGTTAAGGATATTTGTTTGGCAGCTTACAGTTTGAAAACTGCCCCCAACATCTCCTGGAAAGGACACCCTGGAGGGTGTTTCTTGGAAAGGACATTGAACAACTGCTGTGGGCAGGAAACCCTTGTGAGACCATCTCTGGTGCCTTTATAAGTGATTCCTTTTAATCAATACATTTATTCTGAGTAGATTCAGCTGTAGCTTTCTGCAGGGTTCCATGCTGTGTTTCTATGTATATATGCATGTACCCAAAACAGCACTAAGCAAGCGTCACTTCAGTGCTGGGATCATGGCCTTTCCTCCCCCTTGAAGCTTGAAGAAAATGAGTAACTGAGAGAAACCAAAAGGATGCATTTGCCTATGAGGAATGGTAGGAACAGCTGGGTATGTTTAGCCCAGAGCAAAGAAGGTGAAGGGGAGCCAGGACAGCAGCCATTAAATAACTGGAGGGCTGCTCTCCCAAAGATGCAGCAGATATGTCCTCTCATGCTCCAGAGCAGGGGTAGGCAACCTAAGGCCCACGAGCCGGAAGCGGCCCAAACGCCTTCTCAATCCGGCCCACGGACTGTCTGGGAAACAGCTTGGTTTTTACATGAGTAGAATGTGTGCTTTTATTTAAAATGCATCTCTGGGTTATTTTTGGGGCATAGGAATTCATTCTCCCCCCCCCCAAAAAAATATAGTCCAGCCAACCACATGGTCTGATGGACAGTGGACCGGCCCACAGCTGAAAAAGGTTGCTGACCCCTGCTCCAGAGGGCATTAGAACCAGTGGGTAGGAACTGCACAGATTCAGATTTTGGATAACAATTATCATCATCCAATGAATATACCACTTACATGTCAAGATTGCTTCTAAGAACTATAAAATCAAACCATAATTAAAATATACAGTAATATTAAAACATAGCTAATAGAAATACACAATTAAAACAGTGGAAACAAAGTTAAAACCATAAAACCAGGATTCGGGGGAAGGCTTGCCTAAGCAGGAGCCGACAGAATGCCAATACTGATGGCATCTCTTGTGTTTCTGCAACAACAACACTGGTTTGTGACACCAGTGAAAAAGCTCAACTCTGCATTACCACAGTAAGTAATCATCAGGCCACAAGGAAACTAACCAGGTTCCATTAGCTGATGGTAGTGCCCTTATTGGGCAATGAAGAGAAAGATTGTAACCTTGTCCAGAATTATTTAGGGCTTGCCGATCAGAAGGTTGGTGGTTCGAATCCCCGCGACGGGGTGAGCTCCCGTTATTCAGTCCCAGCTCCTGCCCACCTAGCAGTTCGAAAGCACATCAAAGTGCAAGTAGATAAATAGGTACCGCTCCAGTGGGAAGGTAAACGGTGTTTCCGTGCGCTGCTCTGGTTCGCCAGAAGCGGCTTTGTCATGCTGGCCGCATGACCCGGAAGCTGTACGCTGGCTCCCTCGGCTAGTAAAGCGAGATGAGCCCCGCAACCCCAGAGTCGGACACGACTGGACCTAATGGTCAGGGGTCCCTATGAAAGTAGCAGAACATTAAAACCGGGTCAGTAGCTGATAAGCAGCCAGTGCAGGTCCCTCAGCACTGGCATGATCTGAGCCCAATTAGAAGCACCACTCACTGCCTGAGCCATGGCATTAAGCCAAAGAGTTGTAGATGTTCGACAATGGCACCGACTGCCTCGGGAATGTGATAGTCCAGTTTTCATCATCGTAGACTTTCATTGCGCTAGCCATAGGTCATGGCATCATTCAGAAAAATAACAAAAGGAAAAACAGCAATAACCATAAAAAACATCAGGCACCACACATATAATATAAAGGAATGTGATAGTTACATCCTGCATTATGGATCCTGAATAGGAAGCTGTAGGACATAGCCGTGAAATTCCCATCATAACGTACTATGGGCTTTTAAATTTCAGCAGTGCTCTGTGCAACACCAAAATTCTGAGCCCTCTCAGCTCAGCAACCTGAGCAGGCAAACCTGCCACACTCCCTTAAATCCACCTCTGACTCCCATTGAACTCTGATTACGTGGCATTTTTGTGTGTGCATTGACATGCATCTACACTCCAGAGTCTGGATGCAGCCACCTTCCCGGCCAGAGTTTTAACATCTAGAGAACATGTGTGTGTGCAGGCATGCATGTGAAGCCTGAAGAACTGTAGTGTCTCTATCCTTGCATGCACACTAATACTTTTTTTAATTAAAAAAATGCACCTTCAAGAACCCTACCTCCAAAAAATAAGGCACTCTTCCTGCAGTCAAGTCCTAGGAAATATAGACAGTTCCAAGCAACGATGGCAGGAGGAGTTTGTGTAAAGTGCAAATTCAAGGGAAGATGGCTGCGCTAAAAACTTGATAGTTGAAAGAAGCCTCTAACATTGCCGCTTCCTGAGCTTTGTGCACAGTGCATGTCTCAGTTAAAAAATATTGCTCCTGCCTGGCCATGCAGATCCAGCCGAGTTTATTGCTTGTAGTTTCCCGACTGTAGCAAGAATTAATAATCAGCAGATGAGAGAGCTCATTTAAGGCGATCAAATTCCAATCGCAAGTACAGATTGAATCACAAGCTTTCCCTGCCAAGTTAATATTTGTGCTAATAATGAAGTCCACCTCAAGGCCATCAAAGCTATTAATTTGATTTTGTGCTGTAAACTTTGGCTGTGCAGTCCACATCCAGTAGTGGCTGGGTGCAATCTCAGTTTTCCTCTGCAGTACCTAAAACAGTAATAAACTAATATTATTAACTAGTTAAATACCTGTCGGTATATATTACAGGCAATATGTGGTCTCTTCTTGCAGAAGCGAACAGCTTCAACTAATTTCTGAAAAGGGGAGTAAACAAGCTGGAATGGAGAACCACCATCAAAATAAGGACCTTCTCCCACAACTCAGCTGGTGAGCACATAACAGGCATGTGAAATTTCCCGGGTTCAGTTCAGTTCCTGGCATTTCCAGGCCAAACTATGAAAGACCCCCGGTGATGAAAAGCTGGGTGTTGTTTATGTTCTACAGACTCCAAGCAAATGTCCATCTTCCCGACAGCTGGACCAAGGCATCTCTTCTGAAGAATTATATGCCCAAGTCTGTAAGCGATGGTCGGGTTTCTATATTGGGTTAAAGCCAGCAATATGTAATGGATATTTCCCGACGGAAGAAGCCTGAATTCTATCACTACTCTGTAGGCAAGTCTTTGTAGATGAATGATTAATCAAAGCTGCAAACAGTCACCCCATTATACCTTCTGCTATCGGGTTAATGTGGAGCGAACTCCAACAATGGTTCACTTCTAATCAAATGGTGGTTGTCCGATGAGGCTCAAAGATACGCATTTGAGAATGTACAGAATGTGAATGTGACTTTACACTGAATGTCAATACCACAAAGACCTGGCATATGGCCAACCAATACTAAAACTAGTCAACTGGAGACAAGAAGCAATCTGCAGAAGGTTGGCCACATCTCTTTAGGAGTAAAGTGATTTAGACCAGAAGCTGAATGAGTTGTGATTGCATCTTCTTTCAAGGATCAGCTTGAGAAGGAGCATCTCAGCTGGCTGAGTCGGAATGCCTATCTTCTTACATAACATGTGATCCAGGGGAGCACTGTTTTGGACTCCCAAGTCCCATGCTGGATGGGGTTGAAGGGAGTCATAGTTCAAAAAACTGGGAAGGCACCAGGTTGGGCCTCCTGTCATTTGTCGTTCAAAATTAAAACTGTGAGGCTGACTAGATGTTATAGTGGTTGGCTCAACTTCAAGTTGGGTCCCCACCAAAGATCTTAGGGTAGGACACCTAGCAGAGCTCCTGTCCACAGACATGCATGGCAGTAGACACTCCTAACTCCACAATGTGGGGGCAAGGATGCCTTAAGGACTACTGGATCCATTATATCCCAGCCCAATCACTGAGATTATCTGGAAGAGGGCTGCAAGTTGCCCCCTATTTTACAGAGTCCCAACTGACCTCAACCAGAAGTTGGGGGTTTGGTGTCACTGGTCCTATGTATGCTCTGGAACACCCTTGCAGTAGAGGTTCAACAGACATCCTCACTATTCACTTTCAGGGCTCTCTTGGATAGTTTGGCCCTTGCAGAAGAATTTATAATATACTGGTGTATAAATATAATAATAATAATAATAATAATAATAATAATAATAATAATAATAATAATAATAATAATAATAATATTGTTCCTAGACCTTAGGAAAGGTGCTCTAGCACTCGGGTCCTGCTTGTGTGCTTCCTGCAGGCATCTGGTTGCCGCATGAGAACAGGATGTTGGGCTAGATCCAACAGCTAGATCCAACAGCCTCTTCTTATATGTTCTTGTGGGTAAAATAACAAAAACAGCACCTATTTTTGCACAAGTCTCTGATGCATGCTGTGTTTGACTTGTTTACATTCATGGGAGTAAGTGTTGCTGAACTTGGTAGGACCTACCGTATTTTTCACTCCATAAGACACACTTCATTCCTCCTAAAAAGTAAGTGGAAATGTCTGTACGTCTTATGGAGCGAATGCATGGTCCCTGGAGCCGAATTGCCTAGGGGCCAAAAGCCGATCATGCTCTTTTTTTTACAGAGAGAGGGGGGTGTTGAAAGGAAGCCGCTGAACAGCTGTTCAACAAGAGATCGGGAGAAAGATAAGGCTCCCTTTCCAGCCCCGCCCCCTTGTCCAGGCCTCCATTGTTGAATGCAGAGGGAGGCTGTTTGTTTCCCTAGCAACATGTGACTGGCTGATTAGATTATCTGTCTGGAAACTGTAGAAATAAATGGCTGTAGGACTAGAAGCTGCAGAACTGTGAGTTGGACCCCATAAAAACGGGGCTTTTCCTCTTTGCAAAAAAAAGCTGCACCACTTTTAGCTGATCCTCCAAAAAGCAGGGCTTTTCACTTTGCAAAAAAAGCTGCACCACTTTGAGCTGATCCTCAAAAAACAGGGCTTTCCCCCCTTTCCTCCTCTAAAAACTAGTTGCGTCTTATGTTCAGGTGCGTCTTATGGAGCGAAAAAATACGGTTGTTCTGGGGGCATCTCCAGACACTCTTCTTCTCGATCATTTGTGCCCCTGATGGCAGTTCTTATACACAACTCCACTTTCAATACAATTTGTGCCTGCAAAAGTTTCAGGGTGGACACATTGTTTTGTTTCCAGTCCATGCATCTTACTGCTCGAAATCCTGAAACTTTTTGTATCACAAATGTTCCGGTTTATTTTATTTTTTTCGTCTAGCTTTTGTTGCAAGAGTGCCCCTCCAGGTGGCATTAATGCAATAACATTGGGGAGGCATCAGAGAACAATGGGAAAAGTGGAAGGACGTGTGGACAGCTCAGTATAAATCCACCACTAATGCACTATTATGGCACTGGTGATGTGTTGTAGAATATATAGCCAAAAAAAATCCCAGTGTCGAGGGTCCTTGAGTGAGCCCTCCCAGGATTATCATGCATGCTTTGCAATGGAACATCCTAATCCCTTTGACAAAAACTTCTTTGCACCAGGGAAATCAGTTGGCATAACTGGAGAAGTGAACTTTTCTCTGCAGGTTAAAGTTTTACTTGCAACCAGAGCAAAGATTAGTCTTTAGCCAAGCACATTCTGTTGCCATGTGGAAAGTGCCTGACAGGCAGTATTGGTTGGACAGTGTGGGTGCCCCATTCAAAAAAAAAAAAAAAAAGAGGAATGTTTATTGTATGGGCATCCATCATGTATCTTCTCCATCATCTTTGACTCATGTGAGACTTCCTCGAAGGACAGAGCCAAACACAGATTCAATATCCCATTAAGAAAGGTGGTTGGAAGGTGGAGTGTTCTCTGAAGCTTGCCGTGTTTCATCATGATGACCAGTCACTGAGATAAAAAGTGGAAAATTCTTGATCGTGCCGGTGGAGACCAATGAAACTGCTGCCAGCCAGACCAGACCAGATCAGTGCTAATGACCTAGAAGAGCCAAGTCAAGCTGTAGCTAATTGTGCACTGCAAAGATTAATCGTGTCCCCAGACAAGAAAACAAGAGTGGATGCGCTGATAGGAAAATAGTGCCTTCCTATGATTCTTCTAAAAAGAAGATGCACTGGGAAAGCACTAAGAAGAATTCTGAATGCTGTTCACAGTGATACAGTTATATAGATTTAATATGTATTAATACGGCCACTGCAGTTAGACATCGTAGTTCTAGGCAACTCGAATACATTTGTAAAATATGATAACTGTTTTTGCAAACCATGTGTGGTCTTCTACTAACTTTTACTCAGAGAAGACCCACGGGAATTAATGAGCGTGTCTAAGGGCGCAATCCTAAACCGATATTCGGCAGGGTGAGTGGGGCTAGGATCCAACAAATATCTGGCTGAGCTGGAAGGCTCACAGTGCAACCAGGTTAAAGGTAAAGGTAAAGGGACCCCTGACCATTAGGTCCAGTCGTGTCCGACTCTGGGGTTGCGGTGCTCATCTCGCGTTACTGGCCAAGGGAGCCGGCGTACAGCTTCCGGGTCATGTGGCCAGCATGACAAAGCCGCTTCTGGTGAACCAGAGCAGCGCACGGAAACACCGTTTACCTTCCCACCGGAGTGGTCCCTATTTATCTACTTGCACTTTGACGTGCTTTCGAACTGCTAGGTGGGCAGGAGCTGGGACCGAGCAACGGGAGCTCACCCCATCGCGGGGATTCAAACCGCCGACCTTCTGATCAGGAAGTCCTAGGCTCAGTGGTTTAACCCACAGCACCACCTGGGTCCCAGGTTACATCGCTGTAACTCCCCATCTCTGGCTTGGCTGAAGATACACCAGCATATTTCCTCCATTCCAGCCAGGATCCAGGTGACTGAGCCACGCCTAGTGCACACCATCCAACCTTTTCAGATCCAAAAAAATGTCTTCTGGGATGTGCTCCCAGGAAAGCAGAACAAAAGTTTGGCACCAGCTTGGCTGCAGGTGTCGCTGGAAGGAGGCATACAAGGCTCCACCCAACCATCTTAGGGACTCCACTCTGGATTTGTGTAGGTTTTACGCCTTAGCTTTGTCTTCTCCCGAAGATGCCTCACATGGCAGCGGAGGTTTAGAGCCAGAGGCTTCCCAGGTGGACGAGCCCCATCTGCCCCTCACTTCTCTCTACAGCACATGCAGATATCACCTTCTTGACCGTTGGACCTACTATTGGTCTCGTCCACTCGATCCACTGGAGCCTGTCTTCACATGCAGGAGAAGTCCCTAACTCACCGAGGGTTTGGAACCAATGGCTACCCTCACCTGGTTTAGCATTTGTAGAATGCTCTTCCCAGCTCTGCTGGAGCCGAGCCAAATCTGACTGATCCAAGCCCAGTTTAAGTCCTCCAAAGAAGATGCTCTGCGGTGGCAGCAGGGGCAGGACCACAGAAGGGGGACTCAGGTTGAATCCTAAGCCCATTCAATTCATTCATGTGACCTGGAAACCTGACACAGAACCCTGTTTTAAAGGTTCATTTCCCCTCTGCCAGGCTTGGGCAGAGCAGATGGAAGCCACCCCACTGAGGAATGGGGTTTGGGTCTGGTGCAACGTTTATACATGTTAATTTACACCGCCTTGCTTTAGGCCTGCCTCTTGTGAGTAGGATTGCTCCCTGACTTGGGAAGAGTGTTATCAAACAGAGATTATCTTCATCGGGTGGTGTTACCATAAATATTTGACCTTCTATTAAATTTATTAGAGTGCACTATGGACTTAGCCAGAGACTGGACTTCGTAATAAATGGGTTTGGCTCATGGAGCAGGTACATTTTCTGATGCTGATAGTGCAAGCCTCTGCATGTCTACTCAGATGTAAGCTCTGCTCAGTTGGTTAGAGTGTGGTGCTGATAATAATGCCAAATTCGCAGGTTCGTTCCCCATGCAGGGGGTTGGACTAGATGATCCTCAGGGTCCCTTCTAGCTCTACAATACCATTTTTCTACATAGGATGCATTTTGAGAGACATATTCTTAATGACCCTGACCATAATACCTTACTAACTCTGCATTCCAGCAGTTTTTAGAATACAGAGCTATTAAAGTGCTATTTTGATTGGATCAATATCTCTTCGTGTAAGATTATGCCTGCTTTTTTTGACAGGTTAGGCAAAATGCTGTGGTAGCCAGTTCTTAGCTACACATGCAGTTGTATTCCATTCAGTCTGGTTAGGAGTTCTGTCTAAGCTGAATGCCTGCATGCTACAAAAGTCTGGCTGGATAACCAATTATCACTTTATTAACATAGTACGGTAGAACTATCTTCCCTGGCATGTCCGCCTCCCTGCAGAACCTTTTCTGTTGTGGAGACCCCTTATGTTCCTGCCAGCTTATGTTGACTTGCCATTTAACCATAGGAGCCCACTCCTAGGGACCGAGGGATCTTCAGCCCCCCTCCCCAAATTAAAATATTTAAGAGGCACCAAAGTTGATTGGCATTGCCATTCAAATGATGTGCATGCACCTCTTCATATGCGTGATTATGCAGGTGGGGCTTACCTGCCCCACCCCATATATTTTATTCAGATTGGCACCCCCGCATTTAACGTGTCCTTCGGTTAATTGTGGCAGTCATGTGCCACTTTGGGCGTTCCTTGTGAACAGAAGAACGGAGTCAGCATTCTTTGAAATAAAGAACCCGTCGTCTTGTCTAATTCCTTGTCTCTGAATGAATGTCTAGAGTGCGGCACACTCGCAAGTGAGCATTCCAGTCCACTTAGGTGGGCTTATCGATGTGCAGTCCCGTGCCCTTTGCACTTTTCCTATTTTAACAGCCGGGGGAAAGAAGGTAAACACTAAGGAGTGCTTGGGTTTTTCATTAACATTCAAGTTGATTAATTCTATCCTCCCTGGCCACAAATAAGCTCTCCTCACAGCCCTCCCCACATCGCCTTTTCCCAAGTTTCCCTCCTCCTCCTCCTCCCCCTGAGGGGTTATAAACGTCCTAAGAATGGCTATCTTTACACACTTCTCTATGTGACAAGCTCAAGTCGAGGTTGAGGGGCCCGTTCTATTGCATGCATTCCTTTTGGCAAGTGACTACCCCGAACATTTTTGGGTTACGTGGATCAATCGAGGAAGACAGAGGCGATGGGAAAGAAACCGAAGGACGGACTAATGAAGGTAACACTGATTTCAAGATTTCAGCACAAGGGCTGGTAGCTCAGTGGTAGAGCATCTCAGCATCTCCAGGTATGCCTACGAGATCCTTGCCTGGCACCCTAGAGAGCTTCTGTCCGTCATTGTAGATGGCACTCAGGAACATGGACCAATGTTCTGACTCGGTATAAGACTGCTCTCCCTATGTCCCTATGATGCTTCACCAGACTTCCAAATGGGAATTCATGCGCCCCGTACCTGAATTAGCTAATGACACCTTTATTATGGAAGAAATGGCTAATAATGAAAACGGGAAGGAGAGGGGAAAGATGGTTTTCGTAACTGCAAGGGGAAATGTCAAGAATAGCAAGAAATCTCTATTTTTGTCAAGACTGAAAGCTACAAAATAGAGGAAATCATCCATTGTATCTTATTCTGAATCTCATGGATAAAACATGCTGTCAATAGATTTTACACAAAGGGCTGCTCTGGTGAATTTGATGCATACCAAGCATACACTTTTCATGACAACTTTTTTTTTCATTCTGCTCTGCACGTTTCCTCTGTTTAGCAAATACGAGATGTGATGTTTGTTTGGTTGAGCCAGTCAACAACATTCTAAACACTTCTATTTTGTAGAGAAATAGTAAACTGTAACAGCCCACTTGCTTCTTCGATTGGATTGAATATGTTCCCTATCAATCAACAGCCTTCAGCCTAGATCCTAGAATTGTGTAGTGGAAGAGAGTCAATATTTTTTATTGTTATTCTTGTTATTACTATGACCCACCTTTCACCAACAGGTCCTAGGGCGGGCCACAACAATTTTAAAACTACAGAAGTTAAAACACATTACGTGGACCCTGAAAAGACATCTCAGGTGCCAAAGGCCAGGATAAAGATTTCAGGCAACAACCCCAAACCACATGTGAGGCAGAGCTGGAGAACTTGTGGCCCTCGAGATGTTGTTGGACTACAATTCCCATCAGCCTTGCTCACTGGCTGAGCCTGATAGGAGTTGTAGTCCTATGACATCTCGAACTATGACATGTTCCTCAGCTCTGTGTTACAGCTATAACTGGTTCCCCCAGACATTTTTTGTTTTTACTTCAAAGTAGATGCCAATCGCTCAGAACTTGACTAGGTGTCTTTCATGCTTGCCTCAGTGTCTTATTTAGTCATTTGGATCCCATGTTTCTGCAAAGGAGCTCAAGGTGGCATACATGGTTCTAACTTCCTCCCTGTTTTATCCTCACAACAGCCCTGTGAGGTAGGTTAGGCTTAGAGACTAGCCCAAAATTACTCAGTGGGTTTCCTGGCTGAGCAGGGGTTTAGAACTCCTGTCTCCCAAGTCCTAGCCCAGAACGCTAACCACTATGCCACACTGGCTGTCAGATTTTCTGAATCTTAACCCCCTCCGGATTGATATTAGTCCCACAACGGGGGATATATAATGGGTGGTATTCAATTAACTTGTACTTTGGGTAGAGCCACTGAAATTAAGACACCTAACTTGGTCAGTGCTCATTCCTTTCAGTGGTTCTACTCTGAGTAAAACTTAGCTGACTACCACCCAATATATTTCTTTTCTCGTGTGACTAATAGTAGCTTTTGTGGGCTGGCTCTACAGCAGTGTTACCCAAACTTGGGTCCCCAGTTGTTTTTGGACTACAAATCCCATCATCCCTAGCTAGCAGGACCAGTGGTCATGGATGATGGGAACTGTAGTGCAGCTGGAGACCCAGGTTTGGGAAACCTTGTTCTACAGGGGGAAAGGTGCAGTGATGAAGCGATAAACACCCTCTATCCCAGAGCCGTTGCTTCGATCAACTCTTTTTTGGAGTGGAGGGCATCCAGTTATGGCTCTCCTGCTTGGGGGAGGGGGGGACTTCCAGCCCATACACTCAGTTAAACCCACCTGCCTGTCACCTGACATGCACGCCTCACCTAAGTGGTGGGGCAGGTGATTGTTGGGTCTTCAAAGCACAGCATAGGGCTCATTGCAAGGACTGAGGATCAGCTGAGGTCAATGGCTTGTATTCAAAGGGCTTCCCTAAAGAGAGGGAAATGCTCTACTTTTACGAGCATTTCCACCTGCACAGAAAAATCTATCAGCTGATCGTTAGTTACAGGGAAGCCCTTTGAAGGCACGTTTCCAGTGCCTGCAAAGCGTACCTTCAAAGAAAATTGCCAAAACTTCAAGTTACCGTGACCTAATGTGAACTTTGACAGGTGTCAGTCAGCTAGTGCTGTCATGACATCAGGTGATTGATAGGCGGGGTGGTGCCACCCACCTGCCTGCTGGGTGGATGTGGGAGGTAACATATAGTTTGACCCTTGGGGCTGGTTCGCATGATACGATTTTTCTGTTTTGACTATTTCCAAGATACCAAAAAAAAAAAAAAACGCAAATCACATACAAACTTGAACCAATGAAGATATCACAGGCAGTGATTCCCAAGCTTCTGGCAAGGTCACAAGTCTCAACTCAATCTTGAACAAGAGGTGACCTGCCATGTAAGTTTAATTCAGAGAAGAGCCATTAAGGAAATGAAGTTGGGAATCTTCATTAATTTCATTGGGTGTACTCTGTGTAAACTCAAGTTGAATCGTACCCAAATTGTATTGTGCCTTTCTGCTCTGACTTGGTTCTTCATAAGGATGCATAACTCCTGAGAGTCAGTGCGGGAGGTTGTCTGCAGCAGTTTTCATGCCCTGTTGTCGTGAAATGCACCTCAAGACATTGTGTGTGTGTGTGTGTGTGTGTGTGTGTGTGTGTGTGTCTGTGCGCACCCCCCCCCACACGAAGGGTTTTTGGGCAGACATTTGTTGGGAGCAGGGGACATATTTTGTGTTCTCATTTTGTAATTTGATGCTATAAACGGCGCTGTAATGTCTGCCCCACTTGTTTCTTTGTAAGTGAGAAAAAGGCTACATCCATGCTAAGGCTACAGTCCTATGCAGACTTTTCTTGGAGTAAGCACCATTGAACACAGTGTAGGTTACTTTTGAGTAAATGTGCATACTGTTTACTGAATTTTATGAACTCGCTGTTTTACTCTGGTTGGAACAGTATGATTAGTGTTTGTTTTTAATGGAATTGTATACTGGTTATTAAAATGAGGTGCCCTGAGAAAGGTATAGTCCTGAAAGGGGCTTAGAAATACCTGAGGTGGTTTTTTGTTTCTGGGGAATGGGGTACTTCTAGAAATCCAGAGCAGGAACCAAGAAATGGAGACTAAAATTCTTCACCCTTAAAAAAACAACATTAATAATAATAATAATAATAATAATAATAATAATAATAATAATACTTTGAGGGCAATATGGGGCTGTTCCTGGCATGCAGGACAGCTGGAAGATGGGTAACTGTTCCTTCGTCTTATGGAACCTTGCAAAGTATTATTTTGTGATGAAAGAGGCAGAGAATTCTCAGCCCTTACCAATCCGTAGTTGCTGAGATTCCGTTGGGAATCCTCCCAACAGTGGAAGGATGGCCGTTTCACAGGTATAAAACTTTAATTGATTCGTAGTATAGCTATAACCTTCCAATCTCATTCTTCTCTCTTGTGATATGTGCTTTCTGAAAATGGATCTTTGCGGTGCTAACTAAAAGATATTCAACCTCTCTCTCCCATCCTCTCAAGCTGAATTGCCTGCCTGAACTCTATTCGTGATGGCCAGTAGAGTTAGGAGATTCTGCAGTAATGGCTGGTGGGGTCAGTGGGTCAGCAGCCCTCACCTGGCCTCCTGACAGCAGCAACCAGGAGGGAGATGAGGAGGGACAATGTGGCAGGGAGGTCAGGGTAGTCCAAAAGCCCCAACAGGCACACCTGTCTAGGTCCACTGGTGTGTTTGCACCATGCCAATGTCCCCACCATCTTGCCTCTCCCCATCTTCATTCTGGTATGCAGCAGTGACTCAGCTGTTGAGAGGTCAGGTTAGCTAGCAACAGAATATTATTATTAATAATAATAAAGCGATAAAACATCAAACATTAAAAGCTTTCCTAAACAGGGCTGCCTTCAGTTGTCTTCTAAAAGTCAGAGAGTTGTTTCTTTCCTTGACAGCTGATGAGAGGGCATTCCACAGGGCGGGCGCCACTACCGAGAAGACCCTCTGCCTGGTTCCCTGTAACCTCACTTTTCGCAGTGAGGGAACCGCCAGAAGGCCCTCAGAGCTGGACCTCAGTCTGAACAATGGGGGTGGAGATGTTCCTTCAAGTATACTGGGCCGAGGCCATTTAGGGCTTTAAAGGTCAGCACCAACCCTTTGAATTGTGCTCGGGAACGTACTGGGAGCCAATGTAGGTCTTTCAGGACCAGTGTTATATGGTCTCGGTGGCCACTTCCAGTCACCAGTCTAGCTGCCCCATTCTGGATTAATTGTATTTTCCAAGTCACCTTCAAAGGTAGCCCCACATAGAGTGCATTGCAGTAGTCCAAGCAGCAGATAACTAGAGCATGCACCACTCTGGTGAGACAGTCTGTGGGCAGGTAGGGTCTCAGCCTGCGTACCAGATGGAGCTGGTAGACAGCTGCCCTGGACGCAGAATTAACCTGCGCCTCCATGGACAGCTGTGAGTCCAAAATGACTCCCAGGCAGTTACCCCATTCAGGACGAGGGTGTCCTCCATACCCACCCGCCCCCTGTCCCCCCAAAACAGTACAGATTGTGTATACCCCCCCTTTAAAAACTCCATGCAAACTTGGACACATAATCACATTGTGGATTATGGAGCTGGGAAACTGGACAGTAATTGTCACTATTGTGGGAAGAGACGCCATGATGTAAGGATGGGGAGCCTGTGGCCCTCCAGATATTGTTGAACTACATCTCCCATCATCCGTGGCCATTGGCTGTGCTGGCTGAGGCTGATGGGAGTTGTAGTCTTGTAACATCTGGAGGGACGCAGCTTCCCCAGCTCTGTGTTGGAGCCATGGCTGGATCTCCAGACATTTTTGTACCTGTCATGTGCTCCGAACTTGACTGGCTCAGTGAATAACAATGGGAGGTGGGGCCTGTTGTGCTTTCCTCAGCATCATTTCCCCAATCTTAATCCCCTCTAAATTGCTATTAGTACCACGGGGAAAGGGGATAATAGATATATTTTTCCTCATGGAACTAGTAGTCGCTTTGTGGAGTATTTGGACTGGGAAGGAACGAGTTCCATAGTTTGACTATGCATTGTGTGAAGAAGTACGATCTTTTATCTGTCCCCCATCTTTCAACAGTCAGCTTCTTTGAATGTCCAAGAGTTCTAATGTTATGAGGGAAAGAGAGAGAGAATCTTTTGTTGTTAAGTGTTTTTAAAACCTTCCTCTCCCCACCTCCAGCCAATCATCATTTGTCATTCCAGTTATGAAAACCAAACTGTCCTCACACCAGGCCTGTGACATCCACCCACCCCCTATACACAGAGTTTTAGAGGGTGCTGGTTTTCTTATTTTAAGTGTCTGGGCTGATGTGTCTACCTACATGACGGTGGTATGTTGGGGACTGATGCGTAGTAGAATAGGAGAGCCAGTGTGGTGTAGTGGTTAAGAGTGGTAGTAGACTCGTAATCTGGTGAACCGGGTTCGTATCTCGGCTCCTCCACATGCAGCTGCTGGGTGACCTTGGGCTAGTCACACTTCTTTGAAGTCTCTCAGCCCCACTCACCTCACAGAGTGTTTGTTGTGGGGGAGGAAGGGAAAGGAGAATGTTAGCCGCTTTGAGACTCCTTCGGGTAGTGAAAAGCGGGATATTAAATCCAAAACTCTTCTTCTCTCTTCTCTTCTTATGTGGGGCATGTCAGCAAAAGGGAGGCAAAAAAGAACAAAATGTACGTTGACACAGATGCGAGCCAAAAATCTCGTTTCCCTCATTTTGTCCGGCTTCCCACGCGCTCTTCCCTTTACAGCCAGGTTTTCCTTTCTCTCACTGGGCGAAGATGTCCAATTTCAGTTTCTGCCCAATATTTCTCCTTCCAGTCTGGACTGGAAGGTCTCCACATTTCCACATCAGTTTGTGAATTTGGTTTTTCAGTCCTCGCGGAAATTTATCAGTAGTCCAATGTAATTTATGCATTTTTGCAATGCAATTTCCTTCTGGCATAATACCTGTTTGCATGTTATTTTCATTCATATATGCACTTACATGCACATGTAACACTAGTATATGTATTTCTGTATACATTACTTGATTAGAGAGAGCTGCATTGCAAAATCAGGAGAACTATTTGGAAGGATGCCTGTGTTTCAGTTTGCATATTGCTTCAGAAAGTGTGTGTTAGATAAAATTCAGTGGAACCTCAGAAGCTGAACGCCTTTGAACTCGAATGTTTCGGCTCCCAAATGATCGAAAACCAGTAGTGAATGCTCTGGGTTTCGAACAATTTTTGGAAGCTGAATGTCTGGCACGGCTTCCCCGGCTTCCAATTGGCTGCAGGACGCTCCTTCAGCCAATTAGAAGCCGCGCCTTGGTTTTTGTACTGTTTTGGGAGTCAAATGGACTCCTGGAACAGATTAAATTCGAAAACCAAGGTACAACTGTAACCCTTAAATGCAACTGAATCAGATTTCACCCCACGTTTAGATGTCATTAAAGGATAGCATTTTGTTTTTGTTTTTGTCTTTCCATTTATTACTATTACATTATGGCTGAAACTGGAAATTTCTGCCTCAAGGGCTAAAATAACTGATCTGGTACTGGGTCCCATTATGCACGTTGATTTGTGTGAGACGGGGTCACTAGTTGCACCTCTATCTCTGACGACAAAATGTCTTGGGGTGGATCTACACCCGGGGGGCGGGACGCTATAAATAAGTTAGAAATGAGATTGTTATAACAAAAGGGGGGAGGGAACCCTATGGAAAATTATGTATTAAAATTTCCTGCTCTCTGGTGCCATCTGGTGTTGCATGTTTATGTTGTTGAAGTTTAGTCGTTTAGTCGTGTCCGACTCTTCGTGACCCCATGGACCAGAGCACGCCAGGCACTCCTGGTTGCATGTTTACAGTCCATTCAAATTGTTGTTTCTTTACTAATGTAGCTTGAGTCCCTGGTGGTGTGGTTTCGTCATCCACAAGGACACGTGCATCATGGAGGGGGATCATTGCAGGATGTTAGGTTGGCAGTCTTGGAACGCACCTCAAGACATTGCACCTGTGTGTTGTGGGGGGCAGAGGGCAAAGGTGTTTGATTTTTATTTGCAAAATTCCTGTAAAGATTTCTGAGCAGATGCTGGTTGGAGGCAGATGCTGCCATTAATCTGGACCTGCCTGTGTACTTTGCTTCAGCACCCCAGTAATATCTGCACAGCCTGTATCTTCGTAAGTGAGCAAAAATCTCTATACCCAGGCTAAGTGAACTGCCCTCTTCAGACTTGTCTGCGAGTAGCCCCATTGAACACGGTGGGGATTACTTTTAGTAAATGTGCATAGTCTTGCACTACATGCGGTGAATTGAATTTTATGACCTGGGTTTTTGTTTTTTTAATTGTGATCGGAACTGTATGTTTTGCAGAGTTGCTGGGAGGCTTTCTGGGCAGAAGCTGGTTGGGGATGGAGACAATACTGCAGGGGCTGGTGTTGCTTTTAATCTGGACCTCCCTATGTGCTTGTTTCTGCACCTCAATAAAATGTGCCCAACCTGCATCTTTGTGAGCAAAGATTACTATACCCATTCTAAGGCTACAGACGTTTCTGAGAATAAGCTCCACTGAGCACAACGGGGTTACGTCTGAGTAAATGTGCATGAAGTTTGTTGGATTTTATGAACTGGTTGTTTTATTGTGATTGGAATTGTATGTTTCAGCCTTAATGGAATAGTATATTGGTTATTGGTTATTAAATTGCCACTTGTCCAGTTTTAATTTTAATTTAATTTTAATTCATTTGAATTAATTGTGGGATGTCTCTTAATATATTGATCGCTTGTTTTTATGCATTGTATGATGTTAGCCACTCTGAGCCCGGCTTTGGCTGAGGAGGACGGGATATGAATAAAAATTATTATTATTATTATTATTATTATTATTATTATTATTATTATTATTTTGTCTTGGGAAGGCTATGGTTTTGAAAGGGGCTTTAAAAACACCTGGGTTCTTCTCCCTTCATTTTTGAGGAAGGCACTTCTAGAGACCCAAGGAGGGAACCAAAATCTGGAGGAAACGTTTCACACCAAAAAAATAAAATAAAACCCCTATTCCTGGTAAATAGGGCAGAGGGAAGGTGCATAGTTGTTCCATCATGTCATGGAACCTTGGAAATTGTGGCTCTGTGATGCAGGAGGCAGAGAATTCTCAGCCTTTAACAGTCCATAGTTGCCATGCTTCTGTTGGGAAGCCTCCCAACGGTCGAAGGATGGCCGTTTCACAGGTATAATAAAAATTATTGATTTGTAGTATAGTTAGGGCCTTCTCAAGCTAATCTCTTGTAATATATGCTTTCTGGAAATGTACTACTTTCCCTGTGCTAAGTAAAATATATTTGACCTTTCTCTCTTCTCAGGCTGAATTGTGTGCCTGAACTCTGTCTGTAATGGCCACTAGAGTTATGAGTTTCAGTTACACTCACCTGACCTCCTGACAGCTGGGTCGCTCGCTGCTACTTACTGGGAGGGAGACAAGGGGGAGATAATAATGTAGCAGTGAAGGCGGTGAAGGTCCTGTGAGTTTCTGGAGGCGGTTGGAGGATGGATGGCAGCTAACAGATTGAGGTTGAATCCTGACAAGACAGAAGTATTATTTTGGGAGGACAGGGGGCGGGCGGGTGTGGAGGACTCCCTGGTCCTGAACGGGGTAACTGTGCCCCTGAAGGACCAGGTGCGCTGCCTGGGAGTCATTTTGGACTCACAGCTGTCCATGGAGGAGCAGGTTAATTCTGTGTCCAGAGCAGCTGTCTACCAGCTCCATCTGGTACGCAGGCTGAGACCCTACTTGCCCGCGGACTGTCTCGCCAGAGTAGTACATGCTCTGGTTATCTCCCACTTGGACTACTGCAACGCTCTCTATATGGGACTACCTTTGAAGGTGACTTAGAAACTACAACTAATCCAGAATGCAGCAGCTAGACTGGTGACTGGGAGCAGCCGCCGAGGCCACATAACACCGGTCTTGAAAGACCTGCATTGGCTCCCAGTATGTTTCTGAGCACAATTCAAAGGGTTGGTGCTGATCTTTAAAGCCCTAAACGGCCTCGGCCCAGTATACCTGAAGGAGTCTCTCCACCCCCATCGTTCAGCTGGGACACTGAGGTCCAGCTCTGAGGGCCTTCTGGCAGTTCCCTCACTGCGAGAAGTGAGGTTACAGGGAACCAGGCAGAGGGCCTTCTCGGTAGTGGCGCCCACCCTGTGGAACACTCTCCCATCAGATGTCAAGGAAAGAAACAACTATCTGACTTTTAGAAGACATCTGAAGGCAGCCCTGTTTATGGAAGTTTTTAATGTCTGGTGTTTTATTGTATTTTTAATATTTTGTCAGAAGCCTCCCAGAGTGGCTGGAGAGACCCAGCCAGATGGGTGGGGTATAAATAATTGTTGTTGTTGTTGTTGTTGTTGTTACAGCAGAGAGGTCAGTGTGGTGCAAATACATCAGCAGGAGTGCTAGATTGGCTCTGGCGGGGCATTTGCTCCATGCATGGGCAGCAAATGCCACAAAGTAGTTTTGCAAAATCTTTCTAGGGTACGGGTTGCCGCTACCCTTTTGGGTTCACATCCAGGCCCAAAATTAAACCACAGTTTCTCAGTTTGGATGAAAGGAGATGAAACCTTGGCTATGACACGTGACAGAAGTAAGAAGGAAGAGGGACAAAGGAGTAGCTCAAAGTCAGGGCTGGCCCAATATATTTTGGCACTTGAGGCAGACTACAAAATGGCGCCCCCTCCCTGCCAGGGAAGAAGGGGTGAGTGAAGATTAACATCAGGAACAAGGCGCGGGGGACTAAAGATCTACATCAGGATCTGCCGCCCCTGTGGCTTCTGCTGCCTGAGGTGAATGGCTCACTTTGCCTCCTGGGTGGGCCAGTCCTGCTCAGAGTGGCATACATGGTTCCCCCCTGCCTCATTTACTGCCCCCACAACAGCCCTGTGAGGTAGGCTAGGCTGAGAGGCAGTGACTGGTTACCCAGTGAGTTTCATGGCCAAGTCTCTCGGGTCCTACTCCCAACAATCCAATGACTACATCACACTGGTTCTCCTATGAAGTCATAAGACTTGCCATATCTCAGGCACATCATATGTGAAACGCCAAAAGAGCTGTCATGTCCAGCTATGGAATAAGTGTGGGTTATTGAAATCATATATGTGAGGTGGTTTGAACATTTTAAAAATGTGCTTTATAAATGCTCGGTTAAGGGATCATTTGTTTGTTCATTCCCCTTCATTTACGAATCGCATCCCATGAATCCTATCGAAGCAAATTAGTTATGAAAGCATCAGCAACAGAAACATATATGAAAACAATTACATAACACAAACAGAATTTCAAATCCAGTGCAGACTGGGATAGGAGAATCTCCACTTTAAAAAGGCTTTATTCACCTTTCAGCTAACAATTCTGGTATGTCGATATACGTACTACTGATATTCAGATCATTTGTAGACAAGTTAAACATAGTGGGGGGGGGGAGTGGCACAGCCCTGCAATGGTCAGTAAGTCTGCCCCACTACGAGGTGACCTGAGAACATAATCCTGTTTTTGCCCCCCACCCTACCTACAGGTGTTCACTGAAAAGGGCTAGAGTAGCAGAGTAAATAGGGGTGCTCTTTCAGTGGGATAATGACTCAAACCGTCATGTTAGCATGCTGCCAGCGGCTGCGTCTGGTTTTATTAACCCACAATTTGGCATATCGTTGCGGTCATGTGAATTTTCCCTTTAGCCAAACCACACGTTTGGAATGGGAAGGAATCGCATCAGGTTTCACAGTAGCAGCAGCAGCAGCAGTGAAAGGTCAATGCGATGCTCAGTTCATAGCAAGCAGGAAACTCTGATTTGATAACCACCACATATCCTTAACGCCAATAGCATCATGGCAATGCTTAACCCTTGTTGGAGATGTTGAATCCTGTCTGTTTTCAGGTGCTTTGTTCCAGGGCTGGGAAAACTGTGGTCCTCCAGTCGTTGTTTGACAACGGCCCCCATCATCCCTGACCACTGACTGTGCTGGCAAGGGGCTGATGGGAGTTGTAGTCCAATGCAGCGCCACAGGTCCCCCAGCTCTGCTTTCCTCGTGCTGCCTTTTATGGTTTTTGGATTGACTAAAAATGAAAGTTTGGGATATAATGCATGCCAGATCTAGTCCTTGATCCAGAAACTTAAGGATAAAAAGTGACGCCGTGCCTTCATTTGTTACCCCTTTCCTAGGATGTCACAGGGACCCTGTTTTTAGCCGTCTTCTCTGCAGTCCTTGGCTTTTTCCAGTATGGGTACTGCATTGGAGTCATCAATGCTCCACAAAAGGCAAGTAAATGTGCTTATTCTTTTGTTTTGATTTTGTTTGCCATATTTGATCATTGGTCCTGTGTGTATCAGAGAGGCAGGACTGGCTGCAGTTTCCTGGTCAGTGTACACTTGGTGCCAGCCAATTCCAGCTTTACCATCACATTTATAGCCCCTAGGATCCCAAAGGATCGATCTGTGGGCAGTGTAGGGCCAATGACATTACTAATATACTTTTGTCATCTATATATTAATTAGTTAAAGTTGAGGGGAGGATATACAAATGTCCAATATTTGGACAGTAGCGTTGTGGTCTAAACCACTGAGCCTAGGGCTTGCTGATCAGAAGGTTGGTGGTTCGAATCCCTGCGACGGGGTGAGCTCCCGTTGCTCAGTCCCAGCTCCTGCCAACCTAGCAGTTTGAAAGCACATCAAAGTGCAAGTAGATAAATAGGTACCGCTCTGGCGGGAAGGTAAACAGCGTTTCCGTGCGCTGCTCTGGTTCACCAGAAGCGGCTTAGTCATGCTGGCCACATGACCCAGAGAAACTGTCTGCGGACAAACGTCGGCTCCCTCGGCTAGTAAAATGAGATGAACGCCGCAACCCCAGAGTCGTTCGCGACTGGACTTAACTGTCAGGGGTCCTTTACCATTACCTTTATACAAATGTCCAATATCTTTTTATCCAATATAAAAAGCTATTCTAAATAAAAACACAAGCCAAAAGGAAGAAGAAGAAAAGAAGAAGAAAATAAAGGAAAGAAGGAAAATGGAAAGATAAAAAAGAGAGAACTTCTGATTCTTTGTCAGCTATATGTAGAAAATTGTTCAAAACATCCACTCCAAAATAACACCCAACAATTCCACTTTCTGTAAACCAATATTTTCTTCAATTCTCGAACCCAGATATTGTAAGCTCATTTTCTTTTTCATGCAAAAATCTATAAGAAGTTTCCAACCCTTAGTAAATATTGCACTTTTATCATCATTATAGACCATCATGCTCCACTATGGTAAAGTGCTGAAAATTGCATCGTCTGGAAACGGGACAGATGACATCCTTAAAAACCCCACCATCATGATGCTCTGGTCTACCTCTGTTTCTGTATTTGCTGTGGGCGGGATGATTTCTTCCTTCACTGTTGGCTGGATTGGTGAAAAGATGCCAAGGTGAGAAATTCTGGTTTCACAGGCGGCCAGGAAAAAGCAAAAACAAAACTTACACAACATGGGCTGTGGAAATGGTTCTCACTGGCATGTTAAAGAACATCATTGATACACAAATCAAAACCAAGTATTCACGCAGGCAGCACTTTTTTCAGCTGGAACATGCCAGAACTCAAGTTCTGGCACCTCTCAGGTGGGCACCATTGTCATTCTGAGAGAACAAAGGAGGTGTTCATGGTGAGTTCTGGCACCTCTTTTTCTAGAAAAATAGCACTGTGTGCAGGCCTTTGGTAATAAAACCCACAGGATCAATAAAATGCTTCTATTAAGAGCAGAATAACACAGAATTGTGTTCCACAGACTTATCTGGGGTGAAACAACACACTATGAGCAACATGGGAAGGGGGAATGGAATCCTGGTTTCAGGTTTTCATTCTCTCCTTCCATAATGTGAAGCAACATGTGTTCCTTGTAGTGATGTCTTATGTATATTTTATTTATTTACAGAATAATTGGCTATTTATCCATTCACCTATTAGAAGTTTATGTACTGTATTCACTTCTGGGAGAAATCTCAAATGGTAAAAATAAAATAATTCAAATTCAAACTTAGAAACCAGAGCCAAACAGAAGATGGCCAAATCAACACCGAAACCAGCAAAAGATGGTCAGGAAGAAACAGGCAAATAGATGTGTCTGTAACGTCCAGTGGTATGCACTTAATTTCACACAAAGGAGCACAGGAAGTTGCCTTATTGCAGAGTCAGACTAATTGCTCCATCTAACTCAGTATTGTCTGCTCTGGCTGGCAGCTGCTCTCCAGGTTCCCTATCTGGAGATGCTGGGGATTGAGCCAAGGACACTTCTGAATGCAAAGCAGATGCTGTAACCACAGAGAGGTTATTCCACAGGGTAGGTGCAGCTATTGAGAGGACACACTCCTCTGCAGTCATCTGTCAGGAATGCTTTGGTGGTGTTTCCTGCTTGGCAGGGGGTTGGACTGGATGGCCCTTGTGGTCTCTTCCAGCTCTATGATTCTATGATTCTATGCAGTGAGGCCTCCCCTGCAGATTGCAGTGACCTGGGGCAACTTTTGGGGACATAGCCCGCCCAAGGTGGCTTATGGCATCATAAAAATAAGGCAATATATGCATTGTGTCTTTCCTTCTACCTCCACCAGTGACAACCACCTGGCCAGAAATCTAGATCAGTGGCACAGCACATTTTAACACCATAGCATGGGGTTAATGTCACTACACATTACAGAAGGAACAGGGGAGTTCTCGTTAGAGCGACGTGTTGCAATAGCATCCTATGTTCTGAGGTACAGGGGTTAAAATGTCCAATGTTCATATTGACCCACAGTCAGGGCCTTGAGCTGACCTCTAGCTTTCGATCTGCTGTGGATGGAGACCTCGCATCGTGTGGATACTCTCCAATCACCAGTGCGCAGATGTGGCTGAACTTGGCTCTTCCTTTTGCGCAAATGTTGACTCCTTGCTTCCCTTCCTCACTGCAGAGTTAGAGCGATGCTGCTGGTAAACATTTTTGCAATCTCTGGGAATCTCTTTTTGGCCTTGGCGAAATTTGGCCCCTCCCACATTCTCATCATCATTGGAAGAGTACTGACTGGGCTGCATGGCGGTAAGTCAAGGCGGGCTCTGAACAGGGGATTGCTTCTCTCTGAGCTTTCCTGGTGGTTTGCTGACTGCTTGAAAAAAAAAATTATGGTCTTACACTTGGAGTCGGGATCAGCATGCAAAGTCTCAGGAAATGGACAATCAGAGGGAAGGGTGTAGGGAAAGAAGCCTTGATCTTTTGGGAATATGGTCTCTTCTGATGCCCTCTTGCGTCTCTGCCTCCCAAAGGCATGCGCAGCTCGCCAAGCGAATGGTGCCTCTGGGGCTGGCCAGGGGGTGCTTCCTAGGCCCCTGTGGGGCAGTGTGAGGACGGACCTCTCTTTTGGGGCAGAGGGGGCAGCTCAGAGATCGGAGGCAGCAGCTGCGGCTGCCCAGAGGACTCTCAAGGAGAGGGGAGAAGAGAGGAAGCTGAGGGCACACTCCACAACGGAGGGTGTTCGAAAAAGGGTGAGAGGCTGCCAGCTCTGCAGGCAAGGGGTGACATTACTGGGCTCCTGGGCCCCACAGGGGTGCCGCAGAACGAAGGTAGTTGGTCAAGGGAGCCGTGGACCCAAAAAGGTTGAAAACCTCTGCCTTAAGACCTTCTTAAGACTGCAGGGAAACTTATTCCTCTGGTTAGTAAGTTGGAATATTTGTTCCAAAATGATATTTGGAATTTGTTTTTATAAACACTTTATTAGGTTAACTACAATAACAATCTTGTGATGTTTGTAAGTTCTGGGGTGGTTGTTGTTTTTGTATTGTATATGGGTGTTATTTCTCCCCCCCCCCCCAATTTTTCATGTCTTATTTTATTCTGTGCACTTACAATGGTGGGTGTGTGGGTGTTACTTTTTATCTTTCAAAAAAATAATATGTTGGTGTTTTTTTTAAGTTGGCATGATTTGGCCTTCCCCAGCCTGGTGCCTTCTAGATATTTTGGGCGGCAGCTCCCATCTTCTCTTGACCATGAGCCTTGCTGGCATGGAAGTTGTAGTCTGGAAGATCTGGAGTGCACCAGCAGCAGGATGGATTACATGGTTGATTAATCTGCATGTTTTGCCCAGGGCTCTCCTCCGGACTTGCTCCACTGTATGTTGGAGAGATTGCCCCTATCGCTCTTCGAGGGGCTTTGGGATCAATGAACCAGCTTGCTGTTGTTATCGGCATCCTCATCAGCCAGGTGTGTACCAAACGAACAGAGGACAAATTGATCATGGAACACATTTATGTTTGTGCAAGTCAAGTGCTAAATGAGACAGCCATAAGCCCCTTAATGAGATGGTGGTGGTGATGATGATGATGAAAATTTATATACTGCCCTATATCCATAGATCTCACGGTGGTTCACAAAATATTATTGAATTTGTAGATTTCATTCATAGTGTGGGGTCTCAGGGGACCTGACAGTAGTTCTCAGGGTGGTTCCCAACATACGGTAAAAACACAATATAAAGAACACAAAATACATAATAAGAACAAAAGCAAACTTTTCTCCATCTTTTAGTTCTTCATTTTATCTGATATTTCAGATCTGATCTGGCTCTTACCATTACGTGCAAGAGAATTCCTGGCTAGCACGATTTTAAAGCAAACCTGAAAGCACAAACAGCTGCCTATGTCACCAGGTCTTAGGGCTGTGGCTTATTGGTTTTTTCCAGACTCGGGGATGAAACCCTTCCCTGTTTGCAATGCTACTGCGATCACAGAAATTGCTGCCACCTAGCTGCTCTGGTTCGCCAGAAGCGGCTTAATCATGCTGGCCACAGATAAATAGGTACCGCTCCGGCGGGAAGGTAAACGGTGTTTCCGTGCGCTTCTCTGGTTCAGCAGAAGTGGCTTAGTCATGCTGGCCACATGACCTGGAAGCTGTCTGTGGACAAACGCTGGCTCCCTTGGCAAGATGAACGCCACAACCCCAGAGTTGTCCGCAACTGGACCCAACGGTCAGGGGTACCTTTACCTTTAGATCTATGATAAGATGGTTCATACATTATCTTTCTCCACATGATTGTACGGCAGGACAGCACGGGAGCCCTTTGCACGGTGTGCAGATCTGATGCTTAATTTACAATAGCTCTGCCAAAGGCAAATCTGTATTGCTGAACCATTCCCATGATGCAGCAGGGCTTTTCTAAGAGAGCCATTTTGCCCACAGGATAAAATAGATGCCTAAGATTTAATACCAAGAAGGTTGTTGATTTGATTTTGTCCATGAGAGGGCGCTCTAGGGCTTGCTGGTCCAAAGTTCTGAACATAAGAGATATTTCATTTGTGGGTCTCCGTCATTTGGGACATACAGTGTTTTCCACTGCAGCAACGACATCATCTCTGAAAAACAAAGTCTATCCCTTTAGAAAGAAATGCGCTGGTGCAAATGCGCTACAAAGCTTCCAGGAATTTTTTTAGAAATCAAAAGGACATACCTGCCCGACCGTCCCGCCCTGTCTCTTGGGCATTCAAATCAGCACTGGGAACTGTGGGAGGGACTATTGATCTGCCTAGCAGTGATGTCACCAAGATTTTCCATTTGAAGAATATCTCAAAACAACTCTAAGCAAATGATACATTCATCATAAGTAAGTATTGAACACAAATAACTCTTTCTTTATTTCAAAAAAGCGGCAATGAAAAAAACACTGGTCCATTTTCCCCCTTAGGTTCTTGGCTTGGATGTCTTGCTAGGAAAAGATTCCACATGGCCATTGCTCCTCGCTCTCTCTGGCTTTGCTGCCGTGCTTCAGATTTTCTTGCTCTTTGGTTGCCCAGAGAGCCCCCGGTACTTGTACATTAAAGCTGCAAAAGAAGAGGAAGCCAAAAAAAGTAAGGTTATCTCTAGGGGAGACTTTCCTCTACATCAGTCCCTTGGTCCTCACGTCTCACTGGCACATTGTGATCCATTTCGGGGATGGGGTGGCGGTGGCAATTTATTTCTCCTCTAAGTGGAATTTGCTGCCAAGGAGTGTGGTGGAGTCTCCTTCTTTGGAGGTCTTTAAGCGGAGGCTTGACAGCCATCTGTCAGGAATGCTTTGGTGGTGTTTTCTGCTTGGCAGGGGGTTGGACTGTATGGCCCTTGTGGTCTCTTCCAACTCTATGATTCTATGATTCTAAGTTGGGGCCTAGCTTTGGTGAGAAAGGGAGGGAGTGCATTTAGGCACAGAGCAAGCTGCTGTCTACTGAGTTTCCTCTAGCCCTACGTGGCAATGTTCGGCATCAGGGTTGCCAATTTGAATAAAATTGGGGGGCAGATAAGCCTTGCCCCACATAATCAATTACAAGATGTGGGGCGCGCGCACCATTTGAGTGGCAATGCCTATCAACTTGGAGGGACAGCCCCTTCAAATATTTTATTGGAGGGCAAAGGGAACTCAACCCCTAGGAGTTGGCTCCTGTGTTGGGTATCGAATATGAGACCTTCAACATGCAAAGCAGAAGTTCCACAGTTGAGCTATGGTCCTTAACTTTCTGAGGCTTCACTCTCCTCACAATAAGTCTGGGGCTGGATTCGGGAGCTGGGAGCTGAGAAGAAGCAGACAGTACTCTGGGAATTAATTGGGATGTGCTAAACATGGCTGGTGGGGTTGGGGAAGAGTAACAGGAGGCAATAACACGTGAAATGCCATAGACTTCTTCCAAGTTATGAACACAGAATATTATCTTCTACAGTGTCTGACCATTTATTGACACCAGAGGTTTCCAGCATGGCCTTCAGATGACTCCCAACTTCCATAAACTCTAACCACTGGTTATGCTGGCTGGGGCTGATGGGAGTTGGACGCCATGTTGGCTACTCCTGATCTACACTGATGGGCAGAACTTCTATAGGGTGTTGGGCTGAGGTTCTTCAACCAATCCTTTAATGGAGATGCTACTAGGAGTTGAACCAAAGCCCCTTCTGTATTTACCGGTAAGCAAGTACTATTATCACTGCACTACAGCCCTGTCATTGAATTCTACTCAATATTGAGCCAGAGCAGAACTCCAATGTACAGTTAGCAGAGTAAAAACTTAAACACGTTGCAGGATTCCCCAAAAATAGACCAGAGACAATTAATATTTCATCCAGCAGGGCTACTGCTACTGAAGGCAAATGAACATAATGGTCATAAATCCAATACATTCAGGATTGGCACTGTCCGTAAGAAATCCAGTTGCAGCAGACTTAATTTAAACTTACAATAAATTATAATAAGTCTAAACCTTAACACCAGAAAGAAAAAAGATAGAAGGAGAAAGTGAAACCCAGGCTCCTTCTGGCCTTACTTTTATAGTCAGCATGACTTTAACTGAAGAGATAACAGAACCAGTTTAAGCCAGCTGTACTCGGCTTCTCTGAAGGTATAACCCAAACATCATGAACCTTCTGCTTGTTTCTTTCACACAGAGAAGCTTCCAGAACCCTCTTGAATTAATTAGAATAGGAAAGATCTCTACACATCAGATCAGTACTTTCTGCACTAAGAAATGCAAACTGACAAACCTTTCCCCTCTTTCTGTAATTACGAAGGTGCAAAGCGTCATTTATTCCAGACTTGTCTATCCTCATGCTGACATTTCTATGTTTCTATGGATTAAATGGGGAAGAGACAGCCGAGGTATTGAAGGTCTTCTCTTGAAGACAGGGTTGCAGTAGAAGCTGGTTCATTAGGGGCAGTGCCGTACCAACCTCAGTCTGCACTCAGCCAGCCTTCTTACATCCAGAGGGTGGCATGGGCTGCCAGCTTCCTCCTCCTCAGTGTCTCAGTGCTGCCACTGCAGAATTCAGTAGGGAGGAGCAAGGGGAGAGAACCAGAAATGGTTGGCTCCATCAGTCATTGGTTCTGGCTCCATCTACACATAAGACCATGGGTACGCAAACTAAGGCCTGGGGGCTGGATCCGGCCCAATCGCCTTCTAAATCTGGCCCGCGGAGGGTCCAGGAATCAGTGTGTTTTTACATGAGTAGAATGTGTCCTTTTATTTAAAATGTATCTCTGGGTTATTTGTGGGGCCTGCCTGGTGTTTTTACATGAGTAGAATGTGTCCTTTTATTTAAAATGCATCTCTGGGTTATTTGTGGGGCATAGGAATTTGTTCTCTTTGTTCTTCTTCAAAATATAGTCCGGCCCCCCACAAGGTCTGAGGGACAGTGGACCGGCCCCCTGCTGAAAAAGTTTGCTGACCCCTGCATAAGGCAATCTGCTTTCAACCCTACCTCTCCCAACGGGTATCAGCCCTGAGTGCTGCGAACGGCTGCAAAAACTGCATAGTCCTCACCAGTCCCTTAGAACCTATTGAATATTTGTTACATGTTTTCTGAGATAATTTCCCAGAAGGGTGGCCGTGTTGGTGTGTTGTGAACAACACTTCTGTCCTGAAGCACCATACTGGTCATTTTACTTCCACGGGCCATTTCTCATCAAAGATGGAAGCCACAATCCCTTCCCTTCCCTTCCCTTCCCTAGGCTTGCAACGGCTGAGAGGAGCGAACTACTGCCCTGACAAAGAGCTTGAGGAGATGGAGAAAGAGAAGGAAGAAGCCTCCAAAGAGAAGCCTGTCTCCATTTGGCAGCTCATCACCTCACCTATCTACAGGCCGGCATTCCTGGTGGCCATCGGGGTCCATATCGCCCAGCAGTTTTCGGGAATTAATGCTGTGAGTTCACCTAGTGATGGATCCTGGCAACTAAAGAGATTTAAGCAGATAATCAAACAGCGCTGTAGCTTTGATGCAAGTTTGTGAGAGATCTTGCTCTTGGTCTCAATAGATTGTCAATATGCATTATTGTAGACATAGCAGAAAAGTAATTTGTGCCACTGACACCCTGGAACGCTAGGAAAATGCTTTCCATGTTGATTTGTCTAGTAGTGAGAGGGCTCCTCCAACCGTTTACTCCTTTCTGCTTTCTTAGATTTTCTACTACTCCACCGATATTTTTAACACTGCCCGCATCAGCCAGCCTGTTTATGCGACCATAGGAGTGGGATTTGTGAACACCGTCTTCACTGTTGTCGCGGTAAGTCTTGCCCAGCCATAATTACTAAATTACCTGTGTGATTCTTTTTCAAATAGTTATATGAGGGGTAATACCGTATTCTGTCACTAGGTGGGGTTATAGTGCACAGTTGGCACCATTTTGTCAGTGCAACAATGGTGTACTGCTTTTTGCCTAACAAAAATTAACCTCTTACTGGCTTTTAAAAATAAATAAATGTAGTGCATAGTGTTGGGAGGGTGAGGGACTCAGCTCAGACCTAGAACGTTGGCAAATATCTAGGAATGCCTAGATTTGAGAGCGTGCAAGGAATGTTTGGGAGGAAGCACTTCCTCAATATATGAAGATGGGATATTGTCCAGCTGGCCTTAGCTGCCTTAGTCAGAGCATTGTTCCCTCTAGCTCTGTATTATATTGATTGGCAGGAGCTCTCCATACCTTCAGGAAGCAGTTTTTTTTCCAGGCTTGCCTGGAGATGCCAGAAATTGAACCTAGAATGTTCTGCATGCAAAGTGTGTGAAGTTAGTTAGGCAGGACAATGACTGCAATCCTGAGCGCTTACGCAACCTTTGCTGAAATCAGTAGGCATTGCGTCTGTGTTAACCTGGTTAGGATGGGGCTATGAGGAGAAGCAAGGAAAAAACCCCAACTTTTTAACCAAACTGATGGAAAGGTCCTCAGGTACTATAAAAACAAAACTATTCTGTTCAGTTAGTTGGGCAGCAGTCGGTCAACCCATATATGATGCCCATGGCAACATTTTTTAAATCCTGTCTTTCATTTGACGTCTGGGATAGATGCCCTGCACGGCTTCCCTCTCTGCTCGTGTTTGCTCTTTTCTTCTTTTGACCATGAGACTATAAATATTACCTGACATTTATCAAAAAGTCAACAACAGGTGATCCAGATCAACAGGCCTGCCAGACGTAATGACCACTTGCTTGGACCTTGTCCACCAAAGTAGCAGAAAGAGCAATCCGAACTAAGTGTACTGTAGCACCAAGCCAGTTGGAGGGCTAGAAAAGGGACACGCGTACAGATATACCATTCCATGTTGTCAGAAAGGGATGCAGCTCAGTGGCAGGGCAACTGCAGAAGGTCCCATGTTCAATCCCCACCTTCTTCGGGTAGGGCTGGGAATGATCTCTGCCTGAAACCGTAGAATAGAGATGGAGGAGGAATTCATTTCAGTTTGCATTGGGCGAACCTACGCAATTCACACTTTCTGAAACAATACACAGCCAACCTTTGAAATCAGCATTTCTCTTGGGGTGGATCTACACACAGGTGGAAAAAACCAACGCTATAAACAAGTGAGAAACTAAATCATTATAACAGCAACAAAAAACACACACTATAGAAAATTGCTTAGAATTTTTTTTTTGTTCTTTGGCTCCATCTGGTGTTGCGTGTTTATAATGCATTCCAAATGTTGTTTCTTGAGTAATGTAGCTGAGTTCTTAGATTAATAGTGCTGTTCTCCAGACAAGTAATACATACAAAAATGCACAGACCAGGGCAAAATGTTTGTAGAAATGCATATACAGTATTAGTTAAAATGCTAACATGCATAATATTTGCATACAAAAATGTGTATAGTGGGATAAATCTGAGGAACTAAAATCTACAGTCGGCCACCTTTACCCTGGGCAACTGTTGGCTGTCACTGTAGACAATAAGGTGCTAGATCAGGTTTAGGGGAACTTTGACCCTCGATATGTTCTTGAAGTACGACTCCCATAATCTCTGGCCATAAGCCGTGCTAGTTGGTTCCCCACACCCAAGCTATATGGACCAATGTATAGATCAGCTTCCCATATTCCTATGCGTGCTCTCCAATCCTGCGACTGGTCAGATATTTAGGATGAGAGCAAGCACAGGAGACTTAAGGGTGCCTCTGGACAGGAGTTAAATATACCAAGCAGGTCATTCAGATGAAGCACTCCTCAAACCCACTTAAGAAGCACCAGCACCACCGATGTGATTGGATAAGGGAAAGGGTTCTTCCCACTGGTGATTGGTTGTCCACCTGCAAATTCAGGTTTTGTTTGCGGACAGTGTGGACACAGACCTGCCAGGAGCTGAGTCTGGTTGCCAATTTAAAGTCAAAACGATGATGGGCTAACCAAACTTTTTGCCGTTCTACACCCAACAGGTTTTCCTGGTGGAGAAAGCAGGGAGGCGTTCGCTCTTCATAGCTGGCCTCGCTGGCATGATGGTGTGCGCAACAACCATGACTATTGGGCTTGTGCTGCAGGTAAGGCTCCCCTTTGTGAGGGTCCTCAGAGGTGATTTATGCCACTGCCAGCTGAGTTTGAACATCCAATAGCACAGGTGTGGCCTGCCTTTGAGCCTCTGGATGTTGCTGAACTACAACTGCCATAATCCCTGGCCATTTGGCCACACATTGGCTTCACGCCTGTAATAAACCACACCTCTGGTCCTCTTTCAATTGTTGTTTGAGGGGGTAATACTGTTTTCTGCCAGTTGGTGGAGCCATCGTTGCATTTGCACTTCTTGGTATTTGAGGGCTTTGTCTAAGTGGGGGAAAAGCAAACAGTAAGAACAGTAAGCCAAAGGTAGGCCCACAGTGAGGCTTCACCATGCTCCTCAGGCCTAGGCCTACTGTATTTTGGCTGTCTGTCCCTCCGTTAATGCCAGGGGACTTGCCCACTGATGGCGACTGAAGACAGATGCATTAACACAGACGCCCAGGGAACGTATCCTCTAATGCTGTTAACACAGTTCCGCTTTGCTTTGCTTTTTAGCCCAAAATCGAATGGATGAGCTACATCAGCCTGATTTCCGTCTTCCTCTTTGTCAGTTTCTTTGAGATCGGACCAGGACCAATTCCCTGGTTTATTGTGGCAGAGCTATTCAGCCAAGGCCCCCGCCCAGCTGCCGTTGCAATGGCCGGCTTCAGCAACTGGTTCACCAACTTCTGCATCGGAATGTTCTTCCCATATGTCGCTGTAAGGAAACTGCGTTGTGATGGACGCAGCTGAACAAGATGTTTCTTTCTTTTCTTTTTTAAAGGGGGGGGGAGGCGGTCCATACATTCAGAATTCAAAGTAGGGAACAGGACAGGCTACCAATCTAGAGTGTCAAATGGGAGGGGGGGGATAAATTTCCAGGCTTTGCAGTGATATCCCGTGGATCCCTTCTGCACTGATGCTGCAAGGGTGCGCAGAGAATGGCAAATATGTTGAAAAAAACGTAATAAGCTAATAAAGAGGGTTGCTGTGTAAGGCCAGTACCTAGCTTGGGGACCCATCACTGTGCCAGCATCTTCCCTGCATCTTCAGGAAGGCCTGGACAGATCGGACAAATTGTGAACTAATTCTGCCCAGCTGGACACTGTGTAAAACGGGGTGGGCAACTGGCAGCCCATGAGCCAGACATGGCCCATGGGGGCCTCCCAATGAGTCCCCAGTGCCCTCTCCTTGCTTTGGCCCCTGTGCAGGTTTTAAGCTTGAAAAAGACCTCCTATTTGTACCCATAAGAGGCTCCCTCCCCCAGTCTAAATGTCTTAGGGTGCCCAGGACCCCACAGAAGCCCCAAGCCAGCCCTTAAGAGACTTGCACTGCTTGCTTGCCATGCACTCGCTTGTTCAGAATGTAGGCGTTGCTCTTCATCGTTCTCAGAGACAGGCGCTGGCTCAAGTTGATTTTGCCCATCCTAAGTGGGTGAACTCAAGAGATCACTTAACCTGGGTTCGTCTCCCAAGCTCCCTTCATGGTTCAAGCCTGACAAAACTGGAGGGTTTCCATCCCTGTCGTTCAATTCTTGCTTGCAAAGGAAGTGCAGGGTCCTAGGGTGATAAGTGTTTCCAGTACAGAGGATGAGGGTATATATAACCTTCCATCTATGGTGTAAGAAGTTATGAAAAGCCCACCTCACAAGGTTGTAGTGAGTATAAAAGGAGGAAATGAATAACACACGCCAAACTTGGAGGAAAGACAGAATATAAATATGATCAGCAGCTGTGGAAGGAAACAAGCGTAGCTGATCTGAGTGGGATTTGAAACCAACTCCAGAGAGCTGCTGATTCCAGCAGAGTTTGCACTTAGCAGTGCTGGTCTCAGTCAAATGCAAAGTCCACTTTGGGCAGGGATTTTGCACCACATGAAACCAATCCAGTGGGGCTTGCATTCGGCGCCTAATTTGAAAGGTGCCAAACCCAAGCAGCCCTCACAAAGGAACAATTGGGAGTGCTATTAATGCATTCAGTTGTTCCTTTGCAGATGCATCATTACCTACCCTGCATCTGATGTCATGTATGAAGTCCATTGTTGGACAAGTCTTAGAGAAATACATATTCTGCAATTGAAGAAAGGCAGGTTGTCTTGGCTGATCAACGCTGCTGGCAATGTGGGGGAAGAAAATGCTTCTAACTGGTCTTCTCTTTCCCGTCACAGAACATCTGCGGACCTTATGTGTTTCTGATCTTTGCCGCCCTGCTCGTCCTCTTCATTGTGTTTGTTTATTACAAAGTGCCAGAAACCAAAGGCAAGTCCTTCGAGGAAATTTCAGAAGAGTTCCGTCGTCGAGGCAAAGGCGGGGGCCAAGGGCCCAGAACAGCCACTGAAATGGAGCGTTTGGGAGGCGCCTCCGAGGCATAGTGCCCATCCCCGCAAGAAGGAAGAATGGAAAGAACATGCTGCCGGGAAACATTCTGGAGGAAGCATTTATTTAAAACGTAAAAAAAAAAAAAAAATGGGAAGTGATCTTGATAGGTTGAGTCTGTCCTGTGGCTTTGGCTGGTTGTCTTTTGCAGAGCTGTGTCTGTTTCTCCCGCTACTTTAGGAGTTTGTTCAATGCAGAGTTGCAAAGTCTCAAAAGCTGTTGTGCAAAAGAAGTGGAGGAGGTAGCTAGGCAGGGATCCAGGAGCAGGGAGCTGTGCCCTAGTCAATTTGTTATGTGGCGGGTGCTGGGTTCCCCCTGAGAACCAGAAAGTAAAGATGGCGAAGGAACTCAATTCATTTCTCACGTAAAAGTGAATCTACCCAATTCACACATTGCAAAACAAAGTGCAAGCTGAAACTCAGCTATCCTTCAAAATTTACTCGTCACCGAATTTTGCAGTGCAGTTCTTCAGCTGAGTAACATGCACCAAAAATGCATCTAACTAGGGTAAAATGTGTATAGAGATGTAAATATTGGTGAAATTTACACTGAAAATGCATGGTATTTTTTGGGGGGGGGGGATTGCTTTGCAAAAATGCTGGATTAGGCAAAACGGCATACAAACATTATTAGGAGAAATTTGCATGAAAATGCTGGTGAATTTTCAGGACCTTTTCCTTTTGTTAAAATGCAAACTGGTGTGGAAATGTGGAGAACTGAATTGAGGACCGGAAACATGAGAAACTGAAATGGACTGATTTGCCTTGCAGAGAGGTGTGAGGCAGCATAGAACATGCAACCGGTGTGCTTCTGTGTGGCCATTCTTTCTCAGAAATGGGACATTTTGCAATTACAAAGATCACCAACGTTCTGCTGGTGGAAGGCATTTGGTCAGTTCAGCAGTACAGCCACTATTGACTTAGCTCACTGTTAGTTTCCTCATTTGCTAGGGAATTTAAGTTTGCCGTCTTCACTTTAAACTGAAACAGGAAACTAACTGGCAAGTAAGTGCAACTTGGCTTGGTCCCTAAGACCAGATGAAGAAATCAGTAATAGAAGGACTGACTTAAAAGTACTTTTGCCAGTCTTTCTTTATTAGTATTTCTTACCTTCTGCAAGGCAGAAGGGTATTGGTGCTTGGTAGCATATTACCCAGGATTCTGACAGGCCTCCTTTGACATTAATAGCTCCTGTTTGCTGGCTTTTGGATTTCCAAAGCAACAGAGCTCCATGAGAAAAATCTCATGTTTCCTGACGGTGATGATGGTGTACAGATATCCCTGACCATTGGCCATGCTGGCTAGGACTGGCTGGAGTTGTAGTTCAGCAATATCTGGAGGACCAAAGGTCCTCTTCAGTTTAGGGCAGGCACCCCCAAACCTGGCCCTCCAGATGTTTTGGGACTACAATTCCCATCATCCCTGGCCTGTTAG
The DNA here is from genome assembly GCF_009819535.1 of Lacerta agilis. Lineage (NCBI taxonomy): Eukaryota > Metazoa > Chordata > Lepidosauria > Squamata > Lacertidae > Lacerta > Lacerta agilis. The sequence continues at coordinate 81,430,231 of NC_046316.1, read as the reverse complement.
CTAGGGATGATGGGAATTGTAGTCCCAAAACATCTGGAGGGGTGAGTTTGGGGGTACCTGGTTTAGGGTATCAAGGCTGCCTCAGCCCTGAGGAAATGAAAGATACTTTTTCATTGGATTTGACATTTTATAAATCTAAAATATGCAAGTCTGGCTTTTTAAAAAAATCAAGTAATTTGAAAAGCAGAGGTCTGATGCACAGATATAAACATGCAGAAGGGTACCTGAGTGCAGCTATGAGCAAACTCTGGGAGGGTGCTTCCAGAATGTTGATTTATTTTTTTGCAATTGAATCAATCACATCTCAGCAAATTTAAGTTGTGAAATGAAAAGTTTATTTGCAGCTGTTATACAATAAGTCCACTTCCTCCAAAGATTGAACATTTCGCAGTAAGGAAAGTGGCAGGAAAACAAGTGGGAAAGCACGGAAAACTCTTGCTTTGGTGCAATAGAGTCTAATCTTTCTTCAAACAAATCAGGGTGAATGCTCATTGAGTAGCCAACTTCATTTAATCTTTCCACAGACAAATTGGGTTGAATGCTCATTAAACAGGTTAACTGGGAACAACCTGTAAATCAGGGTCTGAAGAGGAGCAGGCTGCCACTTAATTGCACATACCAGAACTTTAGGTTTGTGCAATTCAAGTATATTAAAGTGCTCTGTTGCTCTACTGTAATGACAGTATGACAATTTGTGGTTTGGAAAGTGGCTGGGAAATGCACTGGGAAGTGAACTGGTGACTAATGGAAAGAAGTGCAAAACACCTGGCAAGCAACTGGGATACATGCAGGACGAATGCTCATTATTGTATAACCATCCTGTAAAGAAATCAGAACAAATGCTCAGTAAAGATGGGATATAATCTACATCTGCACAAGCTTTTTGCAAACAAATCAGGATGGATGCTCAATAAGCAGGTCATCTGGAGCAGCCTTAAATTCTACCAAAAAGGAAGGGTTTATATATACAGTATGGCAAAATACCAATAGGGATATGGAGGTACCACTGTGATAATTTGCATGCTCAAAATATCATTGCCATTTTCTTTAGAGCAAGACTTGGGCACCAACAGTTTTTGGAACCCAGATATCAAAACTTGGATTTTCAGAAAGTCAAGAAATTTTGCATTTTAAAATGAAAATTAGAAAGTCCTCAAATTTTAGACACATTGCAAAATTGTTTAGGGTGCTGTTTTCCACATTTACTATGGTAACTGCTTGTTTTGCGAAATATGTTATTCATCTGAAACACAGTACTACTCTCAGAGCACTGTTAGTTTAAACCGTGTACCAATACTGTAAAGGCTGGCAACTTGAAACTTACTTAAGTGCTGAGACTAGTACCTTGAAATGCAATATTACCCCAGCCTAGAAATGTTAGCTCCCTTGGATGTACTGTCAAACAGTTGGAAGAATACAAAACAGAAGAGCTCAGCTGCATCAGGCCCGTCTAGTCCCACAGCTGGTTCTCACAATGGCCAACCAGATGTGGGAAGCCTGCAAGCAGGACCTGAGTGCAACAGCAATTCTCCCCACCTGAGATTCCCAGCAATAGGTAACCCAAAATATACTGCCTCCAACACTGAATGTAGTACATAGTCCTCATGGATGAAGTCACTGATAGGCTTGTCTAAACCCCTTTAAAAGCCATTCAAGTTGGCTGCCATCACTACAACATGTGGGAGCAAATCCTATAGTTGAGTAGCTTCCTTTTGTCTGTCCTGAATCTTCCAATGCTTAACTCCATTGGATGACTCTGGATTCGGGAATTATGGGAAAAGACAAAAACATCCCTCTATCCATTTTCTTTGCACCATGTACAGTATACCATCATGCCCTCCCTTGCCATTTTTTCTGAACCAAAAAGCTTCAAATGTTGTAACATTTCCTGAACAGGAAGTTGCTTGATCATTCCAGTTGACCTTTTCAGAACCTTTTCAATATCGTTTTTGAGGCAAGATGACCAGAACTGTACAGTGGTACCTCGGTTTACAAACTTAATCCGTTCCGGAAGTCTGTTCTTAAACCAAAACCGTTCTTAAACTGAGGCACGCTTTCCCTAATGAGGCCTCCCACCGCCGGTGGTGCCCTTCCACCATTTGGATTCCATTCTTAGACCAATGTAAAGTTCTCAAACCAGGACACTACTTCTGGTTTTGCAGAGTTCGTAAACCAAATCGTTCGTAAATGGGACTGTTCTTAAACCGAGGTACCACTGTACACAGTATTTCAATTATAATCGCACCACAGATTTGAACAAAGGCATTATGATCCTGGCAGTTTTATTTTCAGTCCCTTTCCTAATGATCCATCCATAGTGTGTCCTTCACCTGAGTCAACATCTTCCTTGAGCAACACACTTCTGACACCAAGGTCGCATTCCTGGTCAGTCACTCGCTACCTGTTCAGTCCGCATTACCATATATGCGAAGCTTTTGGGGGATTTTTTGCCCCTAATATGCACCACTTTGTCACATTTGTCATTTTAATTAACACCAACTTACCCAGTTTGGAGGGAACCCCTTTTAGAGCTCCTTGCAACCTCTCTTTCACCACCCAGAACAATTTGCTAGCATCAGCAAACATGGCAAGCTCTCTGATGACTCCCAATTCTGGATCGCTTGTGAACAAGTTGAAAAAGAACAGGTCCCAACGGCAAGCCTTGGACAGTGAGAACCCCCATGTGGGGGCTGCGTTCCAAGGCACCACACATTTAAGTGATACCGCGTATATTTGAAGCACCATTTAAGAAGCCTGTAAACACCCTGTTCCGCCTCGTTCCTCCCCTTTTTGTGACTTTTGGGGTCACTTCCGGGCTCACCGCGATGCACGCTTGCACAGTGTGCACCTGTCAGATGCACCTAAAACAGTTGCTGCCTGTACACTCTGCTTCCTATCCTTTAAGCAGCTGCTGATCCATAAGCAGACTCTTATCCCAGGACTGTTACGCTTACTCAGGATCTTTGGTGAGGGATTTTACTGAAAGCCTTTTGAAAATCTAAGCACACAATGTCAGCTGGATTACCCCTATCAATATGCTTGTTGACACTCTCGAATGCTAAAAGGTTAGTGAGACAAGGCAGCCAGAGACACTGAGGTGCTTTGTAAATAAAATAACTGTTTAAATACTATTGACCATTAAAGTATTTTTGTGCGTGTTTTTACATATGTCTTGGCTCTTCATTGTAGATAACTGGCATTTTTATTATTTGCAAAAAGAAGAAGCATGCAGTCTGTTTGTGGCAAAATGCCACGTAAGCCATCTCATAAAACCAACATGCTAAAATCACTATATTTCACCGTCTTGAGGGGAGGGTCTGACACAGGAAAGATGAAGTTGTTGGGGTACCTACAGGTGAGGAGCAGGCAAGGTTGGACTGGAGCAGCAGGACCTCTGAAGTAGACAACTTGCTCCCGCAAGGCCTGGAGCCAAACTTATAGCCACTCCTGACCTAGCAACCTTCATAGGTTCTGCCACATCTAAGTGAAGGTATTTAAAGGACTGGGAATTTTCTCTTTTATTGAGGCTCAGCTACACATTGTCTACCCAGATATGCAGTCAACTTTGGCAAGTAGTTCTGCAACCCAAGTTACTAGACTTCAGAGCTTCTGGGATTTTCAGGCATGTCTTGTCAACCAACTAGTGTCCTGCTCACTGCTCAAAGTGTGACATGCACACAAATATTCCACATACCACTTGCAGTGATGAAAGGCTCTGTGGGGGGGGGGATATAATTTCATTTGTTATACCCCATCGTTCCTCCAAGGTGTTCAAGATGGCATACGAATGTCCCCTCACTTTATCCTTATAACAAAGTGGTTGTTGTTGTTGTTATTTTATAACATTGTGGTTTGATGTCTGGAAAAGGCAATTCCCCTCAAGAAAAATCAGAGCCACCCACAACAAATCAGATATTCATTTACCAAATCAGAAAAAGTATCCGCAGGGTTAACAGTGTTCATCTATTTAACCTGTTTTATTTTTTTTCATCTTACCAATTTAAAAATTTGTACTCCTCTTTTTCCACCCGCAAAGGAGTTGTTCAAAGCAGCTTATAAAAGCAACAATGACCCAACCTTGAAAGCCCAGATTATCAAACTGAAAACAGCAGCAGCAGCCGCCGCCAAAAGAACAGCAGCCCCAGCAATCAATAGGTTAATATTTATTCTTTTTAATGCATAAAATAAACCAGAGCTGTCGCTTGATAGTTGATTAATCAAACGAGCCGTGATGGATCCAATCGGCTCACACGGGGACAATTTCATATAAACCAAACTGGAACAATTTCATAAACCATTTCAAATCCACTACAGATCCAGACTAGGATAGAGGGGGGAGGGGAGACATCTTGCCATACTGGGGAAGATTCTGACAAGGTGCCTGCTTGGTTTGAGGTCCAGGTACTAAGTGTTGATGGGGGGGGGGGTTTCATGGAGAATAAGGCTAGCCACGGCTACAAGCCACAATGGCTATGTTTGGCCTCCACTGCCGGAGGCAACATGCTTTTGAATGCCAGTTGCTCGAAACCTCAGGAGAGCAGAGTACAATTGGGCTCTCAGTTCCTGCTTTGGAGCTTCAAATGGCTATCTGACCAGCCACTGTGGAAACAGGGTGCTGGACTAGATAAGCCTTTGGCCTGGTCCAGCCAGGCTTTTATGTTCTTAACCTGAAGGCGCTTCCGCTCACCCTTCCTAGGGTTATCGTTGGACCGGGGAGCCCTTCATATAGAGAGGCCTGTCCTCTGCAAAGTAGGACACATGGCCACCCAACTTTGAGGGCGCAGCATAGAATCATTGGTGCTGCCAGGTTGTGGGGTAAGGTCTATATGTGAGTTGGCCAAAAGCTGTGTGTGTGTGATGGGTGGGGGTGATGGGGTTTGGGTTCACACCAGCCAGATCCAGTCTCCACCCCCTGCTTCACTTGACTAGGTTCACTGGGCAACTTGAGCTGCACTGCTTTCAATGCTGTAGCTCATCTCCCTTGCTGCTCTGCTCAACACTCATCCTTGGTAATGGCGGCATAGCATGGGGGGCACAGGGCCAGTTGCCCCAGGCATAGCACCCACTGCTGCCTCAGCACAAGCTGTGTGCTTCTGCTCGATTGAAAAATGGCTTCTCCATGCAAACCAGGAAGTGACCTCTCTAGGCAACAGAATCTCCTTATCTCTGTGGCTGTCATCTCCTGGGTGACACAGATGCCCTTAGGCAATTGAATGTGCATGTGTACTTCGTCTTTTTTTTTTTTTTCCTTTCACCAACCCCCTTGGCAGTCAGCACAGCCCTGGGCACTAGCAACCCACCCTACACCACTGCTTGGTAAGCTTCCATGGACCATCAGGGAAGTGCTGGGTGTGAGGGGAGGATGTCCTACCAGAAGGCATCTTCCCCAAGGCCCCATCAAACCTGGATCCAGCCCCGATCGTTGTGAATTTCACTCTGAATTCCTTGGAGAAAACATGTAGGATTTACAAGAAGCCAACTGTAAAGTGTATGCACATTTAAAAAAATGCATTGCCAGGTTAATCAGGCATAGCTTTTCAATCAGTCTAAAGGCTCTTGATTTATTAACTGATTAACCAAGCAAATATTGCAGCCCTAACGTGTTATAAGATACAAACCCTTCCCAGACACGGTGGATTTTGCTCCAGAGGCAAAGGCTCTTGCAAAGAGTGCCAGCATGGTGTGGTGGTTAGAGCGTTGGCATCAAGAGAACTGGGTTCAAATCCTCACTCAGCTTTCTCGGGTGGGTGAAGGGATGTTGGCCAGTCACTGTCTAATTGCCCTAACCTACCTCACAGAGTTGTTGATGTGAAGATAAAGCAGCAGGTAAGAGAACCGCGCATGTTGTCCCAAGCTCCCTGAAGGAAGGGCAGGCTATAACGAATATAAATAAAATATGGTTGCCCTTAATTTGGGATTGCAGGATCAAAGGTATAGATACTCTTTATCTTTTTTGTTGTTTTAACCCTCTGTGTGCTCAGAAAAGTTTTTGCAAGGGTGATTGGAGTTCATTAGGCCAAGCTATTGTGGACATAATTTTGTTAAGTTTAGTGTTTAAAAGTCTCCATCCCTAGGTTTGCACAGATTCAGCAAAGCAACATGTTTACTACAGCTTTCCACCACTCCCATCTGGCAATTAAAACACCTGGACTTTATCTCTGTCCGCTCAATGAAGTTCCCAGCTAAAATTTGTTCCTGGGATACAGATGATCTGGCCGTCGTTTTGGGTCTCTCAATGTTATACGGTACTTTGACTAACTTACTAATCACTAAGACAGTCCCAGAGACCAAGCTGCACGTATTAGCTAAATGGCTAATACTTTAGCTTAACATTCAAACAATTTTCCCAGAGTAGGGTTAGCTAATAATGTGCATTATAATTAACAAGTTTACTAAAAAGCCTCTTGTCAGCATGGCTTTGATGGGTGTTTTCCTAAAGTGCCCAAATTACAGCTCTCAGGAGGGTCGTTTCCCCCCCCCATTGCATCTGATGAATTGTTGACAAGTTCACACGCGCTCTGTCCTCTTCAAAATGAGCTCAGCGTCCTAATGCAGGGAACGCCGGCCATGTGATCCCATTATCATTTTCCATTAGGGGTTTTTCTGCCCCACTACATGCTGTTTTTCATTATCCCTTTCAGCCTGGAAACTGTCTTGTGACAGAATAGCTGAGGGAGAAACTGAACCAAAAATGAAGCAGAAACACTTAAGGTGATAATTTGGGGGCCTCATTTTTTGTGTGGGGGGGAGGCATTCCCTAGTTTCCTAAGTAACCTCATGCACCTTACTAGTTACTATAGGTTGAAGGAGTTTCAACTTCTCCTTCAAAAAGAAGATGGCCACCCAACCTCTGCTTAAAATCCTCCAAGGAAGGAGAGCCCACCACCTCCCCCTAGACCAGGCACCCCCAAACTAGGCCCTCCAGATGTTTTGGGACTACAACTCCCATCATCCCTTGCTAACAGCACCAGTGGTCAGGGATGATAGGAAATGTAGTCCCAAAACATCTGGAGGGCCGAGTTTGGGGATGCCTGCCCTAGACAGACCGTTCTACTGTTGAACAGGTCTTACTGTCAGAAAGTTCTTGGTTTTTAGTCAGAATCTCCTTTCTTGTAACTTGAATCCATTGGTTCATGTCTTATCCTCTGGAGCAGGAGAAAACAAGCTTGCTCCATCTTCTCCCTCATTCCAAAAAGCTCCTCCATGGGCAGCAAAGCAGAGAAGGCAAATAGTCACGGCACTTCTGATCTCTCTTCCCTTCTCAAAAAGCCAGAGCACTCCCCCCCCCCTCCCCAACCACAACACCCTCCAAAAACCCTGTTTCCATCAGACCCAGCCATTGTGGTCAAGGATGCTGAAAACTGTAGTCCTAACAACATATGGAGGGAACCACCTGATGTAAAGCCTACATAATTATTTTCTGTATGTGAACAACTGAACCCGTTTCAATTGGCCCCCCACATTGAATGGAGAGGTAAATCAAGTTGCTTTGGAAGAACTGGAAGACACTTCTGGCTGGCATCTGGCTCCTCAGTTACTCTGGTAAACACATTTCAAATTGTTCCATGGCTCTCTGGATGTTTCTCCCATCTTCCTGAGCATGGACCATGCTGACTGGGGCTTATAGGGTGTGCGGGAGGCAGCAGAAGACAAGAGTGCCTGGCGTGCTCTGGTCCATGGGGTCACGAAGAGTTGGACACGACTAAACAAGAAGTTCAGCAACATTTGGAGAGCCACAGGTTTGAACCCCTTGGTTTGGGTATGGATATGGCGTTTCATAATGTCTGGGTGTGGAAGGAAGGCCGTTAGTTAAAGGAGGAGTATAATAAGGCTGGCTCTAAGTTACAAATAGCAAAAAAGAAGCAATTAAGTGCAAATGAGAATCTAAATCACATCATGCCCGAGACCTAAGAAGACAGATAGATGCTCATTAAAGAAAACCTGGTTTAGACAGCAGCAATGGACCATTTAAAACGCTAAAGTAAAATTGATTTCTTTATCATGCTCAGCAGAGAAACTGCAGGAAGCGAAGAAAGGGCCTTCTGACTCACAATGGGGAATTTAGCCTAGCAAAACAAACCATCCGCAGCTGTGAAGGGCTGTGAATAGGTTTGCCCACAGATGCTATTTGGATGGATTTTTTTTCTCACCACAACAATACTCACCAATACTCCATTGTTTAGAGCCGTTTCTACACACTGCTATGATCTGTGTTGCCCAGTGGTGATTAAACTGGCAGGGTCTTTATCAAAGGATACATTAAATGGATGTGGTTGTATTGCTGCAAGCACCATGGCAGCCGATAGTGAGATTTTAACAAATAATTAGCAGGCTTTATGGCCGCACTGTGACACATTAGGAACAGAGGAAGCTGCCTTCTGCCTAGCCGGACCAGTTGTCCATCTCATTCAATGTTGTCTACACGTGTTACACGCCACAACAATCTCCACAAGCAGTGTGAGGAGATTCAGGGGTTCCCGGCTTGTGTTTCCGTTTGGAAGATTGAGGCGCAGCGGAGGCTGGTGTCCTTAAGAAATATGGTTCATTAACACTTATTTACACCTGGAAGTGTGCAGTGGAGGGGGTGCGGAACATTATACCCCGAGGGTGCGTCTCGTTACCCCTCTCATAGCTTCTGTAAGCTTGGGTCCAATGTAGCAGTCAGTCATGGCTCCCGGGATCTTAGCACAGCCTCCTCCAGCAAGAGCTAAGATGGTTCTGATCTCCAGCAGCTCATGGAGGACTGGGCTTTGTTCTCCTCCTTCTTCCCAGCCTCCTGAAAAACAACACCTTTTCCTGTCACCTTACACCCCTCCCTGACACATTGGCAACCCCTGTTTTGCACAGACCTGAGGACCTTCTCTGATGTGTAAATGCCTGCTGGCCATTGTTTCATAATGGACTGCGTTCAGCCAGCCCAGCCAGGCTGGTTTGCATAAGCCAGCCCAGGGTTTCTTTGTCTGGCTGGCACCATTCTGTAGCTTGCATTTCCCCTTCCTATCCCCAGTATTAGCTAGATCCTGACATTCATTAATTTCTTGGGTTTAGGAGGAGTCACCCCCCCCCCTGCCAACTTTTAACAATAAGAATCTGTCTTCTAACTAATCAGACCATTTGTCCATCTAGTGTTGTCTACACTGATTGGTAGCAATCTCCCATTGCTTCAGACAGTCTTTCCCATCTCTACCTGGAGATGCTGCTGATTGGACCTGGGACCTTCCACATACAAAGCAGATGCTGTACCACTGAGCTATGGTCCTTCCCCAGATTAATACATGGAATTCCTCCTGGATTCAACATTGTCATGGAAGGCTCAGGCAGTCTCAGAAGCTAAAAGTTGCCATTTTTCCAAATCTAGCTGGTTCACCAGCTATGGTTTCTTTCTGACAGAGACAACTTGGCTGCAATGTGCTCTTTATGGGGCTGCCCTCGATAATGACTTGTAAATGGCAGCAGCCAGAGTACTGGCTGAGGTTCCCTCTTTAAGCAGAGGCTTGACAGCCATCTGTCAGGAATGCTTTGATGGTGTTTCCTGCTTGGCAGGGGGTTGGACTGGATGGCCCTTGTGGTCTCTTCCAACTCTATGATTCTATGATTCCCTCCAGATCTCATAAAACCCATTTTAAAACAGCCACACTCGTTGCCAATTCGTTTCTGGGTCTAATTTAAGGTACACACTTTAGACTTCCGGCGGCGACGCCACTGCGGGAGGTCGTGGGTTGCCTCGGCTGCGAGGCGACCCAGTCCATCCCGGGGGTTGGAGCCCCGCTACCGCAAAGCGGGGCTCCAGTGGGGTGCGGGAAGAGCGTCCCGCACCCTGGGCTCCCCGGCTGTGCCCATTAGTGCTCCGAACCCTTCCCTCGCTCCCCCTGTAAAGGGGGAGTGGGGGTGAAGGGACGACGGAGCCGGGCTATAGGGGACATGCCCCAACCGGGATGTAAATGCGGCGGTCACCCCCGCGACGAGCGTCTAAGTTCTACCTGTCTTTAATGGAGTTAAAGAACCCGGTGGTCGTGAGTATTTGAAATGGATTGACTTTTATATTTTTCGAACGATCCAGGGGGAAGAGGAAAGGGAGCCTGCCTCCCTCCCTTCGGGGGAAAGAAAATAACCAGTTTAAGTGACTGCTGCTACAGTATTGGATACAAAGTGTTTGAACTTTTAAAAGTGAGACTGCTGAGATTTCCCTTTGGGGATTAAGTTTGGAGAAAATATCTCCGTTTAAAGTTTTGGTCTTTACGCTCTGGCTTCAGAAAAATGGCGATGGAAAATTTGGACTGATGTGGGAAACAATTGAAACAAAGGGAGGAATATAGAGACAGGAACTGAAATTTGACACTCACCCCCTCCCCCAACATGCTGGACTTTGTGTTTGCACTTGTTTTGAACTCTGGACTAACGGATGAAGAAAGGCTTACTGTCTTGAGGCTGGAACTGCTGAATCGGAAACTGAAAGTCTTGAGTGGGATAATAAATAAGAAAAATCTACTTTCCACAGAGGAGGCTTTTCAAAAGTTCTACACAATGGAAGGAAACCTGGGCAAAGAGCTAGAAGGGATGTTCGAAGGATGGATTGAGATGACTGGGCGACTCCGGAAAAAAGATCCGTTCTTTGGGGGTGGCAGTCCCGGAACGGTAAAATTTGCAATATCCAGACCCCGAGGTGTGAGCTCGGGGGCAAGGGACAAGGAATTAAGATATTTACAAGAAGAAGAAGAAGAATGGTACAAAGAAGCGGAGGAGCCGAGAAAAGAGGAGTGGACCCTGAAGCTCGATGCAAGGTTTGCCGTGAACTCTGCCTGGATCTGTGGACATTTGGGAAAAGAAGATAATTGGAAGATTGGTTCCGGCGATAGACAGAGAAAGTCAATGGACAGAGGGGGTGTGGGGTGAAATATTAAATGTAAAACTTAAATGGTCTGTTATGGTACCTGAAATCGGAGGGTGAAGGTTGTTAGTTGTAAGTTTATTCTGAATAAGTAAGGAGATTTTGAGATTTTATGTTAATAGCAGCATGATAAAGAACAGAAGAAATAAGTTTAGATTGTATGAGAATATTTTGTTAAGATTTATGATAGAATAAGACGATTAAGATACTATTTTTAATTTTTAATTGAAGTTAAATTTATTAGAGAGAAGTTGTTAAAAAAGTAGATTATGTATTTAAAACCGAAGGTGAAAAGGCAGGGGAAGTCAACTGTCAAGATTCGGAAATAGAAATTTTTCTTTATGTATACAAATAAGAAGAATCCTGGCAATATATGTATTTGTTTTATATTTGTAGGTGTGGGTTTGGGTGTGGGTTTTGTTATGAAAATGCCAATAAATTCTTCATTAAAAAAAAATAATTTAAGGTACACACTTTAGTCTTTAAAGCCCTAAATAACCCACTGTCTCCTTCTTTATAGGCCCTCTCAGATATTAAGACTAGCGAAAGGAGCTACATAGAAAAAGCAAGTACTCAGTTCTCAAAATATTCAGATTCTAGAATAAAAGTCATTTTTATGCAGCCGCAGTTAAGATTTTGTTTTGCCTTTTTCCAGGGTGTTGAACTGCAGAACTAGTAGCAAAAAACCCAAGATTCCAACCATTAATTTCTGTATTTCCAAATGGAACAGACATTTTTCATTTCACTGTCCCTTTGAGGCTTTCATGAAGTTTGAATGGCTTGTTTTGTAATCTAATTAAGCATCTGCCCAAACTACTTGCTTACATCCAGCACTGTTGAACATTAGTTGGCTGAAATAAAAGGTTATTGCCTCAATTACTTTGCATTTTCAGTTCTAAATGGCCTTCTCTGTTGTTTCAAAATCACCAGCACCATCTGCTGAAGGAAATCATGAAATACACGGTCATACAGGATTGTAATTCTGGCAACTGCAAACCAGTTCCTCTGAGGGGTTTAATTCATTTCAGTTTCCAGAAGGTTTTGAGCAAACTATGAAGCTGGGAAACCATTTTTTGTTTTGCTCTAATCACTAATGAATTTCCTTTTGAAAAGAATTAAGGTTCTTTTTAGAGGACTCATAAATGTGACATGCATGTAATAGGAAAAGCACTCAGGTAACATTCCTCAATGGAAAGCTTCAATACTTTTAGAAATACAGTGCCCCTAGAAATAAACAGAGTTGTTAGGGTCCCAGCACAGTTGTGCAAATCCGCCTGCAGTCCTAAACAGATTGAGACTGCATATACACCACACACTTACAAGCACACACAAAAAAATTCTTGGAAACTGTTGTTTACCTATAATAGAGTAGTTCTCAACACTATTGACAAATTGCACTTCCCAGGATTCTCTGTGTGTGTGTTTGGGGAATTCCTGCTTTTAATAAATGGTGTGTATGCAGCCCTACAATCATAGGAAGGAACTTGGAAATCATCTATTCTATGGACTAGCTCATTTCAGGATCTGTAATGCAGGATGCAACTATAGCAGCCTTCCCCAGCCTGGTGTTCTTCTGATGTTTTGGACTTTGACTCTTGTCATGCTAACTGGAAATGTTGAAGCTGAGCTCCAACACATCTTAGAGGTCACTAGGTTGGGGAAGACTGCCCTAAGGAGTTGGGAGTCCTCTGCAGACATATCCTAGGACCTAGGCTTAAAATGTGGCTTGGAAGTCAGGGCTGGGGAACCTGTGGCTCTCCAGATGTTTTGCACCACAGTTCCCACCAGCCCCAGACAGCATAGCCAATGGTCAAGGAAACTTAAAGAGTTCAGCAACTATTTATTTGTCATGAACTTATAAATTATACTGTCATAAAACTATAAGCAAGGATATTATCAACAAGAATAAAATCAACAAAAGATCCATAAAAAACATCAAATGCACAGTGAGTCAGACTCTTGCATTACCCAAGGGGCTCACTGTGCACATTATCTTCTTTATCACCATTGTCTGCCACCCCCCTGAGGAGAAAAGACAATCAACATTCCCAGTGGGCCTCTGACCTAAATTCCCCTTTTAAGTTTCAACTCAGTGGAGTCTGGTGCAGCCCAGCACTTGACTCACACCCCCTTGGTTTCTTAAATGGAGACCCTCCTAATCTAACTGATTGAGATACAGAGATGTTAAGTTTTATCTGTTTAAAGCATGTTTAGCCTGCTCTTTAATCGACTTACACTCCAAGCATGGTTTGCAAAAATAAATAGTAAAGGAGTCCTTGCCCTAAATGTTTTATGAAAGGCATGACACACAAGGAAAATAGGGGGGGGGGGGAGCAAGCTTGGACACCAGTTCTTATAACTGATTAACTTGTGGGCGTTCTTTAACGCTTTTAGCCTAATTTATACAAAATTGAAAAAGAAACACCAGCGCACTTTCTGCCGACGGCTCACAACAAAGAGTTTGCTTAATCCCAGAATCAACCAGCGAAGTCTTTGTCCTAGTGGAATCCGTTCAAGCAGAGGCGGCCTCTGGCCGGGCACCCAGAGTTTATGGGCATTGCCATTCAAATGGTGCCTTCTGATCGATTATGCAATATTTTATTCAAGTTTCACCCTACCTCTGACCCAAGGGTTGCTGCGTGCGTGGCTAACTATGATTATTAAATTTCTATGCCGCTCTTCACCCGAGGATCACAGAGCAGTTTAGAATATAAAAACACAGTTACAAAATTACATAACATAGTGGGGTGTTTTTCTAACACTACATTAAGAACTCTGAGCTAGATTAATGTCCCCAAACGTCATGGTTTGTGCCAACCTACTGACACTCCACAAAGCTGCTTGCTTAACCAACCCGCTAAACCATTTTCGTATGAAAAAAAGATGGGGTGTTGCAATCCACTAACTACCAGCACCCTTCAACACAACGCTGCGCGCAGCAAGAGCCTAGGTTTTCTGCTCCAAGCCGCTTTCCGTACAGCTTCCGGGTAAAGCCGAGCACATGGTACGAAGCGCCCGCACGTGTACGAAAACTCTTGGCTAAGCCGCGAGTTGGCGCAGGCAGATGACGATCACAGAAGGCGTAAAAGTGTAGACGTCCAGGATATGGAGGGAGGCGGCGGCGGACTGGAGGCAAAAGCCGTCACGTGGCGTAGAGACCGGCGCGCGGGTCCGGGCTCGCGCCTTGCGTGGGTGGAGCGATAAAGCGGCCAATGGCAAAGGAGGATAACCTATACCGATGTGGGCGGGGCTGAGGGGATTTTCTTCCCCCTTCCTTTAAATTTGGAACGTACGGCGCGCGCTCCCTTCACGCCTAGGGGGATTCCCCCCTCCCATTCACGCTCTCTCTCTTACCCTCCCTTTTTTCCTCCACCCACACGCCTCCCTGCCTCCCTTTACGGCTGCTCTGCGCGTGCGCGTTGCTGCGACGCTCTTCCAGTCTTTCCCAGCACCGTGGGAGGTAAGTGCTGGCTCCTGACGCGGGTGCGTGCGGCGCCCCCTCCCCCCCTAGTCCCTCCGCTCAGCCGTTGGAGGGAAGGAGGCCGGCGGGAGGCTTGGAATCCTCTCAGGCCGACGGCGAACCGGGCCGGACTGGTCTGGTGCAGACCCGGGTCCGAGGCGGCCGGCGCCTTCCCCTCAGGCTTCTCCCCGGCGCCGCCTGCTCTTCCCACGAGGCGGCCATGCGGGGCGCCTCCCTTCGCGGGAGCTGTGGGGACTCGCAGCGCCACTCCCACTTGACTCCCCCCCCTTGTCCCTCTGTGCAACTCGGGGCTGGGGAGATTGAGGAACCGGGGGGGGGGGCTCGAATTTCCTAGGCCAGCGGATCGTTTCCTCAGCTCTGTTTCTTTCATTACCCGCTCTGTGAGGAAAACCATGTTTAAATTTGCCTGCTGACTCCCCCCTTCCCCGCATAATAATGGTGTATGCCTCGAGGAAGCTACGGTGCCCTCCGTAGAGTGGGAAGGGATCCCTAAGGGGTCATCCATCCCAACCCCTTTGCCGTGCAGGATAGCCAGGTAGATACCGTTGGGCCTACACCACCTCGTATCAACCCCCCCCCCCCGGACCAACTGGTTAGGTAGGAGCTGATCTGAGTCCAAAGAATATCTGAGGGGGGGGGATCGGGTCGCAGCTTCTCCACCCATGATGGCCTTTTTGCTTCTTAGTCACGAGTGTTTATAATTACCCAAGAAGGAAAGGCAGCCATGTTCGTCCCCAAGAAAACGGCTAGAATTCGTTGTCGTCGTCATCTTTGGCGATCACTCGTAGCTGAGTAAGATTGTCTTCCATAAACACGGTTTCAACAGTGAGTCCGTAAATGACCGTGGAGGCCAATTCTAGGGCCATCTCCATTAGGACTAACCAAGATGAGAAAACGCGCTAATAAAGCTACTGCCCTATTGCGGATTTTGGAATGTGTTTTGGGGGTTTAACAGGTAGAGGAGCTCATTTGGCCTTTGTTTTC